>NC_056750.1:358261917-358486917 GCF_019279795.1 Protopterus annectens | reverse complement strand
TATCACGCAGTTCCATTTGTACACTGGTAACCATGGAGGGAGGCCATGGAGGAATAAAATCTTGACATAACTAATCTAATTTGGAAACACTACACTGGTTGTATATTTTATTGGCAGAAGAGTAGGGGACAAAACCCTGAGCTCTGTTGAACACCAAGTGGAACTGGAAGAGGGGAGAAATGGTTTCTCATCTTTTAACCAGTGGAGTTGAAATGTCAGATATACTGATTCCAGAATAGTGATCCAGCAGGTGGTGGCTAATAGGGCAACTTGATAGTGTTACCAAGATTAATTACACTAGGGGTATTTGCAAGTGCTGGTAGATATGTGATTGTGTCATGATTAGACAAGTTACTTGGTTGAGATTTTGAGAATGCTGTCAATTTTATTGTAAAGCGATGAGATTGTCACTTCTATAAAATCTTTTAGCTAAGGCATAACATGGCAGTATGCCAAAAGCTGGTAATTGCTCTAGAGGGACAATCATTTCTGGTTTCCAAAGATGTTTCACACCTTTCCAGGTTATAGTGATGGATTCAGTTGGCTAGTGGGTAACACATGGAAGGAGTTGCAGAAGTGTGATGGATTGCAGCCAAAAGGCACTGTCTGAACTTGAGTTGTAACATTTTGATGACCCCCTAAGGATTGGCCAAAGGCTTTGCAGGTGTTATTCTGTTGAGTGATTACATTATAGTTCATGGAGTGTCATGATTACACTCTGATATTGTGGGAGGGGAGGAGATGAACTTCAGTGCTTCCCCAGCACAAAACTTTGGGGGTGCTTAGCAAATGTTTGTTATGCACCACTAAATGCTGCAAAGATTGTATCTCACAGGAAGGGCAGTAGGAGACAGCAAACCATAACAAAAGATGAAATATCATTTAAAATCTTTTAGAACGTCATTCTGTTAGAGTTGCCAACTGCCTAGCAGCTTTTAAAAGTTGTTTTATCTTCTGCCAGGGTAGCACTTCATTTCTGCCTGCTGTGTTTCACAGATATCCATGAATTTGCAGAATGTCCCTGATATAGTCATATTTTAGCCATGTCCCTTACAAAATCTTTGATTTTCAGGTAAATTACCAAGGAATAGTCAGCCAATAATGCCACTCAGAGTTTCATACTTTATTGTTCAGAAAATGCATGTAGATGCAAAGCATGTTGGTTTATTAACTTAAGTAAGCTAGAGTAATATTTGAAAATTGTCCCTGATTTTGACCCCCCCCGTTTATGTTTGCATTTGTTCAGAATTCTTATGCAATGAAGTTGAAAGTTATCTATCAGTCTGAAAGTGATAAGTTCTTTACGGACTTTCAAAGCTGGTAGAACAGTTGTGATCCTACACACACTTGTTTTTTTGTGTGCAACTACTAGTACTTGGGGCAGATAAAACTCCATGTACTACAAAGAATTAATGATCAGATTTTCAATCGTATGTTCTCAGCATGGATGCCCAGATTCACCTCTTGACATTCACTTGGGAAGTAAAGTTCATGGCATCTGTGTCTCAAACGCGTTATAAGCTGGTTATGCTCTTTGAGCTGATCATAATCCTGTTATGTGCAACAGTAAAAAAGAGAAAGGAGTCCGACTGAGGAGGAAATATAAAAAACAAATGGGTAAATAGCTAGTTATGTGGCTGTTTCATGAGGTGTTGAATATAGAAAAGGTTTTGACCTGCTTCACTTTGTTTGCTTTTAGCAGCTGTTACAGCCTGGTCAAGGAGTGATGGAGACTGTTGTATCCTCTTTTAGGTAAATTAAGAGTATACCTTTTACCCCTGCTTATATTTTTCATATGGTTCATGGTCTTGTGGTAAGAAATGAGTGAGGTATTGGTTCATGATTTCTTGTGTCTTCCCTCATAATTTGACCTTGTGAGAAATTTGAGTTGTATATGATAAGTAATGGTGAACCCTATTGGCTGTGGAATGTCACACGTTTAGCATCTTAAACACATTATTAGGTTAATTAATACTTAAACACCATAAGCCAAACAAATAGAAATATCTTGTGAAGAGTAAATATTAAAATGGAGCAGTAGCAGTTACATTAAGCAAAACTCTTCATACTAATAGTGCAAAATATTTGAAAAAATAAATTATAATGCAAAAATTGATATTTACAGTCTCTCTAATTTTTACACACTGTTTTCCATAGCTTAGAAACTTTAAAGCCTTGGCTTTTTACATCAGACTTGACTTTTCATAAAATTACCTTCTGATAGCTTTTTACAGCTATTTACTAATGTATGAAAACATGCTTACTAGATTAATTCAGGGTGCAACCCCCACTCAGTACCTCTCAAGCTGTACAGCTTACAGTACAAGCATCATTGCTAATTTATTACAGTAGCATCGAAGTTTTCAGATGATACCTTGAAATAGTCTTACTCATTTGGGTCTAACAGTGTTCATATAAATCTCACTGACTACCTCATTTATGGCAACGTCTCCAGCCTACTTCCTTCTGTATGGACATTAGTAGTATATTTAATTTGCCCACCATTTATTTTTATGTTTTTCAGTAACATAAAGGTCATGCAGTTATGAAAACATACATAACAAATAACATCTGCACTGTAAAGCATCCTGGACAAAAGTCTGTTTTCTGTTTCTCAGTCCCTACCCATTACGTTTCATGTCTTTAAGTCAACTGGTTAAGAAGGGCAACATCAGACAGTATCTTGACAACATAAGTAGTTGTCCATGTCAGATGGAAACGCGTTAAAAAGAATCTGTATGCATGAATGAGTTAAAATAGTCATTTGTGTAGACTGATTATTTCTTTTGGTTAGCCAAGACTGGTGAGGTAATGGCTGCAGTTTGTGTGTAATACTCTGAGCCAAGTGAGTAGCTTTGCTTACTGTGTAGGGCTTTCTGATTTACAGTCTCCACATTGCTCAGTACAGCAGATGTTCTTCATCTCACATTGCTGCAGTCCTTACATATGGGTAGTCCGCTGTCCTCGGTCGGCCCGAATACCAAAGTATTAGGCTGACGTCGGTCATGGGCGCTCAGATCTGACATCAGAGCGTCAGGGTATTAAAGCGCATGACCGACGTCATATCCTCAGTCTTTTTTGCCGCGTGGTCCGATGCAGAAGCAGCGTTTGCAAGTGCCGTTGGGTGTTCTGAAATTTTCGTATTCTGAGTTTCAGACCGAAACCAAGTTGGGCTAAGTACCCGCTGGGAATATTTTTGTTTTTCTTGCCTCAGTTAATTCCGGATGTCAGAAAAAGTGAATAATTGTATTTCTTGTGGGAAACAGATACCGCATAGGGATTACCACTCTCTTTGTATTCCTTGTTTGGGACCTGAGCACGACGTAGTCGGGTGCCGCTTTTGTGCTAGGTTTAATAAGCGCACCATTAAACGTAGGTTAGATTGCGCTAGGCTTGTCTTCGGTAAGCGGTGTAATTATAATATGCCGTCGGATCCTCCGACGCCCGCTACCGGGAAGAAGCGCAAAGAAAAATCTTTAAAGTCCAGGCAGGATGAGTCGTCCGTTCCGGACGCCGGTTCTTTAGAAACTACGGTGGAATCTGTGGATCCGGCCGAGGTTTCAGTTGAGTCTCAGGGGGAGGCTTTAATTTTGCAAGATGTGGCCTCTCAGGAGTCAGGTCAGGCTGAGGGGGCTTCTCAAGTTGCTGTTCTCCCTTCCTTGCCTAAGGTGGTTAGGCCTTCTCCTTCTATCTCTAAGGCTCCTTCCAAAGGCAGGCCTGGTTTGCCTTCCACTGGTGTCAGTCCTAGTTCTGCAGGTTCTGTGCCTAAAAAACACATGCTTAAAATGGCAGAAGATTTAATTTCTTTAATCAGAGGTTCTATGCCCCCTCCTGATAAGAGGCCTAGGGTGGAGCCAGAGGTGGAAAGTTTGGAGCAGGCTTCAGATTACTCAGAGTCTTCGGCTGAAGACATTCAGGATTTTCCTCCTTATTCTGATTCAGACGCTGAGGATTCCACTCCTTCTGCTTCTCCTCCAGAGGAGTTTTCTTTTTCAGAAACCCTGCATTCTATGAGGGAGCATTTTAAATGGGAAGGTCAGGATTTCTCAGATTCCCGTAAGAGGCTTAGGGAATTTTTGTTTTTACCACAACATAGGCCCTTGGCTATACCTCCTGTTTTGGATGTTGTTCAGGACGTTTTCTCCACTAAATTTCCAGTTGCCGAAGTTTTGCACAAAAATGTTTCATCCCACAGCTTGGAAAGTGGATGCTCTATCATTCAGTTGGAGCAATCTTCACGTCTATGCCTTTCCGCCTCTGCCTCTCCTCCCCAAGGTACTCTTGAAGGTCAGACAAGACAAGCCCTCCATGATTCTAATAGCTCCAGATTGGCCTCGACAGCACTGGTACCCTCTGCTGAGGAGTTTAGTACGGGAGCCTCCATGGCCTTTGCCTTCGATTCCGCACCTTTTGTCTCAGGAGGGCAATCATTTCCTCAATGTCAGGATTCAGTCCCTGCATCTAACAGCCTGGCATATTCTGTTCTAGAACCAGGAGGGTTGCAGCTTCCACAACAAGTTTTGAATGTTATTTTGGAGGCCAGAAGGCCTAGTACAAGGAAAGTTTATGCTGATAAATGGAGGAGATTTTAAATTTGGAGCAAAGCAAAGGGCTTTGATGTTTCCAGGCCTGATTTAAGTGTTTCTCTTCAATATCTTACAGAATTATTAGACAAGGATTTGTCTTTCTCCTCTATAAAAGTTCATGCTGCAGCCATTTCTGCTCACTATGACTGTGACCCTCCACTATTCTCTCATCCTTTGTTTAAGCAATTTCTTAGAGGGGCAAAGAACATAAGACCCCCACGTAGAGCTCCTACTCCTGCCTGGGATCTCAATTTTGTGTTGGAGAAACTTACTTTACCTCCTTTTGAACCTGCAGCTACTGCTGAGTTAAAGTTTTTGTCTTGGAAGACTGCTTTTTTATTGGCCATTACGTCTGCTAGAAGGGTTTCAGAATTACAGGCTCTTATGGCAGTTGAACCCTTCCTAATTTTTCATAAGGATAGGGTATCTCTGCGTACTAATCCTACTTTTATGCCTAAAGTGGTTTCAAATGTGGCCTTGAACCAATCAATTCATTTGCCTACTTTTTATGCAGATCCCCAAAATAAAGGGGAGAAAATTTTGCACACTTTGGATATTCACAGGCAGTTGCGTTATTATTTGAGCAGGACTAAAGGATTCAGACAGTCTCAGCAGTTGTTTGTTTCTTTTGCTTTGGGTTCTCAGGGGAAACCTGTTTCAAAACAAACTATTTCTAAGTGGACTGGCTTTTGTATTACTTTTTGTTATTCTCATCATGGTAAGGAGATTCCAGCTGGAATCAGGCCTCACTCCACTAGGGCTACTGCCACTTCTACAGCTTTTTTAAGGGGAGTAGCTACTAAAGATATTTTGGAAGCAGCTACTTGGAGTTCAGTGCATACTTTTTCTAAACATTACCACCTTCCTCTTTATTCCAAATCTAGGGCTGGATTTGCCACTGCAATCTTACAGGGCATTCTGGCAGCTCCCAATGCTTTATGATTTTGCCAGCCTCCCTTTACCTCTGCTTTGGGATTCTACCCATATGTAAGGACTGCAGCAATGTGAGATGAAGAACATAGTACAGTTTTGTACCTACCATAAATGTAGATGTTCGAAGATCCACATTGCTGCAGTCCAATTTACCCTCCCTCCTTCCCCTCTGTAGTTGGGAATGGTTGTATGGTTTGGGTGGTAGCTGTTATTTGTATGTGTCTTTTGGAAAGGATTCTATTTTTGGCTGTGGCCTTTCTTTTTAGGGCCTTCTGACATCTGGGGCAAGAAAAGACTGAGGATATGACGTCGGTCATGTGCTTTAATACCCTGACGCTCTGATGTCAGATCTGAGCGCCCATGACCGACGTCAGCCTAATACTTTGGTATTCGGGCCGACCGAGGACAGCAGACTACCCATATGTAAGGACTGCAGCAATGTGGATCTTTGAACATCTACATTTATGGTAGGTACAAAACTGTACTTTTTGCTCTCCTGAGCTACAATAATTTTCAAGGTTGGTTGTAAATGCAGTAGTCTGTGGTTGTGGCCTGTGACTTCTGTGCCCTGAACCCTCCACTGAATATAATTCTTTCCACCCAGCCTTCTTATGAGCCCATTCTTTCTACAGTTGGCAGCCCTATGAACTTTTATTCTTCAGGGCAGGAGCGGCAGCTGTCATTCATATGGAAGGAACCAGACTTGTTCTTTGTATGCCCTACAAGCCTTACACATGCTTTTGTAGCATCTAAATGGTAACTGTAGTAGGCTTGTGGTGTATTAAACATGCATTCCAGTGTGATGCAATCGGTGGCCTGTCCCTTTATAAGTGTTGTGTGAAGCCAGTCTTCGGTGCAGTTTCTACCAGAGAGCATGTGCCAGGCATGCACTAACAGCCCTTCAGACTCCCCATCTCCATTCTTCTCTCATCCACTGTTAGCTGCTTCAAGTGTCTAAGCTTGTCGTAGTTGGGGCGTTATACTTCTGTGCCAACAGAGCTGGATAGCCCTATGTTAATTCAGACCTTGGGCATACTGCTGCAGTGTTCTGCAAGTATTCTTGCTAGTCAGTTATTTCTAGATATTCATACTTTGCAAGACGTATGTGGAGCAGCGCACAACATACTTGTCTGTATATTGCAATTTACCTGCATGCAACTGTACATTCCAGTGGGAAAACCAAGCAGGGCAAAATGGAGCAGCTTCACCGTGCTCATAGTGCCAAGCCACTTAAGTTCTGCATTGCATTTCAGTGTAGTGTACTGTGGGTGTGTTGGTACATGGACATTGTGTGAGTGGTTACTGTGATTGTGTGTGTATGCTGATATCCACTGTCTCAGGTGATCTGTGGCTGGTATCTATCAGGTAGTCATGGACGTAGAGAGTGCTTGACATTAGGTTTGCTTCTGTGTATATGTGCACAGAGTGATTTTGTGTGTTTGGGGTTTTAATTATTTTGGACTGGGTCTTCAGAGTGTTTTTTTTTTTTTTTTTTTTTTTTTTTTTGCTCTAACCTCTTTTAGCCACTAGGGAAAACTTTTTACTTTATTAAAATTGAGAGACCTGTGCGAAAGAATTGGAATATAAAAAAATAGAGCACAAGAACCTGTAAGGGCGACCAAAGGCACAGAGTGAGTTTTTTGTTGCTGTGCAGCATACAGCATTGCTTAGGTCAGCTGAGAAATTTGCAAAGTACCTGTTCTTGCGGACAAGGATAAACATGTTTACAGAACCAGTGTATTAAAAAGGGAGAAGCATTTGGTACAGTTGGATTACCCTAATTGTGACACAATAGGAACAGTCATAGAAAAATGGTTAAGTTTGAAGTAAAGTAACAAAATGTTGACATGTAATAATTTGATTGACATTGATATAGATTTACATTTTAAGTGACTTTTGCCAACTTCATTATTCATTTTTCATTGTTACACATTCTCTATATTGAACACGATGCGCTAAGTTTTGTATTTGTGTTGGCTGAATCCTATTTCTAACATTTTGGAGGGAGATCACTTAAGTATGTGATTTGCCAAAATGTCATGTACCAGTAGTAATTTGTGCAGTCGCATAACTATTCTGCAAAACTACTGCCATTTAGCTTACACAGCCTCAAAGAAGCCTACTTAATGTTCAGAATAGAAAGAACCATTCTAAAGTCTTTGCTGTAGGACAGGCCCTTCTTTTATGTTATGATGGAGGCATTCTGTACAACATACTTAATAACTTGCTTTGTATTGACTGCCTTGTTTGTGAATGTGTAATCTGTCAAGGAATGATAGTTGTGGACAATAACAGTGTGTTTCCAACCTTAAAATTTTCTTTGTTTAGTCTGATTTTTGAAGCTGTTAAGATATTTCTGCATTTGCTTAGCATGCAAAAACAATTCATTGTTAAATCAAGCTTATTTGTACATTTCATTTTTGCATGAGATTACAGCACGAATGACTAACATTAAAACTAAATTAGTGCTGCTTGCCAGAGTTGTCTGTCAAACCACAACATGTAAAAGTAAGATGGCAGAATGGCATCCCAGATTAGTGCTGCTGGGTGTATAATCAAGTAATCAATCTTTAATTCATAATTAATCCCTTTCAGATGGCTCTGAAGTGTTGGCATCTGGCAATCACAGCTGTTTTTGTATGCTGGAAGTGCATATCCATATTTTCCCAAGAGGTGGGATTTATAAAACTGCTTTGCTTTTATTTGTAATTTTACAGCCATTACACTAAAGCAACGTGGTCTACATTTGTTTGCAAGACAGTATAATGGATTGAGACCCCACAGTATGAGTCGGTGTTGCAATATTGAGCTGCATTAAGGGTCCTTGGAAAACTGTGCGGGGTCATTCAGTGTAGTGCTGAATGTTCTTGATTGTGGCCTAGTATTAGAATAAAAGGAGAACAGCAGCTGCATATTTTCTTATTAGACTTTGAAATAATCCATCTCTGAACACTTTTCTTAGTACACTAACATTTACAAGAATTACTGCTTTTATTAAGATGTTGTTCTGTGCTTGCATCTTCCTGAAGTCCTTATGTAAACCCTTATGTTGACACTCGAGCTTTGATGGTACAGATAGAATCTCTCTCTCTGTGTAAGTAACTGCCTTATTAAAGTTGATCTTTAATCTCCTTAAAATGTTTGCAGTTTTTATAGAATGTGTGACATGGTTTGTTTAATTATTTGAGTTCTGGACATTGGATCAGCATGTGCTGGGATTTTCTTGCCTTTCCAGCTGCTATTTAATGTCATTATATTATCACTAACGCCAAAGCTTTCTTTGATCGCATAAAAATCTGCAGACTGGTACAGAAGTGGACAGTCTGCTTTACATTGCTAGGATTGTGGCTGCAGAGGAAATGTGTATATATAATTGCATGCATATATGTGTGTGTGTGTATGTGTGTGTGTGGGTATATATATATATATATATATATATATATATTTATTACACTGACATACACGTATGTGTATATACACAAGTTTTAGATATGCTATTTTTTTAGTGAAACTCAAAAGAAATGTTTGTGTTCTCTGTAATTGCCGTGATGGACTTAAATGAACTGCTTGTGTGTGCATTATGCAGAAGATGCACTGGCCCATTCCAAATATGATTAAACCAACACCCCCATATGAATTACTTTTAATTTGTATTAATTATATTAAAAAGGAATCTGTTCTTCCTGTGTAGGATATGACCCACTATTAATTTTGTCCTGCAGTTTTGTAGGACTGTTTTCAAATTGTGAGTTAAACTTAAGTTGAAGCACGATGCCTTTTATCTAGCCAAGACCTCTCACTATGTTCATATTTCAGTTCTGTTCTCCATTATATTTTAATGGGAATACATGTATAAGTATCATTGTATTCGGTACCATTCAAATTATATATTTAAAACAAGATGTTCTTCATTCCACATTGCTGCAGTCCTAACTATTGGGTAGTCCGCTGTCCAGTCGGCCCGAATACCAGAGTATATGGCTGACGTCGGTCAGGGCGCATTAGACTGACGTCAGTACGTCAGGGTACTAATGCGCATGACCGACGTCATATCCTCAGTCTTTTTTGCCGCATGGTCCGATGCAGAAGCAGTTTTGCGAGTGCAGGTTGGCGTTCTGAAATTTTCTGAAGTCGGAGTTTCAGACCGAATCAGAGTTGGCTAAGTACCCCGTTGGGGAACATTTTGGTTTTTTCTTGCCTCAGTATTTAACCGGATGTCAGAAAAAGTGAATAACTGTATTTCTTGTGGGAAACAGATACCTCATAGGGATTACCATACCTTGTGTATACCTTGTTTAGGGCCTGAGCACGACGTTGTTGGATGCCGCTCTTGTGCTAGGTTTAACAAACGCACTATTAAGAGAAGGTTAGACTGTGCCAGGTTAGTGTTTGGGAAGCGTTGCAATTATAAAATGCCGCCGGATGCTCCGGCCGCTTCGTCCAAAAAGCGCAAGGACAAAACGGCGAAGCCTAGGGTTGATGAACCGGCAGTCCCGGACGCCGGTTCTTTAGAAGGCTCAGTGGAGCCAGAGGTTTTGCCAGGAGTTTCTTTGGAGTCTCAGGCAGAGACTTTACTGTTACAGGATGTGCCTTCTCAGGAGGTAGGCCAGGCTGACGGGGCTTCTCAGGTAACTGTTCTTCCCTCTCTTCCTAAGGTAGTTAGAGCCTCTCCTTCTGTTTCCAAAGCTTCTTTGAGAGGTAGGCCAAGTTTAGCTTCAGTGGGGGCTTCTCCTACCACTTCAGGCTCTGTGCCTAAGAAACATATGCTTAAAATGGCAGAAGATTTGATTACTATGATTAGAGGTTCTATGCCCCCCCCTGATAAGAGGCCTAGGGTGGAACCTGAGTTTGATAGTTTTGAACAGTGTTCAGAGGCTTCTGAGTCTTCTGCGGAAGATTTGCAGGAGTACCCTCCTTATTCTGATTCTGATGTGGATGATTCCACTCCTACAGCTTCTCCTCCTGAGGATTTCTCATTTTCAGAGACTCTGCATTCCATGAGGGAGCACTTTAAATGGGAAGGCCAGGATTACTCTGATTCCAGGAAAAGGCTTAGGGAATTCTTGTTTTTACCCCAGCATAGGCCCTTAGCTATACCTCCTGTGTTGAATGTGGTGGAAGATGTTTTTGCAGAGGCTTCCCTGAACCCTGATTCTTTGCCTCCTGCTCCTGTTAAACCTGATAGGTACTATAGGGTGCCTGAAGCTCATAAGTATCTTTTAAGAGTCCTAGGGCAGACCCGAAACTGTTTCTCAGGGACCTAAAGGTGTTAAGGCCTCTGTGGTTAAAAACCCTGTTCCCACTGATAAAGAGGCTAGGGCTTTGGATAGATGGGGAAAGAAAGTGTATACTTCTTCCACTTTAGCCATGAGGGCGTTGAATTGTCAGTTTCACATGCTAAAATATCAAAATTATCTCCTTTCACAACTGAAATCTAAGGTGGATGCTTTGGCGGAAGGTATTGAGTGTAAAGAGTTGCTGGATTTAGTTCATGTGTCTGAACAAGTGGGTAAGCATTCTTTGCAATGTGGTTTTGATGCTGTACAGGCCTCCTCGAGGGTGGCTGCCACTAGTTCTGTTCTTCGCAGGCATGCCTGGTTGAGGGATCAGAATTTAGCTGAGCATGTTAAGACAAGGATTTTGGATGCTCCTTTACAGTCTGATGTGTTGTTTGGTTCGCCTGTGGAAGCAGTTTTAAAGAAAATGGAGGACAAAGCTAAGTCTATGCAAACTGTTAAAGATTTTTTGCAGGTGCAGCCACCGAAGTTTAGTAGAAAATTGGCCTACTAAGGGATGGACATATCCTGTTTATGATTCCCAGTCTAGGGTTACAGGTTTTATTTCCATACATTACCCACTTTCAAAGGCATGCCAGACGTTCCTCCTCCACAAAGGAAAGAGGCTCACAAGCAAATTTCTCTGTTGCTCCAAATAGGGGCCATTCAGCCAGTCCCTGTATCAGAAAGGGGCCTAGGATTTTATTCTTGCCTGTTCCTAGTGCCAAAGAAGGGGAACACGTGGAGACCAATTTTGGATTTATCTATCCTCAACACTTATCTGGACATTCCCAAGTTCAAGATGTTGACGTTACAACAGCTTTTACCTCTGCTGGGCAAAGATCACTGGATGGTAACTTTAGATCTCAAGGAAGCTTACCTTCATGTGCCTATAAGACCAAGTTGCAGGAAGTATCTGCGTTTCGAGCTGGAAATTCTCATTATCAGTTCTCTGCATTGCCCTTTGGCTTATCTACTGCGCCCAGAGTATTCACAAAGGTTCTGGCTCCAGTGATAGCTTACTTCAGGCTAAAAGGAATTCAAATCTATCCTTACTTGGACGACTGCCTGATTCTGGCTCAAGAAAAGGAAGACCTTCTACAGCATCTGGAATATGTTATAGCAGTGCTAAGATGCCTAGGGTATTCTGTGAACGAAATAAAGTCCAGTCTAGTACCCTCTCAAGACATGTGCTTTCTGGGTGTGAGACTGAATACAGCAGCCCAGATGGCCTTTTAACCCCGGACAAACAAAAGAGTCTATCCCTTTACTTCCATCAACTATCTCATCAGTCCGTGCTGACTGCAAGGACAGTCCTTCAAGCATTAGGGTTCATGGCATCTTGTATTCTGGTGCTTCCCAATGCCAAACTGCATATGAGGAAGCTGCAATGGTATCTCAAAATGTATGGACACAGCACTGCCAGGATTTGGACACTGTCATTCAAATAATACCTTGCCTTCAAAAGAATTTTTGTGGTGGGCTCAGGAATGTCACCTAAACAAGGGACTCTCTGTGACCCGGCCAGAGGCGAGTCAGATTTTAACGACAGATGCCTCGGACATTGCTTGGGGAGCTCATCTGAATGGAAAGTGGATACAAGACAAGTGGCCTGCCAGACTACAGCATCTACATATCAACATGAAGGAGATGTTAGCAGTCCAGTTTGCATTAATGGCTTTCAAGGAGTTACTTCTTCCAGGGCAGGTGTTGATTCTAACAGACAACACAACTGTCATGTGGTACATCAACAAACAAGGGGAACACATTCTTATCCTCTATGCAGGCAAGCAATGATTTTATGGGAGACTGCGCTCAGCCTGCAACTAACTCTTCAGGCAAGGTTTCTGCCGGAGCACAGAACTCCTTAGCAGATGTGTTAAGCAGACAAATCATGGATCCCCACGAGTGGAAACTGGATCTTCATGTATTTCAGAAATTGACAGTGTCATGGGGAACTCCAGACATAGATCTGTTCGCTTCTCCACTAAACCACCAGCTGCCAAAGTTTTGCACAAAGGGGTTTCATCACACAGCTTGGAAAGTGGATGCTCTGTCTTTCAGTTGGAAAAATCTTCATGTGTATGCCTTTCCACCTCTGCCTCTTCTTCCAAAGGTGCTCTTAAAGGTCAGACAAGACAAGCCAAGGATGATTTTGATAGCTCCAGATTGGCCTCGGCAACACTGGTATCCACTACTAAGGAGTCTGGTAAGGAAGCCTCCATGGCCTTTACCATTGATTCCACATCTGTTGTCTCAGAAGGACGGTCATCTGCTCAATGTCAAGCTTCACTCTCTCCATCTAACAGCCTGGCATATTCTATGTTGACACACAGCAGGTCTCAACTTCCTCAACAAGTTTTAAATGTGATTATGGAAGCTAGAAGACCTAGTACTAGGAAAGTGTACGCAGAAAAATGGAAGAGATTTTTATTTTGGAGTACAGCAAAGAATTTGGAGATTTCGGAGCCTAATTTGAGTGTGGCTCTTCAATATCTTACTGAGTTATTGGACAAAGGGTTGTCTTTCTCTTCCATTAAGATTCATGCTGCAGCAATTTCAGCTCACTATGATTGTGACCCACCATTGTTTTCGCATCCTTTGTTCAAGCAGTTTCTTAGAGGGGCAAAGAATATAAGACCCACACGTAGAGCTCCTACTCCTGCTTGGGATCTCAATTTTGTGTTGGAAAACTTACTCTACAACCTTTTGAGCCTCGGCTACTGCTGAATTGAAATACTTGTCATGGAAGACTGCTTTTCTGTTGGCTATTACTTCTGCAAGAAGGGTGTCTGAGTTGCAGGCCCTTATGGCAGTAGAGCCCTTTTTGATTTTCCATAAGGATAGGGTATCATTACGTACTAATCCTTCCTTTATGCCTAAGGTGGTTTCTAGTGTGGCTTTAAACCAAACTATTCATTTGCCTACTTTTTATGCAGACCCCCAAAATAAAGGGGAAAAGATTTTGCACACTTTAGATGTACACAGGCAATTGCGTTATTATTTAAGCAGGACTAAGGATTTTAGGCAGTCTCAGCAGTTGTTTGTTTCTTTTGCTTTGAGTTCGCAGGGCAAGCCTGTGTCAAAACAAACTATTTCTAGGTGGATTGGGTTTGCATTGCATTTTGTTATTCCCATCATGGCAAGGAGATTCCAGCTGGGATTAGGCCTCATTCCACTAGGGCTACTGCCACTTCAACAGCATTTCTAAGGGGTGGCAACTAAGGATATTTTGGAGGCAGCTACTTGGAGTTCAGTGCATACTTTCTCTAAGCATTATCACCTTCCTCTCTACTCTAAGTCTAGGGCTGGTTTTGCCACAGCTATTTTGCAAGGCATGTTGTCAGCTCCTGCTCCTTTATGATTTGCCAGCCTCCCTTACCTCTGCTTTGGGATTCTACCCAATAGTTAGGACTGCAGCAATGTGGAATGAAGAACATAGTACAGTTTTGTACCTACCATAAATGTAGATGTTCGAGGATCCACATTGCTGCAGTCCAATTTACCCTCCCTCCTTCACCTCTGTGTTTAGGGGTGGTTGTGTAGGTGAGGTTATATGCTGATATTTTTGTATATATTGTACATATTTTTGGTGCAGGTATGTTGGGCCTTGTCTTTTTAGGGTCTTCTGACATCTGGGGCAAGAAAAGACTGAGGATATGACGTCGGTCATGCGCATTAGTACCCTGATGTACTGACGTCAGTCTAATGCGCCCTGACCGACGTCAGCCATATACTCTGGTATTCGGGCCGACTGGACAGCGGACTACCCAATAGTTAGGACTGCAGCAATGTGGATCCTCGAACATCTACATTTATGGTAGGTACAAAACTGTACTTTGCTTATTGTCTGGATTGAATGCATCTTTTCTTTAAATCTTGATCTTACAGCGAAGGAGATGTTGGCCATTTTGTATTTAATGTAGTTGTTCAGGTTAGATGGCTAAATATCAGGTTTACCTTTACATAACTGAAAATCACAAGTGCGTTTGCTCATATGAGCGAATCCAAAGCACGAAACACAAAACCGCAACAGTATTTGATGTTCGGAAATCAGCAAATCGAAAAGCAGAGTTGCTGATTTTCGAACAAAAAAAGTCGAATACGAATTGTAATGCACCCCCAATGTGGGGAGCTGCGCCCTCCACACCCCCTTACTTTAATATACTAACTCTGAGATCGCACTACAATGGAGAAAGGATCCATTTTCCGATCCCCACTATAGTGCAATCCACACCCAAAATGCCGAATCTATATTGAGCGAATGTCACTGTGCATTCGTTCATTCGAATAATTTTTCGTTAGATGTTTCCGAACTTTGCAAACGTCCTTTCGAACTTCTGTCGTTCGCCCATATACAGAATGCACATATGTGCACACATTTAGTACAGTTTTATTCCTGCAACTTATTGATAGTGTACCACCTCATGAAAATGCATGTGGATGAAGAAGTTGTCTCTCTCTCACACCCTTCTGTGGAGCACAGAAGAATGTTTTTTTCCCTAAGATCATACAAATGTGCAGCAACATATGGCTTTATGTTGACTACAGACTGTAGAGATATGTATAATGTAATGTGCAGTAGTCTGTAGTAGTCAAGTTGGATGTACACATGTATACACAACATGAAGCTATATCATGACATTTTTTTCGCCAACCAGTCACTTGTAAGCTGTCATTTCACCACAGTTTCCCCTCTTCTTTCTCATGTACTGACCAAGCTTGGCCTAAAATAAATCCCGTAAAGAATTAATTCATCTTTTACAGGCTATACTTATCCCCATTTGTAATTGAACAGTGTACAAATTAATGTTAATTTAGCATGGTGGGCACAGGTCATCTTATTTCAGTTGCAGGTATAATTGAGTGCAATTAATGTAGTAAGTTGCTAAGTAACAGGTGTGAACAGTATGAATGCATTGCCACATAATTTTGCTTCATCCTGCTGCCGTAATATTAGCAGCTTAGTCAAGTGCATCTTTGCATCAGAGGACCTCTTCACTTCACAGTGTTAAATAGCACCCTGGTCACAATGGTTCATATTTAAATTCAGATTTATTAAAGTACTCAGTCTGGCTTGTGTGGTACAGCAGGATGAAGTCTCCCCTGTGACTGAGGTGACCAAGATGCAGTTACTGGCCTCAGCAATTAGAGGAGCTTGGCAGTAAGGTACAGCAGTGAAGTGTATTGGCCTGCTCATCACTCCCGGGGTAAAGGGAGGGCTACTCATGCTTAGGGCTATAGAGGGATGATGTGATGCCTCTCATCAACATTGGTGGGCAAGACTGTTTACTGACAAAATCCTATGCAGAAGTGAGAGAAAACCCAGTGCAGATAGCCCATGGCACATTCTGTCCCCATGCATAGTTAAGCATGTATGGGGATGTATGACCACAAAAAAGAAAAATTCCTTGAACCACTCTTAATGACTGCATAAATGATGCCCTCCTGTTGGCCAGCACTACCCAGCTGTGATGAGAGAATGAATGGATCAGTTTGACTGAGAGGGTATTGATTGGTGGGCTATGGAGAGCAAAGAAAAAAATATATAAAAGTGCTCTTTAGCTGCTTTTCCTAAAAAAATCAAAATATATATGTAAAGGAAGGATAAATTGTTTGAAATGAAACAAAAGTTAAGTATTTAACATAATGCTAGATCAGTGTAGTCTTCTGTCTGTTTCAACTGTTGAGTATATCAGATCAAACCAGATCTGAAGCCGTCAACATTCAGAGCTCAGGATCCTACCCTACCCATAATCCACCTCCATCCTGAAAAATCATCGTTGTGTTTTCCTGCTTATAAAAATAATCCTTCCTGTGTCATACTAAATAAGTAAAAGGGTTAAAATGGCAAAACAGTTGAAAACTAAGTAAGACAAGTCCCCACTCAGGTCCAGTATAGTCAGTTGAGAGCCAAAGACCATGACAATATGGCAGGAGGATGAGAGAAGAAGACAACATGGATCTAGCACTATAAGTGTAGAACATTTGTATCCAGTGTTGTTTTTTCTGTCCCCAGCTACTACAAACCCTAGTATGACTCATTTGAGAATATTCCTGAGAAAGCTGGAGCCAAGAAAACCTTAACACCCATACTGCAGGTCCAGCTTGCAATAGGAATTAAATGTGTGCACAGTAGACCAAGTAGCTACAGCACGGGTATCAATAGGCACACTAGAAGAGAGCTCCATGAGTGGCAACAGCTCTAGTAGAATGAGCTTTAGGCGTTTCAGGTAAAGAAAGTCCTTTGGTTCTATAAACATTATCCAGGTGGTTGTCTGATTGTATTGAGTGAACTTGAAGACACTTTGCCAATTTAACTTTAGTGAAGGAGAGAAAAGTTGGGCAGTTTTCCTGAGGTCCTTTTTTTGTGCAAAAAGTGTAGTTGACAATGAGTGTCCATCAAATGCAAAGCATATTCCTCCTTGTTTGAATAACATTGATAAAGAAAACCAGTAGGTTAATTGCCTGATTCAAGGCACTCAGAAGCAACTCTGGGGAGAAAGGATTGGTCTGAAGAGAAACTGAATCTTTGCGAATAACCAAATATGGTGGTTTACATGGTAAGGTCTGAAGTTGATAAATAATCCCTGCTAAATTAACTGCCACCAGAAAGATAATTTTCAAAGAAAGAACTTTCCATTCTTCAGTAGCTGCAGGCTCAGCATCTTTTTTTGTCAAGGCTTGAAGTAAAATTGTAATATCCCAGGGTGGAACATGGCCTCTTAAAGGGGGTCATAGGAGGAGGAGGAAGGTGCCCTGCTAAAAGGCCTTGGATCATTTCAGTTAAGTAACTACCGTATGTTCTTCGCCCACATTAAAACTGAAATGTCTGCCAACTGAACTTTGGAGTACCTAGCACCTGCATGAAACAAATCTGCTAAAAATCTAAAATTGATTGCAGTGGAGTTGAAATAGGATCCAGACCCTTAGCAGATGCTCAAATGAAAACTCTCTTCCACTTGCATAAACTTTCCTAATAGAAGGATCTTGAGATGATTGTGTGGATCTCAGTAGAAAAAAGCTTGGATTTTCTGGCAATCACCGGAAGTGGAGAAATGAAGCAGTTCCCTTCAGGGCCATGATGTCCAGGTGAGGCTTGCTGGATGGGTGAGAAATCAATCTAAAAGAAGGTCCAGCACTTAGGGGGTGCACCAAGTGCGGCCCTAGAAAGGGGAGCTGTATCTGTCAAGGTCAGAAGGGGCAATGAGGATCACCTTAGTCTTGCACCAGGTCACTTTCTGCAGAAAGTTAGTTATGAGGGGAGTGGATGGATAAGTATGTAGGAGACCCGTGAGCCAGGTGTGGACTCTTCCTCTTGGATTCAGGGCAGAGTAGCTGCTACGTTTGGTGTTTGGTCAGAGTTGTAAACAGATCACAACAAGGCTGACCCAAGCAGCTGAATATCTTGGTAGCCACCACTTGATTGAGAGACCACTCATGAAGCAGTAGCAGACCTGCTCAACTTGTCTGCTAATGCACTGGATTTCCTTGGGCTATGCATTGCAACCATACAGCAGAGGAAAGACATCAGCCACTGCCAAACCTCCATGGTTACCCAAAATAAAGGATGCGAATGGGTTCTTGTCTGTTGAAGTACAAGACCACTGACATGTCCATCTCAATCACAATCACACCCCTAGGGAGGGAGTCCTGAAAGGCCTGCAGTGCTGGAAGAACTGCCCTCATCCCCACCACATTGATATGAAGACTTGCCTCTGTTGAAGACCATATGCTCTGCAGTCTTCCCCTCGAAATGCCTGAACTCACCTCAGAAGGAAAGAGACTGTATTTAACTTGGCTGCTGTGAAGGGACACCAAATGGTCAGCCTGGAGAAACTAGAGGAGAACTCTGCCACCACTGATCATATTGCCTGCAGATTCTCATGAGACTGACTAGAAGGTGCAGGAGTTGGTGTAACATAGACCTTTGTATCGACAGAGTTCCCTTTTACACCCTCATATGAAATCTGATGTGAGGAACAAGAGGTTTTGAAGCTGCCGTAGAACCCAAGAAACATAGGATGGATATTACTTTGGAGTTTTGGTGGGACACAACTAAGGAGATTTGTTGACATGGAATTGCTTATGTGGATTCTGGTAGTTTGGCTATCTGAAAGGTGGTGTCCAGGTGGCATCCTGTGAATTCTGTCAGCTGTGATGGTGTCAGTATAGACTTTTACAGGTTGATTGCAATCCCTAGGTGAAGGCATAACTGGAACAAGGGATTCTGTGGTTTGGATTAGTTGATCCCCCATGATAGCAGTTACGTGCCAATCATCTAGATATAGGAATACCCGGAAACTCAGCAGTCTGAGATGTGCTGCAACTACCTCCATACATTGCTAAATGCACACACGGAGTCATATTTCTTAACTGTCCAGATTTTCACAATGTCCAATTTTTTCTCATATTTGTGGTCTGTTGCTCATAAAATGTGTGATTTTTTTTTGGCTAATCACTGGGATGATCTGAGGACTGAAGTCACTAAATAATGACATACATTTGAGTTTGACTTCCAATTCCTTCAGAAAATGCATGTGATCACAAACCCTATTATTCTAGCAATTTCTATGTTTATAAGAGCAGTAGTTAAAATGTCCCTTTTTTTGGCCTTTGTCCTCCCGTTTTGTCAGGCCTTGTCCAGATTTCTAGTATTAAGAGGTATGCAAGGAGTGCATTTGTTGGGGAACCTTTCAGGAACACTGGACTTTTTTACAGAGATCTCTTTAAACCAGACCATCCACTTGTCTACTTTTCCCCAACCCTCGAAACAAAGGGGGGGGGGGTCCTTCATACATTGGATGCAAATAGGCAACTGCATTACTACTTAGAACAAAAAATGTCAGGAAGTCTAACCAGCTTTTTGTGGCCTTTGCCTGTAGCTCTCAGGGGCGACCAGTTTCTAAATCTCCAAGTGGATCTCCCACTGTATCTTTTTTTGCTACAGCCATAATGGAAAAAAAACACCAGATTCCATGAGGATTTACTGTACTAAGGCTACTGCTACATCTACTGATTTCCTTAAAGGGGTGACCACTAAGGACATTTTGGAGGCTAGCACCTGGTCCTCTATGGAAAATTTCACCAAATATTATCACCTTTCAATCTTCAGATAAGGAGTGGGGATTGTCACTGGCATCTGTAAGGGCATCCTTTCCTTTCTATGAACTTCCCGTGTATCATCCTTTCAGCTTTGGGAATCATTCCATCAGTTATGACTGAAACAGTGAAACACAAAGAACATAGTACAATGATGTACACTTACTATAAATGTAGATGTTCATGTGCCCATCAGTTATGACTGAAACAGTGAACACACAAAGAACATAGTACAATGATGTACACTTAACTATAAATGTGGATGTTCACGTGCACTGTTGTATTCTCACCCCACAAGATTAGGGCAGGCATTTTCCTCTCTAGTTCTGGGTTGTTTCCTCCTTCTCTGTAAATATTCTGGAGTTCTGAGCTTAGGCTCTTGACTTTAGGGACCTGTTGGGGGCAAGGTACTGAAGTTATGATGCTGGCTGACTTTCCTTACTTTCAAATACCTTGACATTGGTTAAGATGTCCCCCAGCTTCAGGAAGAGGAGCAAATTCTCTGATAGTTGGATTGCCAAGTGCTTCTATGGCAGTCATTTATGACTGCAACAGTAAATACACTCGAACATCTACATTTATGCTAAGTGTACGCAACTGTACCTTCCATGGTCATGTCCATCTGAAATCCTGTCAGATGTACAAGATAGATCAGCATGCATAAGGCACATATTGTTTAAATGCAAGTTCAATTTCCAAAGCCCAAGACTCCCTTTTTCAGGTGGTGTACAGAAGAACTTTCCTCCCAGAGCTATTTGTTTGGCTGCCACTGCCACAATGGCATCTAGTGCAGGCCCCATGCTCCAGGTTGATCTGTTCCATGGGAGAGTTAAAATTGTTTCAGACTTGCAGGGTATGGGCTGCACCACATCCAGCTCCTTCCATGCCTGCTGGAACACTGCATCAGTATCTCACAACTGGGAGCATGGCCCAGGAGGTAGATGGGCTAGCAAGAAAGGCTTTGTGAAATAACGCACTGGAATTACTCCAGTTGCAACTGACAGTTGGCGAGACAACCATCCAAGTTATAGCCAGCTGTAGACCCTCCTCCATGACACAGGACACCCACTTCTCCTACCTGGACCTACTTGACTCCATCAAGGTACCCCCTAACACCCTTATTCTTGATGAATTCATCTACCCCACCATAGACTGGGTGAACTATTCCTTTACTAATGCACTCACCCAACAATTCCTTGACTTCATCAGTTCTAATGCACTAGACCAGCTCATCTTATCCCCCACAAGGGGATATAACATTCTGGACTTGGGTCTCACCAACATAGGTTACCACTGCACCACTCCTATAGTATGTTCATCCCTGGTGAGATCAGATCATCGGTCTGTTTCAAAGTTTCTATCCCACCCAAACATAGCCAGGCTAAAAAACTTCTCAAAAGCTGACTACAACCTCCTAAGGGAGGGTATCAGTAGCTTTGCACCATGCCACCCTCACAGGATGCAGGCAACTATGCTGAAAAGTACGCCATTGCAGTATACAAGCACCTGTACAACTGCATGGACTCAGCCATACCCAACCAAACTAAAACCTATTCCTCAAGGAAACACAAACCTGTCTGGTGGACATTCTCTATCAACAGGCTTTACAAGTAAAGGAAGAAACTGTTGTCCAAGAGTAAAAAGGAACAAATGCCAAATTGGAAAAACTCCCTCCTCATCCTCATCAAACAAATTAGATCATTAGTGAAAACCTCTAAAGCCAGTTATGAGTTGAAACTAGCCTCCAAAACAAAGGGAATCCACAAGTCCATCAGTTACATCAGGAATCTCCATGGCAAAGCCCACGTTTGTTGAGAATTAGTACTTAATGGTACTACTTACACTGATCCTGTTGACTTAGCCAACCTGCTAGCTGATGGGTTCAGTGCAAACTTCACCCCCCTATCCTCCCCCAAAGGCCTATGCGACATCCCTGATACTTGTCCCACACCTCACATCTCTGCAGATCCAGTGTTAAAGGCCATATCCAAGGCAAAGAACCCAGATTCCATGGGGCTTGATAGTATCCCAGCTTGTATTCTGCACCATCTCCAGCAGGAACTAGCTTCACCATTGAGCACCCTGTTCAACCACAGCCTAATTACAGGCTTCGTTCTAGCAGAGTGGAGAACTGCCATCCCATTGCCATCGCCTTACACAAAGGTGGTGCCACTACTGACTCAGGAAACAATTGTCCCATTAGCTTGACAAGTCTGATCTGTAAAGCCATGGAGCATAATACGAATCTCATAAACAAGGATATAAGCATTCTCCAAGCACTTGACCCCACCCAGTTTGGATTTGTCAGGGGCAGATCTTGCCTATTGTACCTGGCTGATTTCTTTGAGACTGTCACCAAGGCCCTGGATGAGGGAAAGTCAGCACATACAGCTTACCTTAACTTGGCCAAGGCCTTTGATGCAATCCCCACTCAGACATCATTGAAAATCTAACACAATTTGGTGTAAATCCCTATCATCAGGTGGGTGGCCAACTGACTCACTGATTGAAGCCACAAGGTTAAAATAGGTGCCACCATCTCTGACAGCAGACCTATCACTAGTGGTGTTCTCCAGGGATCTGTTGTGGGACCCCTACTTTTTGACATCTACTTCTCAGAGGTCCAGGCAAAGACAAACAGCCTGTGGCTGACCAAGTTTGCAGATTCCTGCAAGTTGGGTGCTGTTATTGACTCCCCAAATGCAGTTAACATATTGCTAGAGGGTCTCACAGCTACAAATAACTGGTGCCAAAGTCATAGTTTTAAGTTAAATGCAAAAAAAAGTATGATCTTACCATTCGGCAAAAGCATGTCCCCTGCTGATTACCACATTAATGGCAACCCCCTAAGCACACAACCTGTGTTGAGAAACCTGGGTACTCAGGTTGACAATCTCACATTTGAACACTATGTGACAGCAGTGGTCAGAAAAGCCTTTTATTTAGTTCATCTCATAAGGAAAGAGATTGCATCCAGAAAAAAGGAGGTTATTACCATGCTGTGTGCCTCCCTCATTAAGCCTATAATTGACTGTAATGCCCCATTTGGTATGTACTTCTCCAAACACCTGCACCAACTGGAAAGGTCACAGAAATGCCTCACAGAGAATCCATGGCCTCCAACACCTGTCCTATGCAGACAGGCTCAAATTACTATCACTCTACTCGGTATCATACAGATGGGTCTACATTATAACTTCGAATACCATATGGTTGATGTTATAAAACTAAAAAAAAAAAAAAAAAAAAAAAAGGTAACCTAATGAGTTGACTATACCAACTCCAAGATTGCACTAGAGTGCAGTAAAGGGAAATCTTGCCCCTCTGCCTACAACCCTTAGTTTAGGGTTTGTTCTTTTATTTGTTTGATATATTTGAAGTTGTATAACTTAGATCATATGGTATTCGAAGTTATATAATATAGAACCCATATAGATTGCTTAGAGGTGATCTGTGTCTCGCCTGCAAGGCAATATCAGACCCTGCCCTACTAGAGATGCTGCAGATCCACAAGTCTAACTCCTCTCACATTGCCCACTCAGTAAGCCTAAGTCTAATATCTGACATGAACATAATGTGCTGGAGAGACATGTTTGTCTCCCACAAGCTGCCCCGCAGACTTCCCATACATGTCATAGAACCTCACTGACCCTCTTCAAGTGCAACCTTGATGAGTGGATGGGAAACCACAAATTTGTAGCAGAGGTTCCACCTTTGTCCCTCATTGACAGGGATGACAGGTGCTTGACTGATGGTTCTTTTTTTGGAGTAAACTCTTGGCTAGGGTTGTAGGACCCCAGGACCATTATCCTAGTAACCTATGATCTTGGCAGGGGGTGTTAGTGGACCATTCCCCCCTTCTGCTGAAGTAATTCCAGGATGTCCTCAAATGAGACATCTGTGAAGGCTGCCAGCCCAGCTAGCTTGAATTTTGTAAATAATTCTGTTATTTGTGAATAGTAATATGATTTGTGTTTTCCTTACAGATGTAAACACAATGTGTACCCTGCTGGAAAAGATCAGAAATGTGTATACACTATATGCCTGTGCAAATGTATGTTTTCATTGTAGAAGGTGGATCATAGAGTTAACATGCAAAACTCTGAGAAAATAAGTTGAAAGTTTACAACTGTGCTAGAAAGTTAATGTAAAGAGAGGGAATGTCTGCAGCTAGAAATTCTTCCTATTGTCTGGAAATAGAAATAATTTCAGGTTTCAAAGGTAAAAGTATTTAACTGTTTTACAACTTCCAGTTCCAGGCACAACTTCTAAGAGATAAGTATTTCTGACACAGAGGTGTGAAATAGTGATTTCATCCAGCTAACCCAGCAGTAATGCTTATTATTAATTTAAGAACCATCTCTCAGAGAAAGTCTGGGCATTTTGCAGCTTGTCTTGTATCTAGAAGCATCCTCTCATCAGCACTTCTGCCTTGCTAAAAAGTACTAGATTTACAGTGATTTCTCTTATAGATGTATAGGAATATAGCAAGATTAGATTAGATGTTTTCTGTATTTATGTGAGTGTCCTGCAATGTTGATTTAAAATATTTCCTGTGATTCTGAACTCTGTTTTCACTGTGAGCTATTGAGTATTGTCTTGTGCTTTTATTATTTATTAAATATATTTAAACCTTTTAAATGTGGCTGTTTAGAGATATTTAAGCTCTGAGAGTACTTGCATATGTATTTGGTGACACTGTATAGGCCACTCCTAAATAGCCTTAAAAGTTTTGGTCACACTTACCATTTGGATAACAGTAACAATTACACAGTATAATTGGTCACCCTTTGGGAAGGGCCTTAAAGTAGCTGATAAAGGGTGGTTGGTGGCAGCTGGTACTATCTTAGTCTGGAGAGAAGGGGGCATAGCTAGTAAACATGTGTCAGCCTTCCCCAGGAGTTTCTGTGTATTTGTATACAACTCAAATCTCAGTGTGTGTATGCATGTCAGCTACTTGGGCAGGGGCCACGAAGCAGAAGCACTGGTTGGACAGAGAGGGTGCTGGAGGTTTTGGCTTGACCACTCGGGTGAGATGTTAACCCTATAGCTGTGTCAGTAGGGAGTCTTATTGGGGATCTGGAGAGAGAGGGAGAAAGCAGCCCAAGTCTGACTGTGATCTCTGCTCTTAAGGGAAATTGTCCTTTAGTGTGTGTACTTGTAATCCTCCCAATGTGCACATCCCTCACTGGGGTTAGTGATGAGGACTGAGGCTCCTTGAGTATTGGGCCTGTGCAGGGGTGTCACAATATCTTCAAGTGGGGACCTGCCCTTTACATTAAAATCAGTATCTTCCATGACAGTCTCCTGTGTGAGTCAAAATGCCTCCTTTCTGTGTTATTCCATGGTAGGATGATCTGGGGAAAATGTGGAAGATGAATCAGAACTCCTCTTTTGAGCTTTGTCGAGGCCCATTGTAGCTGGCTGTCCATGAGGAGCAGGATGATGTGAGGGAGAGGACTGGGACTAATCTGAGCAAGGATGTGAAACCTCTTCTCTGGATAAGAAGAGAATCCTTTCAAATGCCTGAAATCAAGATTGGTCCTGAAGGGTTTCTTTTAGGATCTGAGGGTTCTGACAGGATACCACCTCAAGGTGCTGTCTGATTAGACTTCAAAGATGACACTGAGCGGAACTATCCAATGTCAATGCAATGAAGAGAGGGGACATCCCTGAAATAGTCTATCATGTACACCAACACTGACCTGTAGGCTCTGGGAACCCCCCCTCCACCTCCAGAGAGTTGACATTACTGGAGTTGAGCCAATAAGGGGAACCATCAGACACAAAGATGAGCAGGCTACTAGCTTTGACTAAGGCATCTGGTGGGGGTTTCTCTCTTCCAAAACCACTAGATGCAAAGGTCCTGGCACTCATGGTACTGAAGGTGTGAGAAGGATCTTTATATCTGGGTCCTGAGGAACTTCTGCATCATCCTGCCCATGTTTACCTTTGAAAAGCTGTTGAAGGAGGCCTGGAGGACCTGGGAAAATACCTCTCTGACTGCAAAATTAGTGAATGGAGTCAAGGGCTGGCCAGATCTGGGGAAAACCTTGTTTCAACTATCAAGGTAGGAGTCTGTGCACAGATACCTTGTCTTTGTATTCCTCATGCCCATTATTGTTTTACTTTTTCCATCCTTTTCTCTGTCTCACACACAAGCCCTTTATTCTGGTCTCCCTTTGCCTTCTCTAAAGCTTTCTTAGAAGCGATAACACTTGAGAGGGTAGAAACAGATTCTCTGAGGCAGGGAGAAGACCTTTATGTATTTATTAATTTGAAGTGAAAGTCTGAGGGTCCTAGTCCCAAAGGAAGAACACAACTGTCAGTCCTCTGCAGAATGGGCTGCCCCAAGACAATATACACGCACCTTTTGTAAGTGGTTTGTAAGGCCCTGAAGCCTTGTCAGACATAGCCAAAAATGATCAAACTACAATAACAGTAGCAGCGCACACGGCACCAAGCCAATATCGAAAGCAGCACACTAACACTACTATCTCAAAACGAACTACAATTATAAAAAATATAATGGAAAAGATTCACTATGCCAAAAATGTCACCACAAAACTGCACAAAGCCTTGAGACTGCATATGAATGAAATGAGTTGCAAACAAGATCTGAGAACTTGTCAGGGCAGAGAAGCATCTTGTTTGGGTAGATGATCTCGAGTCTTGGATCCAGAGGTTTGAATGTTGCCAGCTTTGAATCTAGTCTGATCAGAAATACCCAGCAGTTAAGATGAATAGAAAAAACATCATCTGATAAATGCAGTTTAAATCAAAAGTTGTGCATGTAGGTTGTCGGTGAATGCCAGGTCTGTGTGACATCACTATTTCATCATTTTATTTTCAAGTTTGAATGATTAGTCTTACAGATTAATCCATTATCGTACCCAGTGTAACAGCACACAGGTGTCCAAATGGTGCACTTAAACGAACTGAAGCTGTGGTAGGCATTGATATATGTATGCACGCGTATACATGTGCGTGTTTGTGTGTGTGTGTGTATATATATATATATATATATATATATATATATGTGTGTGTGTGTGTATGTATAAAAATAATGTATTGTTTTTGTGTGTGTATGGAGCATTTGGCATAATTGTAGTACTTTGTACAGTATCTGTTTCCCAGCTTGTAGATGTAAGCATGGTTTTGGTCCTGATGCCCAATGCATGAACTGCAGTATGCCATCACCCAACACAGATGTGCAAGGACACTTGACTGATAATACCCTATGTTTACTTTGTGTGTACCAACATCAGCATATAAACTGTTATTGATCATAAGTACTGCATGTATGTGTATAAATGTTAAGAGCAGGATGCTGGTATTCAGAAGTAGGTGGAAACCATCAGGATTATTATTAATGCAAGGCACAGTTATTCTGCTCAGCATCTCTTCAGTGCAGTTTTCATTGCTTTGTTGAATAAAGGTCTTGCTGTATCTGCTCTCCAGGATTTTAGTTGTACTGTAGCTTTCAAGCATTGCTACATTGTAATCTGTAGCGCAGTTACATGGCTTTGCATGTTGCTCATTGGCTCCAGTCTTAAGAGTTGTTATAAACAAAGGCTGCCAGCCTAGCTAGATATAATTTTGTAGATAATTCTACGTCATTGTAAATATTAATGTAATCCACAGGCTTGTTTTACAAATGTAAAGAGAGTTATATGTTATGCTTAAACTATATGTTGTACTGAGCTTCAAAAATGTAACCACAGTGCACCCTGCTGGAAGAAAGCTGCTAAGTAAAGAATTATAACTGTGTTTGATCTCAAGCTCTGAGACATGATGTCTGGGATAGCAAATTCTTACATGTAAAAGGTGTCTTTTATTGCTGTGGCTTCCTGGCCAGGTGCAGCTTACAAAGACGTGTACATTTTTAGTTTCTGTTAGCCTGGGAACTAAAGGAGAAGTGATAAAAATGATGTAATGTGAAATGACTCGGCAGTACTGTGTAATATCAATTTAAGACTTTCTCAGCGAGAAAGATTGAACATTTTGTATCTTGCCAGGGATCTAGTAAGAACATCCACTCACCAGCAGTTGTTTGCTCTGTATGCAAGTAATATTTAGAACAATGATTTCTCTTAGAGTTGGATAGGAATTTAGCCAGATTAGTCTAGCTGTTTTCTACGTTTGTCAGACTCCTACAATATTGTTTTCAAGTTTCCTGTGATTTCTGAACTCTTAGCACTGTGTTGAACTGATGAGATTTGTGTTTTATCATTTTGGATGTGATAAATTTCTTTTGGCTTGTCAATGTTTAGATTCCATGCAGTGGGTTCCAGCTGTTTGCAGTGGGTGTGAAGTTTCTGGATGGTGGATTAGCAGCTAAAGACAAAGATGATGTGTATCTATCCCCCCATGAAATACTAAATCAGAATGAACACTTCCGATAATATACCACATTTCACATAGTTCTTGTAACAAGATCAATTGCTATTAATTCTGTTTACTCCATATACAACATCACTCTTTATTTTATACAATATTTGTTTATATATTGCATACATTCTCTAAGGTAGCTTGTGACACAATTTTTAATTTACCTTCACTGTAAGCAGGAAATGGGCTTTTTACATTAAATCCAATATGTTTTGTACACATTCAAAAGGCCGCTTTATAAACATTTCAATAAAATAAACTTTAGCATCATAAAGTGGTTTATTCAGAGGTTTCTCAGATCAGGAATATATAACAGGATTACTCACTTTGGATATGTGATCTTTCATTTGGGACAGTTTTTGCTGCACTACAGCTTTTCCTGGGGACATAACTGAGGAGACATTTTCCATGAGTCTTTGACTGTCACAGTTCTCTTGGTCTATGTTTCTGTACAACAGCACTGAATGCAGCAGTTCTGGTTGATTTTATTATCTCCACTTTGCTGTATCTTCTGCATTTTTCCAGGATAACTTACACATAGACCTTTTCCTCTCCCCTTTAGGCAACAGATGATGTTGGTTTCCCCAAGTAGTGAAAGTTTAACTAGCTACTTTTGCTTCAGGCTGTGGTCCTTCAAATGCCGTTTGTATTCTTACTGTCTTCAGCCTGTCATTTTCTATTCTTTTGCAATCTTTGTCATAGTACTATTTTGTCCTTTTCAAAACTCTTTATTTTCAGGACTCTCTAACATAATACTTTTAAGGTGACAATTTGCTTTTGATCCTTTTGCCATTTTAATACGAGAGATGTGAGAGTCCCCACAGTGGAGTAGTTTTATATTGCAAGATAGTGATCCTCATAGATTTTGTTGTAGGTCTTTCTCATGTAGTGTTTTCACTAATTTGCTCTATCATCCATTTGAATATGAGTAGCATCCATTAGGTGGTGGAATTTCCATTCATACACATTTTCTGAATTCCTGAATTTTGTATCGAGTTATTGTCAGATAATCTCATGTCCCAAGGATGTAGACTTCAATGCATTAGTCGTACTTAACACTTGTCTCATTTCATTTTTTATAGTTAACTTAGAATAATCGATACGTAGAAGACACAAAACATTTTATTGTACAAAAAAAAAAAGCTGTGCCCACTTGAGTACATAGCTGAAGATGCTTTTCATTACCAGGATGTCTATGGTGTATATCAGTCAGTATGTCTTTCACTTGACTGTTATGTATTTCATGTGGAATTACTCTGCTTTGGGAGTCAGACTTGATTTGACAGACTGGTAATTGGCACTCTTATGGTTGTCAGGCTTTTCTCCAGAATGATGACTTGCTAGTAGACTGTTGAAGCTTCCCTTTCCCATTGATGGAGTAACCTTGGAGTTGGTATATATAAGAACTTCAAACAAATGTATAGCATGTGTCCATGCAGCCAAATAAACGACGCAACTCAGAAAAAAGCACACACCCTTCCCAATGGTGCTCCAGATGGTATTTTTCATTTTTATTTATAAATTTACTTTTATTTTTATATCGTAAAAAATATGAACAACACTTTATACAAACTCACTCTCACATGTACCAGTTTTTAAAAAAATCCTATTTGGTATTTTAGAAATAGTTCCTGTAAATGAAAGGGGAGATGGTTTGAAAATAATTATATAATACAAAGAATTTAAGCAGCAGTTAAAACGTAATGCCAGAAGAACTCTGGGAATTAATGAACACATTACTATTACACCAGCTGTAAAGATTAAAAGTTCTTAACTTTGATATAATAGGATGTTTAAGAAGTAACTTTTGGAATTTTATACATTTAATATTTTTACAGTGTTCTTTCATTTATTTGTATTCACCTATTTTTACTATTATTTTGATATTCACAAATAACATCAATTTATACACAGTCCTAAAAACTATTTACTACTGTCACATTTGTGTATTAGAATGTTAAAAATAGGGGATTATTTTATTATTTATTTTATTTTTTCCTACTGTGGTTTTACTTTCAGTAATGGATGGCTTTTATAAGAATAAGTAGGCCTAAGTAACTTTTTTACACTAATAACATTTAGTAGAAATGTATATTTTACTTAATTTTCCTTAATTGGTTTCAGAAGAGTTTCCATAGAAACTAAATTATGTAATCAATTTCTTTTGGACATACTTGGAGTGTATGTAATCCATTTTTTTCTTGGAATGGGAAAGATGGTTCTGATTAAGTCCTGACAGCATAGGAAGGAAGCACTTAACCTGATAAACATGATGTTGTTTTTATCTAAATTTTGTATATTTTATCTACCTAATAAATTTGTAAATGATTTTTAGTGTTTGGTCATAATTGTAACCAAATACCACCTGGAACACCATCGGGAAGGGAGCATTACTTGAGCTTTTTTCTGGGTTTGGTATATTTAAGTACTAAGACTTTGGGAGACTCAAACCCATAACGTCAGGGGTACAGTGGGTGGATGTCTTGCCTCCTACAAAAATATAAATATTTTTTTTTCTGCCAGAATCCCTTACTTGCTCATAGTACTGAAAGAAAAAGCTGAGGTCACAACTTCAGCTGTAAGCACTGGGCCATTCTGTCTTTTAACATTTTACCAAAGTCTAGTGGATCAGTGTAAATTTTATCTTCCTTGACTAGAGTGGAGCAACTCTTCTCTTTGTATTGGTACTAATTGCTTCTTAATGACTCATTGGCTTTTCTGTTCATTTCATTTTCTGGGAGCTCTTTTCCTGAAAGCTACAGATGCCTTTTATGAAGCATTTATAATTGCCATTACATGAGGTTTTGTTCTTGCGTGATACTCCCCTGATGAATCTTGTAAACGTTTGAGTACATCAGCTTGGTTATGGAATGTTTTATTGTTATGGGTGTGCATAATACCCAGTATTCATCTGTGACTCTATTTCTATGCACACAAACACTCTGCTTTTCATCTGTGGGTTCATTTTTCCATTCCTAGCTTCTTGCAAGCCAAAAGGCCAGCAATATTAGATGTATTTGTTTCAGTTACTACTGTTCGAAAAAGAACAGTATACTAATGTTTATATTTATATAGGTAGCTTCTCATCCATTACCTCCCATTTGTACCATAGTACATTAATGTTGTGCAGTTCTTTTGTTGCTTTCTAACCCCAATGTTTTTTGAGTTTGAGATAAAATAGTACACTCTGAGCCTGTGTATAGTTTAAAGTCAATACTTTGCTTATTAATTCTCAACATTTCTTGCCAACAGTCTTCACATTGCATTCTTGTCTCATTACTACTTATGAAGTTTCAGACTTCATTGCATCAGCTTAGTCTGGCAGCACAGAGGATTAATGTTATTAGCTGATAATAAGCATCATATGCAGCCCAGGGTATGATCCTCTCAGCCTGTTATGTGGCTGCAAGTTATTTAACCAGACCTTGCTCAAAAGTTACAACTGCAAAGAGGTTGTGGGTGTACTTAGTTAATACATTAATAAATGCACTCTCTGCTTCAGTAGTCTCTACAAGCAGGTCATTTTTATATTTCACTTTAACAGCATGTTGTGTCCTTTGACCACATTTGTCATTTCATTTACACATCTTAGAAGAATGCCCTTTTCTGACACACATTCTACAAAATGTATTAAAATCTGGGAAGTACTTCCTCTTGTGCTTTTAGTTACGTTTAGTGCATGAGGCTTGAGCTTCCATTTTATAAACTTTTCTCTGTGTTGCATCACTGATTATTTTCTCTGTTACTGATGCCAACACATTTGTTCTTGTGCTTTGACTTGCACATTATCTTGTGCATATACCTATTCCTCAGTTAATTGCTTTAGCAGTGTTTTCATAATTTCACTTGATCTACAAACATTTTCTACTTTTGATAAAGTAAGGTACATTTCTTTTAATAGTCTACTTTTAGTGTGATTCTTTACACCACAAACTTTTCTGTTGCATACAACCCACCAAATTAACATCCTTTTGGTCTGTTTAACCTAATAATGTATATGCATCTATAGTCAGTGTTAGGACCTCCTGCCCATGTAAAAAATGGTGAATAAAAGGCAATTTCTTTCTATGCTCACAGTAATTCTTGAACTTCTAATTGTTACTGTCATATCTGTCTTCTTGAAGAAAATAAAGTTAAATGAAATGAGTTATGTATTCTTAAGGCTTTTAAGCTTAATGACATGCACAGATGTTTTCACACACAACCTTTTAAGGTTAATTAGTTATTCCACTCTCATTGAAGTTTGTTTTTCTCCACAAGTGCGGCACTTCACCTTTTCAGGATTCCTGTCTATGCCACTTGTAGTGAGGAATAATTCAGATTTCTGGATCCAAAGCTTTCCATTTTATGCTGAATCATTTTTACAGTGTAAATTTTAATTTTACTTGCAGACATGGAAGCCCTTAAATGTTAAGTACATTTATTCACTTCTGCAAAAATATTGCTTCACTGTGGCATCATGTGATTAATGGATGATGTGTGATTAATACAGGTATACTGAGAAAGTTTAAATTCCTCATGGAGGCTAGTCAATCAGACTAACCACTTCAGAAGACTTATCTCACTACATGCCACTTCCTGTAGGTAGAATAACATTTAATGCAAAATACCCTTTATAAAGTAGGATGGGTGTCACTTTCAGTATATATTGCTGAGTTCCATCATTAAGTCTCAACAGGTAGCGCACTTCTGAAGCTGGAAATTTAGAAGACTTAGTTTTATTCTTTTTCTAGTTGCCAAGTTTCATTAGTTTTTTGTTGGCTGCTACCAGGTCCCTTTCCACATTTACTACTGGATCCACCTAGGTCTTCCCTGGGCTGTAACTTGCCTATTCCTGGGGACAGTGAGAAGATTCTGCAGCAACATCATCATATTGCTGAGGAGTATTTTTTTCATTATGCTGTAACCTTTTTTTTTTGCCTTCTCAGCTTGTGCTTGCTGAACGTGTGGGGATATGCTTGATTATAGTCCCTCTTCAGGGTGACACAGGCAGTGCTTCCACTTGCTTATTCTCAAAGCAGTGACAGTGCCCTTGTGTGTCCACAGCCTTCACAAGGGATATACCACTATGAATGCTTATGAGCCAATGCCCCCCCCCCCCTGCCTCAGACATTTTAGAAGATAAATTAACGTGGATCACTGGGGCCATAATTATAGTTTCATCACTACCTGCAATTCATTTTTCTGTTAACTGACACTGCATGCAGGTGAGCTACCCTCCTAAGATGCTTTTCTTTTCTCTTAGATAAGATGTTAAACTGAAGTTCCATCTGTTGAAACTGGTAACTCAGGTGGATGTGAAAGATCCCATGACAGTTGACTCAGAAGAGTATGGAAACTTTAAGCTTTATTAATGTAGTAAATTCCTTCTTTTTCAAATTGCTTATCCACTTCAGATATAAATTATTCCTGGCCAAATTTCTCCTATGCAGTATTAATACCACATTCGGTCTTCCCTGAAAAATAGGTTACAAGCTTAATGGGACTACGCAATCATGATTAATCATCAAAACGTGAATGAAAGAGGAGAACAGTTGTAATTCTTAGATCTGCAAAACTAAATTTGAGACAAAGGAATAAGTATATAATTTGCAGGTTCAGCTTATTTGGCTGAACACTCTCTGTAGAAGGTTACCAATGTATGAAATTTTTGTCAAGTATGCTGGCTGAGTGTGCTGCTGTTTGAGTGGTGGAGATGCTGAATGAAGGAATGTTAATTTTGAAGTGTCTGTTGGTTAATAAAGAAACTTTCATATAATTTGAAAGTTTTAGCATTTGGGTGTAGTAGGGTTGTGTGTGCATGGGTTAGGGTTATAGTAAGGGCTAGGTAAAGGGACAGATAGTGTTGTGCATGTATGCTGATCTATGGTGGTGTCTGCGTCTTGTGCAGCAGTAGTGTTACAAAGGGTTTCTCTATGCTAACATGTAAGATTAGGGTTGGCATGCATTGCTAAGTTGGTGCTCCACAACAGTAATGCATGCTATCCCTACACCTTACCATAGGAAAACCCTTTAACACTATTGCTATCACTCTTCAAAGAAATTTGGCCTGAATGTGTCAGATTTTTATAAGATACCAAAGGAATACTGCTGTGTTTTATTTCTGCTCAGCATGCAGCATGATTGAGGTGGTGGCAGAAGCTTTGTAGCTGAAGCAACTTTGTGTTCTGCCTACTACCTACCTACCACTAGCCCTTTTAGATGAATCTTTGGTAAAGATATCCATGGCTAGGACAGTCATATAAGTGCATGCTTTAAGGGGTTCTTTGAATCAGAAGATGTCCTCTGTAGTTGCAGTTCAGTGGATTGCTTTCAATAGGACAGAATTGTATTGTCTGTATTTTTGGGCATTTGTGTCCTTGAGATGCATCTAGCAAACAATGATGTTTTTATGCTGGATGAGGATGCAACAGTGGACCAAGCTTAAGCTTACCAGTGCCTCATAGGTCTTAGTAGACACCACAGTATTCACAGTTCCTTTTGCACCTTTGAAGATCTGGATGTTGCAGTGAAGGAGATTTCACCTGTGCTCTACAATTAAGGAAAATGGACCCCATAGGAGTGAACATTTAAGATACTTGTCATTCAGCTTTTAATGGTGTTTCACCATGAAGGTTCTGAAAGGGGAGGGTAGAACAGGGCTGGCTGCTTTTCCAGTCAGACAACCAGGTTGTAGTATGGAATTTGAAGAAAAAGGTTGGCATTATTATGGAAGCTCTTCTTCAGAGTGTTGAGTGTAGATCTGGCCATGAGTCCTAGATCAGAGTATAATTCTGGCAGCTATTCAGATCCCAGAAGAAATTAGTTTGACTGCAGACTCCCTTTCCAGCTGTTGACTGCAGATTGAAAAAAATCTTGTCTTTCAGGAGTGGAGATAGCCCAGGATTTGACTTTTATCAAATTGATGGTGTCGGTGATCTACTTCCATTGACAGGAAAGATTCTCGCATACCTTTTTAGCCTTTTGTCTCATTCTTCACCAACATGATCACAAAACTGACTGAAGAAAGATCAGAACTAATATTCACTGTTAACCAGCTTTGTGGAGCAGACTGATAAAACCCCAGGGATAGCAGCTCAGGTGCTGCATGTGCTGGGCAAGGAAGAATGGGAGTGAGCAGCAAATGCCAGATCCCTATATCCTGGGGAAAGGGAAATGGGGTTCCTGGTCAGGGCAAGCAGCTTCAGTGCAAGTGGAGCTTGCACATTACCAGTGGCCATTGGATTAGGGGATGTGTGCTTGGAGACTCCAAGCCCAGTTGATAACTGCCATGGCTGTGTGTGAGAACCTGCACATGTGGAGTGAGAGTATAGGATGTGCTTGCAGTAACATAAATGCACACAACAGCTACTAGGACATGTTTAGGTTTAGAAACCAAAGCCATCATTATCTGGATAACAGAAAGGTCTCACACATCACCATGGTTGCCTGTATGACTGGCTCCTTCCCTAGCTTTCTCTCTCACGCATCCATAAACATGCGTGTGCGAGCACACACATGCACACAGGATACCCTGGACTGGGGGGGATGACTGGGTTAGGCCGAACTTAATGGTCATAAGGAACTGGCGGCAAAAGAACAGAAAAATATTATTGCCCCATAGTGACCAAGAAGAATGTAGTTTGAGTCTTGGGTCCTTGGTAGTACAGACAACTCTTCTTGTATAAGTAAAGAATGTGTCTCTAGGGTGTGTTGAAAGCTTTTTCATCCATGAGGATATCAGGCAGTTTGTAACTTGGGTTTCTATTTATATTGTATGCCACATCAGTGTGTCCATGTGCATGTTATTCTGACTTCTGTCAGGCACTTATGTAACTTGTGTTACTTTTAAACTATGGCCAGGGTACATTCTTTTGCATCTAAGCATACCATGACCTAGTGGAGGGCAAAAACTGTAGTTCAGCAGTTCCATAAATGCATCCCACATCTGACCCCAAGATTGAACAGCTTTGCTACTATTTGGGACTTAATTGAATGGCTTGCTTGACTTCTATGTTGATCATTTGGCTTATAAACACTGAATGCACATGTTGAATGATGCTGTTCTCATTGGCCATGCTCTGTTTTCACTGAATTTCTGAGCTGCATGCGTTAGCTGTAATTAACTAAGTTGGGTTTTACAAGGGCTAGATGTCACTTGGGGATGATGCTGGAACTGGCTTTAATTCAACACAGTCACATGCTTGTTTTCTTCATGGATGGGAGCCGAATTTAGACCGAAGAACCATCTTCATATTTTGGATGTGCAATTCTCTCTATATTTAAATTGAACAGGGTTAGGTTTTAGGTTTTCGGTAATACTGAACAGACTTTTCCTAAGGTTTTCAAATAAATTACTTCACTGTGCTGTGTTAGGCAGTGGAATCTCCATTAGAAAAATGCTGCTGCTGTCAAAGGCACTTTTGCTGCTGCTTGTTTGTTTCAAAATGTTAGCATTATGAGCATTTATGCCATGGCCATGTGTCCATTTATTTGGACCTTGGTTCCAGGAAATGAGGCTACTTTAACACCTGAGTACTTTTGTTTCAACTTTCTAATCACTTGCCTTCTGGCCTTCCCCTTGCTCCAACCTCCAAGGAAGGGTTTTGTTTTTTTTTTTTTTTTGCTTGGTACTGTTGCTAAGTTATCTACTACAGAAAATCTCCAGAGCTGGCTAGAAAGTACTCAACCTATAAGTTAGCCAGTAAAGATGCCTTCCACATTGAGTGCTTACTACCCTCCAGCCATCTCCATGATTTTGTGGCTGGCCTCTCTGTTCATCTGTTGTGCATGGGTCATAGGAGAATGGAAACTTATCCTAGTACAAAGGGGGGATACAGAGCAAGTAAATAATCCAGAATAAGTCACTGGTCTGTTACAGGACGAATATGCACACACTGATGTGGGAAGCAGTCTGTGGCAGTTTGAAAGCTTTCCTTTTCATTTACAGTATATGTTTGAGATGTGGGAAAAAGCCAAATCATGGCAGCAAAACATTTTTACATACTGCACATGGAAAGCAGCCCAGTGGAGACCCATGCTCAGGATAGCAATGCTGACCACTGCACTGTTGTAAAACCAGCTTTTTGGGGTATTTTCTTGTACTTTGGCAATTATCTAATTTTGTACTTTTGATTTATTTTGTTGTGGCAAGTTATAACTGTTTAATGTATGCAACTCAAACATGGGATGAGAACACCTTTCTAGCTTAAAATGTGATGCCATAGTATTGAAAAATGTCATGACTACATCAAGTGAGGATGTACATCAGAAAAGAAAGTTGCACGCTGCGGTAGGTCTTATTGCAAATTAGTTTTTATGGTCAATTACTTAAAGCTGTCTAGATTGTAAAAATATTGAAAAGGATGAGGTTATAAGTTATTTTTCTGTGAAATGTAACAAAAATCCACGAGAGCACGAGCTGGATACCAAACGTATAAAATTTATTTAAAGCTTTTGTCAAGCATTACAAAATGACTTCCTCGGGTTATTCTGAGGAAGTCATTTTGTAATGCTTGACGAAAGTGCTTAATAAATTTTATACATTTGGTATCCAGCTCATGCTCTCGTGGATTTTTGTTACTTGGTATATTGTGGTTCGGTTTCTGTGAAATGTCAGAGTAGGGAGCTGTCAATGCAAGTCTAGGATGCCAACAGTATTCTGGGGCTTACCCAGTGGCTGTGCACTTATTGCATTTGCAAGTTTAGTCTTCCATAAGTAATTAAATTATGGTGACATACTTGGTTATTTATGAGGACATTGAAAGGCTGATTAATCCCTTGAGACCATGAAGTGAAATGTATTGATATTGTCCTTGTTAAATTATTCAGAAGTTTCATAGATACCACACTTTTTCTTGATGGCTTACTTCACTGTTTTCTGTACCTAGAATTTGGAAACCATTTTGAAAGTTTATTCTGCACTGACAGTTTAGCTCTTGCTTAGCAAGTGGTTCAGTCCCTTTGCTCCTTGGCATGTTTAAACAGTAAATGCTCTTTCTAGCCAAATACCTTCTCACATATGATGTTTGGTTTGCAGTGAAAAGATGACCTTACATAGTCCCTCTCTTCTACTGTGATGCTTCTGTTTTGTACAGTTGTATTTTTTGTACAGCAGGTTAAGCTACCTTGCATATCTCTCAACTTTTTAACAGAAGAAATGGGGACAAATCCAAATGAAATGAGGGGCAAAGGCCCAAAATCAGGAACATTTTAAAATGCTAGTCTTAGCAGAACAAGTGGTAGCCCACTTGACTTTGGTGCAGAAGGCTGTGAATTATATTCACTCACTAGGTTGATGGATTGCTAACACTGCAGTATAGAATTAGGGGGTGGATGCATTCCTGAGTGTGTTATCCTCTGGATAAGAAGTTAAATGGAGATCCTATTTGTTTGGGTTTGTGGTAGCTCAGGTGGATTTAAAAAAAATCTTATGGTACCTATCAAAAGGAGTAAGGGTCCTTTATATACAAAAAGACCTCCTTTTTTTTTTTTTTTACAACACATTTACAAAATCTTCAAATGTACAAATATATAGGTATACAAATCTATTTACACATTCATAATTTCCTTTACAATCATACTAAATGTTCATCCTTATTAGACCCCCATTCTTTTTTCCATAACCATCGCCTGATTTTGCTTAATATCGTTGCTAAAAATCCATTTACCATTAAACATAATTTCATTTATTCTTTCATTCCATATAGCATAAAATAACTTTTTAGCTTATTTTAATACTCTTTACTTCTGTTCTTATAATCTCTGTTTTTAATCACATGCATGTATATTTTATTTACTTTTATATCTTGGAAAAAAATCTTCTTTACATAGCTTTTATACATTTCAAAAACAATTGTTCCATAGTGTTGTCTTCTTGCCAATGTAAACATATTCTCTCACTTTTCTTTTCATAAGGTATATTTCCTTTCACTAGCAATTTATTTATTAGATTTTCCCATGGTTTTATATAGTAAAGTTTTATCATTACATTCATATACAATGTTTTCCTATCTTTTGCTATATCTTAAAATTTTATTTTCACAAAATATTTTTTCTTGGTAACATTTTATTTCTTTATTTATACACTTTCTCTTTTACCCTTTTTACCATACCCCAAATGTATCATACTTATGGAGTTTTTACTAATATCTCATCTTTTTCATTTATCCACTTAAACACTTTGTACAAATTTAATGAAGCTGCATATGCCACTGGGTTAATTAACCCTAAACCTCCGTTCTCTTAATTTAAATACAAAGCTCCTTTGGTTACAGGGAATCATATAGAACCCCATATAAAAGAAAAAAAATATCTGCAGTAATACCTTTTCAAATATTGTTGGCAACATAAATACACTTGCTAAGTATGCTGTTTTTTCTATCAGTACTGAGTTTATTAAACAGTCCAGTTTTCCCAGAATGATAATTTATTTGTTCTTTAGAAAAGACAAGTTCATTTTATTTCTTATGTTTTTACATTTGTATTCCCAAATGTTATCCCTATCACACACATTTAATTCTCTGTAAGCTACATAACCCTATCTTTACTATATCACCTAAACCTTTACTTTTTTCTTTGTTTAAAGCCATACCTATATTTCTAAGCACTCATTTGTTCAAATTATTGTTTTATCCAATTTTTTTTTTTTGCAATTATAATGTCATCTGCATATGTTAACAGAAGTGGAATTCTTAACTCTCCAGGTGTTAAATACTCCTCCTCCTCCATTTTGTGACTTATTTCACATACTATCATATTCATAACTAATGCAAAGAGTATAGAACTCATTGGACATCCCTGTCTTACACCACTTTTCATATGTACCTCTTGGCTTAAACCAGCCATTGGCAAGTGTTTTATTTTACTATTACTATATAATAATTTACGTAATTTCCTAATTTTCTCACTTATATTCTTTCATTGTTTCCCATAAGATTTCATGCCTAAGTGTATCAAATGCCTTAAGGTCTCCTGTTATGACTTTCACTTTTCTATTCATATCATTCACAATTTTTCTGTCACTAATTCCTGATAGTCCTTCCCCTTTATATTATATACACTATCTTCCATAATATTTCAATATGTTTCAAATCTTTTATATTATTTTCACAAAGATCTTAGTATAATCATTATTATTCAATACTATTGGTATCCATTTTTAACTATCTTCCTTCTTCCATATGAATGCAAGTATTGCACTACATAATTCTTTACACATAAAACCTTCATTTAACCATTCATTCAAAATCTTAAAAAAAATAATTTTTTTTGCCAATCCACATAAATTTTTTTTTACATTTCATACCCTTTTCCATTTGGTCCTACAACCAAATCTATATTTACTTCTTCTAATACTTTATTTACTTCATATAAAGAAATCACCTCTTTCAACTCTTTATTCTCTTTCTGTTAACTTTTTATACTTTCCATGTATTTTTCACAGTTTACTATCATATATCCATTATTCTTTCAGCCAAACAAACTATGTGTGAAAACCAGATAGCGGAACCGTTAGGGTGATCACAGGAATGCCAAACCTGACAAGATCTAATGGCCGCTGTTGTCAGCTCCAACATTGCGATACAAATTGCACTATAGTGGGGATGGTGAAATGTACCCTTACCCTCACTGTAGTATGATCTCGGAGTTTGTGTACATAAGTAGGGGGGTGTGGGGGGTGCAGGGGGGCAAGCCCCCCTGCAAAAAAAAGTTGTATGTTGGGTGGGTAGGAGCATTTCAGTGTAGTCGACATTATCGAAATTAGACTGCACTGAAATGCTAGATTCGACATTTACACTGTTTGGTGTACAGATTTCCGAACATTTGGTTCGGACATCTGTACATTCGAACAATGTCATGTTGAACATGTGATAGTAAACCATATTTCACTACCTTTTTCTTTAAAGATTTTTTTATAGATATTGTACTATACTATTCATAATTTGTTTCCAGAGTTATTTCTGTTGCTCCATTTGCATTTTATATTTGCCTCATTATGCTACCATCTTTACAAATCTGCTTAAGTTACTCTATACTTCTCTTTCTTCCTTGTAAAAAACATCTTTGCTTATGTAACAGTTTTGGTGCTTTCTACTTGCTTTCTTAAGTCTTACATTGTCAAAGTACTTTCTATCATTTTGTTCTAAATCTTCCAATGCATTGTTTTATATTTTTCTACTTTTCTCACATCATATTGTCACTGCAAAATATATTGTTTCCTTAAATATCATACACCATTCAGACCAGTTTTATAAAATGTTCTCATATTAATATGACCTTTCCATGACTGTATTACTAATCTCTTTCCTATATTCCATACTTTCCAATTTGTCTTATATTTCTTTGTCTACTGTTATAATCCTAGTTTTTCTTATTCTAACTTAAAGCTGTCTAGATTGTAAAAACATTGCAAGATGGTCAGAAATCCCTCTATCTCCCTTTCTCCTATCACTAAACTTTCTGATACTGTAAATTCTAGTTCAGTTCCATACATACCCCTTTTGTAAGTCAATGAATTTTTGTCCCAGAATTTTCAATTACCACATCTTATAACCTAACATTTTCCTTACTTTTTATGCTTGCTTCTTAAATCACAGTCTCCCCTTATTATGGTATTCATGTTAATCACCCCATAGTTTAAAATCTAATGAGATAACATTTCCTTTTCTTTACAAATAGTATAATCATATAATATAATTATGTATGCTTGTTCTTTGCATTTTAAATCTGCAATGGTTAATCTTCCCATTTATGCTTTAGTTATGTCTAATATATTTACTGTATTTCTGTGGAATATGGCTAGTCCAGAACATCTGTCATTTCCCAAATTCCAGATGCTTTCTTCCCCATAGTTTTTATGTTTGGATTTGTTAAAAATATTGTGCCTTCTAATATAATTACATCTACATCATATGTATTACACTACTCCAAAATCCCTGTTGTTCTTACTGTATTCTTAATATTATTCATGTGTATAGAAAGCAGTCTAAAATTTTCAATTTCCCTTTTCCTTAGATGCATGTTTTTATAAGTTCATAGCTAATTACTGGACTACCTTTCTTAATAGGCATTTCTAAGCCTGGCCAGTTTTTCTCCCAAAAGTGAGAGTGAGCTAATCAAAGGAAGGACACTGAAAACTCGGAGCTATAATTTATAACATTAAGTATCCTGTTTTTTGTTTATTTTGTTCTTTATTTCTTTGTTATTTATAGCACTTTGTGTACTGTGTATTTTTCTAGCTAGTTTCACTGTGTGTGAGGTATTAACTGGAATTTGTCCACTTTTATTAAGCATCTGTTGGGTTGTTTGTTTCTGATAATAAAAAGTAAGGATTCCAAGTCTGCGAAGCAAGTGCTGAAAAAAGCAGTTTGTTTTATTTAAATTCACACAAGCGTAAAAGCGTTAAAATCACAAAGTACATCCAATGTCAAGCGCTTTCACCCAGGCACTCCCAGGCTTTTTCAAGACAAATATTCCATAGTTTGGTGGGCTCTTATATAGCGCTCCTACCAATTTAATAAATTCAATTAGTATACAATTATTCAGTCATTGCTGAAAAGCTTACTTCCACTTTTGATTTAATCATGTACCCAGTAACACTTTTTTGTACTAAAAGGTTGCTATATAGGGCTTTTGATGTCTACTGCCCATACAACATATATTTAATTTTGGAATAACATATTGCAAATGTATAAAACATATATCACATATATAACAAAATGTATAAAAAATATAAAAATACAATGCTACCATAATTTCCCTAAATTACAAACCATTACTTCAACTATTCTTGTATTTTTAATATTTCTAACTTTGTAAGCACAAAAAGCGTCTGATAAAATACTAAAACATAATGATTAATAAATTTTCCTTGTATCATACCCTATCTTAGAACTATTCATATACAGTCCTTCTTAAAAATCATATACGTATTAATTTTCTAAAACCTTAAAAAGTTTTCTAAATATTACTTAGTGTATACTGCTAATTGTTTGTATGCTTTTGTGTTACAATTTTGCTCTTCTAAGTTTAAGTAAACTAACTATACTGATGGGCCCCATTAAGGCCAGGGGGTTTAGCAGCGTCCAACTTCACCTGCCAGAGCAGTTCTTTATACTCTAAGGAGGTTTCCCAGTCTCCTCCTCTAGGGTTGATGTCTACCTGTTCCAAAACTATAAACCTAAGCTCCATCCGATCACAAGACAATGAATGTTTGAAAAATGCATTGGTCTCCTTTCCTTTACTAATTTCGTAAAGGTGTTCATATATTCTTTTTGCCAATGTCCTCTCCGTTTTGCCTATGTAAAAACAACGGCAATATTGGCATAGACCAAGGTAAACTACCCCTTTAGTTTTACAATTAAAATACCCAGGTGATTTTATGTAAATGCTTCTAGAGTTTAGATATAGACCTTTCTTGTTAATAATGTAGGGGTACTGCTTACAAGCATTACATTTAAATGTACCAGTTCTACGGTGCCCACTGCATTTTTCCTTCTCGTGATTGGTCTCCAAAAGTTCCTTTAAATTCATATTTCTTCTTCTAACAAATTGTGGTTTGTTACCAAGTATTTTCTTAAACTCATCATTCATAGTAACTATTGGCCAATATTTGCCAACCACCTTTTCTACTGATAAACTTTCATTGCTATTTGTATGAACAAATATGCAACCCTGCTCTTTTAGCTTATTTTCTGCCTTATCAGGTTCATATCTACGTTCTTCTCCAAGTAAAGGAAAATACCTTTCCAACCTCTGACTTGTAACTTCCACAATTACTGAGTCAATTAATTGTGTTGGGTAGCCCCTCTCCTCGAACAATATTTTCAAAAATGCAATTTCTTCTTTAAATTTACTCTCTTCACTACACATCCTGGCCGCTCTAATCAGTTGCCCTTTAATAATCCCCTTCTTTTGAAATGAAGGGTGATTACTGTTGTAGTGTCGGAACATGTTTGAGTAACTATCCTTTCTGTGTATACATGACATGAAGCATTCCTTGTCAGTGTTCTTGGATAAATTCACATCCAGATATTGCAGGCTATCCGTGCTAATGTTACATGTAAATTTCAAGAAATCTGTGCTACTATTAATGTGCCTAATAAATTGTTCCAGTTCTTCCATGCTGCCCTTCCAAAATATGCAGATGTCATCCAAATAATGTTGGTAGTGTACCAGATGTTGAGCCCATTGTGTACTAAATATATACTTAGACTCCCAGTAACTTAGCACAATGTTGGCATAGGCAGAGGCACAGGGGTTGCCCATTGCCACCCCTCTTTTTTGCCAAAATAACTCTCCACAAAAATAAATAAAATTATTACTAAGAATAACCTCCATAAATTCAACAAGCAGAGCTATAGTCTTGCCTCCCAAAGCTGAATCCTTAGCCAACATTTCATTGAACCATGCTAACCTGGTGTAAAGCGCTTGACATTGGATGTACTTTGTGATTTTAACGCTTTTACGCTTGTGTGAATTTAAATAAAACAAACTGCTTTTTTCAGCACTTGCTTCGCAGACTTGGAATCCTTACTTTTTATTACCAGTTGGTATTTTCACGAGGTTTTTCGTTTTTGGTTTTGTTTGTTTCTGATAACTTGTTACAGTTAAACTTTTTTTCTAGAGGCTCCTTTAGCTGTTTAAAACTTTCATTTAAAGGCTCACTGCTGCTTTTCAGCTGTGAGAAACATTTCTGCAGTTTGTTTCTAAGTACTGGGGTTATTTGTAGCATTTCCATATTCAGGCTTGTATTTGGGCCTAGTGTTTGTGGAGGCTGTGTGTCTGAGCACATATTCAGGGACATCTTGGTTTAGCCAAATCCATCAGGCATTTCAGTGGGAGAGAATTGTTTGAGGTCATTGGCTGACTGAGGTCACCTGGACTACAGCTTAGACTAAGCACCTCATTGGTTCTTTTGAGATTTCTCTCTTAAAAGCTCTCTCAGGTTTCAACTTTCTGTTACCTAAGAAGTTCAGTTGTGAGCGTTCTGCCATTTTACAGTGAGCTAATCGAAGGAAGGACACTGAGAAAACTTGGAGCTATAATATATAACATTAAGTATCATGTTTTTTGTTTATTTTGTTCTTTATTTCTTTATTTATAGCACTTTGTGTACTGTGTATTTTTCTAGTTTCACTGTGTGCGAGGTATTATCTGGAATTTGTCCACTTTTATTAAGCATCTGTTGGGTTGTTTCTGATAACTTGTTGCAGTTAAACTCTTTTTTTCTAGAGGCTCCTTTAGCTGTTTAAAACTTTCATTTAAAGGCTCACTGCTGCTTTTCAGCTGTGAGAAACATTTCTGCAGTTTGTTTCCCACCCTCCCTCCTTGTTGGTATAGTGTTTTTATAGTTGGTGGCTTTGCAGTTGCCCGCCCCTAGTGTAAATTTGATCTGGGACCCTCCTCCCAGTCTAGCGTCATTACCTCATTCTACCCAGTACAGGGAGAACATTTGAGAAGGCCAATCAGCTTAGTTTCTGCTACTCCTTTCTCTCTTTCCACTAAAAAAAAAAAAAAAACTTTTTCTAAGCTTGTTTCCTGCCTTTCCTGTGGGTAGTCTAGCCTGGATATATATTTGCTGTGTCCAGGACTATTTGTACGCTTCTAGGGCCCAAGCCTTTCTGTGTTGGAGGGAAGCCTTCTAGCTTAATTTTGTTTCTTAGAACTAGCCAGTTTTTTTTGTTTCAGCACTTGTTCAGAACTTATTGTAAGCACTAAATAATCTACAAATTACTACAGCACTCTACTTTCTTCACTGTCTAGATGAAAACAGTTTCTAGTACTTAACAAATAAGCACCTATCCAGGCATGTCTAAGGGTCAGCTTCCAGTGATTTCTCCTGTCTACCTGATGAATCTGGGCATCTTGGGACAATGCAGTAATTGCCTCATGTACACAGACAACCCTCTCTTCCTACCACCCAACACTACAGCCTGTGAGAGATGCACTTATATAGCCAAACTGGAAGCAAAGCTCTCTTCACGCAAGACTGGACTAGACAGTCAAGAGGGGAAGGTAAACACTTGCACTACACCACACTCAGCGCATAGTCCCTCAAAACCTACACCACCAAAACACACACATAGAAACACAAAACACACACCTACATTCACGGAGGCTCTCAGTAAAAACCTGCCCAAGCAACAGGGACCTCCAAAGCAGAAACACAAGCAACCTTCACCCCCCCCAACACAACCCAAATGACAGACAGCCCACAAACTCAGTGTGCCACTCAACCACAGCCCATAAGGCATAACAACGTACCCAACACTCTAGTCATAGGTGACTCTATAGTCAGGCACACTGATGTTCCACTCACCAGGCTAAACAAGGAGAAAGTTACTGTCAGCTGCCTGTCAGGTGCCAGGATCCGCCACATAACGCATGTGCTCAGGTCACTCCACAACAAGTACAAATATGACTCTGTCATTGCCCATGTTGGTGTGAATGGCCTGAAACGTACCTCCTTGGACTACATGAAAAGGGACATGGAGGAGCTGTCTGATCTTGTAGCCCAGGCAGGTATGACCCTAGCTGTGAGTAGCATCCTGCCATCACCCAGAATGATACCACAGTACAAGGACAAAATGATTGACTTCAACAATTGGCTAAGCTTCTGCTGTCATTCTAAGGGGATCCAGTATCTGTCTGCCTGGGGTGACATGATCGACAAGCCACGATGCTTTGCTAGAGATGGCCTGCACCTGTCGCCCTTGGGATTCTGGATACTGGCTAAGGCTCTAACCACCCCTATAGTGCCTTTTTTTGGCAAGGTTCAAATGACAAATTCACCACCCTAACAGGTACAGACATGAAGAATCTGAGGGTATTGCTACTCAATGCTAGAAGTCTAAACCTCAAAATGCACTCTCTCAAGGCACTCCTTAAAATGGAGAACATTGACATCTGTGCAGTGAGAGAGACCTAGTTCAAGGCTCCAGAGAGTATCCCTGCATTACCAGGCTATAATTCATACCACACCTTTCGGCCACCTAACCTGGACCGAAACACTAAAGGCGGAGGCGTGTCCATATTCATTAAGGATATCCACACCTCCAGGCTAGCTGCTCAGCATAATGCATCCGAGATTATCCAAGTGCAACTAACTCTGGGCAAGACCGGAATCCAAATTGTAGCTTGCTACAGATCCCCCACCATGCCCCAGGATTCCCACTCCTCATTTCTTAATACACTGGAAAATATTAGGGTACAACCTAACACCCTAATAATGGGCGATTTCAACTACCCTACCATTAACTGGGAAAACTACTAATGTACCAACTCTTGTGCTCAACGTTTTCTGGAATTCATAAATCGAATACCGTGGATCAACTTATCCACACCCCCACCAGGGGCAGCAATATCCTAGACCTGGTTATTACCAATATGGGCAACCGGTGCTCCACACCAGAGGTCAATTTACTCGTTGGTCAGATCAGACCATAAGCTAATCACCCTAGACATCCACATCCCTCCCCCACCCCCAGTAGGGAAACCACAGTAAAAAATTTCTCCAAAGCCAACTTCACGCTTCTTAAGACAGAAGTGGCAAACTTCACGACACCCATGCTGACGGACAATAGAGGTATGACTGCTGAATCCTACACAAATGCACTTACATGAGTGCATGGATTGTGCAATCCCTAACAGAACCAAGATACTATCCTCCAAAAAAAGGAAGCCAACCTGGTGGCCCCCTGCCATAAACAAACTCTACAACAGAAGAAAGAAACTGTTGCCGAAAAGACTAAAATCCCATGATTGGAGAAACTCCCTGGTCAGCTTCAGTAAGAAGCTGAGATCCCTCATAAAATCCTCCAAAGCTAGTTATGAAAACAAAATCGCCACTGACTCTAAAGACAACCACAAAGCATTCTATAGCTATGTCAACAATCTCAATGGCAACACTCAGATATGCTCTGAGTTACAGCACAATGGCACTAAATATACAGAACCAACGGATATTGCCAACATCTGGAAGATAGGTTCAGTGCTAACTTTACCCCTCTGTCATCCCCTAAAGGGCCCATCTCTATACCAGAAGAATGCAAAGTTCCTGTAATCACGGCTGCACAGGTAGAAAAAACACACTATCCAAAGCCAAGAACACAGCATCCATGGGACCTGACGACATTCCAGGCTGTGTTCTGGCACCTCACCTAAGTGCCATACTCGATCATAGCCTCACCTCAGGCTATGTGCCCACTGAATGGTGCACAGCAACAGTTATCCCACTCCACAAAGGGGGAGCCACCACAGACCCCGGAAACTACTGCCCCATTAGCCTAACGAGCCTGGTCTGCAAGGCTATGGAGCGTATCATCATGGAACTTATAAACAATGACATTGGTAATCTCCAAACTCAGGACCCCACCCAGTTTGGGTTTGTAAAAGGCAGATCATGTCTCCTAAACCTGATAGACTTCTTTGAAGCAGTCACCAAAGCCGTAGATGAGGGTAAGGTGGTTCACACAGCCTATCTAGATCTGACCAAGGCTTTTGACACCATCCCCCACTCTGGAATTATAGATAAACTCACTAAACTAGGTACAAATCCCTATGTCACAAGATGGGTTGCCAACTGGCTCACTGACAGAACCCACACTGTGAAAGTAGCAGACTCCAAATGCAGCTTCAGACCAGTGACAAGTGGAGTACCACAGGGTTCAGTCCTGGGTCCTCTCCTGTTTAGTATCTACTTCTCTGAAGTACAGGCCAACACAGAACGTCTTTGGCTAATGAAGTTCGCAGATGACTGCAAACTAGGAGCCATAATCAAAACTCCAAAAGATGTGGACATCCTACAAAAGGGCCTTGCTGAGACAGATGCCTGGTGTCAAAGCCATGGCCTCAAGCTCAGTGCCAAAAAGTGCATTGTCATTCCTTTTGGTAAAAACTCAGTACCCATGAACTACCACATAGGTGGTAGTCTACTTAACACCGAAAGTGTGATGAGACCTTCGGACACAGGTGGACAGTAGTCTCTCCTTTGATAATCACATCGCTACAGTAGTCAGGAAATCCTTCTATGTGGCACACCTCATCACAAAAGGTTTCTCATCCAGGAAAAAAGAGGTCATTGTTCCCCTCTACTCATCACTCATTAGACCCATTATAGAGTACAATGCCCCTTTTGGTTTGTACCTCACAAGACATCTACAACAACTGGAATGGCCACAGAAATACCTCACAAAGAGGATTACTGGCCTCAAAGAGATGCCCTATGCAGACCGTCTCAAAAAACTGCAGCTTTACTCCGTTGCATATCGCCTACTCAGAGGCGATCTCTGCCTAACACACAAAGTTATGTCAAACCCAGAGCTTTTAGACATGCTCCACTTAAAGAAATCCCAATCCCTACAAGCTACACGCTCTAGCGACCTAAACCTCATCACCACAATAGACAGAACATGCTGGAGGGATAGATTCCTGTCCCAGAGACTTCCCATACTCTGGAACAAACTACTTATCTATATCAAACAAAGCTCCTCATTAGCACTGTTCAAGAAAAATCTTGATGATTGGATGGGAGATAGGAAATTCACCCCGGGGATCACCTCTGTGGCTCTGCTTGACAGGGGCACAGGAAAATACTTTCCTTGGGTGGCGGAAGCCAGGGTACCTTTGGCTAGGCTTATATAGGCCCTAGGGTCAATAGCCTAGTACCTACCTATGAACCATTATAGTAACCCCAGTAGGTAGCTTTTTCATCCGTTTCCTTTCTTTTTTACTTTTGTACTTGCATCTTTAAATTTTGCTTTTCTGTCTTTAACCTTTTACCCAGTAGAGCTCACTCTTTTCTTTTACTTCCTCCCAATTTGTCGTCATCACTTCTTTCAGAACTTTCTTCCATGTCCTCTATTTTTTCTCCTCTAATATTTCTTATGTTTCTGCTACTTCTAAAATTTATTTTGTTCATTTTGTTCTGTTTTTCACAATTTCTCCTTAAACATCCAATTTTGTTACTTTTATATTTCAGTTCACATTTTTGCAACGTCACATTTCCCTACAAAAATGAAATTTCCATTTGTCAGTTAATTATCAAACGTCCTTATTTTTCAGAAAATTTTTTTTGGGTGTGCCCAGTATTTTATGACACCCCCTATTCCTTTCCATATTTATCATGCTTGGTATATGTATATTTTTTTCTTTGTTTTTAAAACAATATTGCAATCCTAGCCACCAGTTTGTATATTGCTTTTCTCATACACTTTTGCAATGTCCATTAGTTTATATAAAGTTTTCAAATGTCCTCTCAAAATCTTTCTGCCTCTGTTTATAATTGTGCAGTGTTCTTTTTTGTTTCCCTGTTAAATGCTTTTATCAAATAAAGGTTCCATGGGTTACAGCCTTTATTTTTTCATATTCTGCAAGAAAAGTTTCCATTGGAAAAAAAAACTTAACTGTCACAACATGTCTTTGTTAATAAAAATAACTTTTCTTACTTAATGTGCTATTACACCAAAAGGAGCTATTAAACTGTTCCACACTTCATACCTGTCCATTTCTTTTGTTTAGTGTGAATCCTCACCATGTACTTCAATTTTTTCATTTTCTTTTGCCTTCTTTTCTACTATTCCCCTATTGCCCTAGTTACTTTTTCTACATATGTTTTCATTTCCATCTCACAAGTGTTCTTCAAAATTGCCTCTGCATCATCCTTTGTACTTTCTCTATAATGTCCCCCCAGGAAACATCTCCTTTATTTTCTGTCTCACTCCGCATCACCATTTCTTGAAGTAAATTATCCCTTAACTCTACTGACTTGGGGGGTTTTTGTTATTGATTCATCATTTACTAACGCATCTCCATTACATTTCTTTGAAAGATGATATCAGAATCCTGCACATTCTCTGGCCTCAGTATTTGCTTTCTCCTATGTTTCTTTCGCCTCTTCATCTCTCCATCTGTCTACTTGTTTCTCCAGGCCACTTATGCACCTGGAATGGAAACAGGAAATGCTCCTGCAAAATGGGTCCTACTCACAACAGTGAATAAGGTTTTTTAGTTGTAAACATTCATACATTTCATAATATTTACATATTCTCAAATTTATATTTACATGAATAATATGACTCAATACATCAACTGCTTTATGTATTTCCCCCACCCTTTTACCCACGACCAAAAGATTTTTTTCTGCAATATTTTTGCCAGTGTCCATCTGCCATTGTATTTGATCTCATTAAGTCTCTCATTCCATATTGTCCATATTCCATAAAATAGAATTGTCAATTTTCTTGGCCTTTTCTTGAGATCTTATTTCATAACCGTATTCTATCATGTCCATATTTATCATTTCAAATTTTAAGTAATCTTTAACAAAGTCATGCTTACATACTTCTTTCTACAACTCTTGAATTCTTTTACATTTTAAAAAGACATGTTTTGTATTATCAAAGTCTTTACACTTATTACATATTCTAGCCTGTTTAATTTTGTATGCCATATTTGTTTTTACTGGTAATTTACCTGTGGACAACCTCCACAAAAAATCCTTACTTTTTTAATTATTTTATACTTTGTATATCTCATTATTGCTATTTTTTCTTGCTTATTTCTAACTTTCCACAGATCAACAAAATAAAAAAAAAATCATAATATTAACATACCATTCCTTTTATTACTTTCTTTATATGTTCATAGGTTGGTACTAGGCTGTTGGCCCAAGGGCATATAGAAGTCTAGCCATAACAATTCACTGGCTTTCTTCCCACCCTATTTACTTCCCTGGACCCCTGTCTAGCAGGTTGATTGACGTGATTCCCGGGGTGAATTTCCTTTCTCCCATCCAATCGTCAAGGTTCCTTTTGAAGAGGGCCAAAGAGGCGCTCTACTTGACATGTATGGGCAGTCTATTTCAGAGCCTGGGGAGTCTCTGGGTCAGGAACCTATCCCTCCAGCATGTTTTGTTTATTGTGATTACAAGGTTTAGATCCCTGGAGCATATGGCTCTCAGGGATTGGGATTTCTTTAAGTGCAGCATGTCCAACAGATCTGGGTTTGACATGGCCTTGTATATTAGGCAGAGATCGCCTCTGAGTAGACAATATGCGACATAGTATAGCTGGAGTTTTTTAAGATAGTCAGCATAGGACATCTGCTTTAGGCCTGTGATTCTTTTAGTGAGGTATTTCTCAGCCTTTCCAGTTGTTGCAGATGTCTTGAGAGGTACATACCAAATGGAGGCATTATATTCTATAATTGGTCTAATGATGGAGGAGTACAGTGGGACAATGACCTCCTTTTTTCTGGATGAAAAGCCTTTAGTGATGAGGTGTGCCATATAGAAGGATTTCCTGACTGTTTTGGCGATGTGGTTATTGAAGGTGAGACCACTGTCCACCTGTCTCCCTAAGTCTCTTATCACACTTTCAGTGTTTAGTGTGCTGCCACCTATGTGGTAATTCACTCGTACATGTTTTTTCCCCAAAGGGGATAACTATACATTTTTTGGCATTGAGCTTGAGGCCATGGCTCTGGCACCAAGCCTCTGTTTCTGAAAGGCCCTTTTGTAGAGTATCCACATCATTTGGGGATTCAGTAATGGCTCCCAGTTTGCAGTAATCTGCAAACTTTGTTATCCAGAGTCCCTTAGTTTTGGCCTGTACTTAAGAGAAGTAGATGCCAAACAAGAGCAGTCCCAGGACTGAACCCTGAGGTACTCCACTTGTCACTTGTCTGGAGCTGGATTTGGAGTCAGCTACTTTTACAGTGTGGGTTCTGTCAGTAAGCCAGTTGGCAACCGATTGAGCGACTTGGGGATTAATGCCCAGCTTAGTAAGTTTATCTATGATTCCAGAGTGGAGAATGGTGTCAAAGGCCGTGGCATGGTCCAGATAGGCTGTGTGGACCGCCTTACCCCTTGTCCATGGCTCTGGAGACTGATTCGAAGATGTCAGTCAGGTTCAGTAGACAAGATCAGCCCTTCACGAACCCAAGCTGGGTGGGGTCCAGTGTTTGAAGGTTGCCAATATCTTTGTTTATAAGTTCCATGGCCTTGCAGATCAGGCTCGTCAGACTGATGGGGAGGTAGTTCCTGGGATCCAAGGTGGATCCCCCCTTCTGGAGAGGGATAACTGTAGCTGTGCACCGCTCAGTGGGCATGAAGCCTGAGGTGAGGGTATGATTAAACATGACACTTAGGTTAGGTGCCAGTTCATTTTGTAGTTCATGTAGTACACAGCCTGGGATGTCATCTGGTCCCATGGATGCTGTATTCTTAGCTTTGGAGAGTGCGTTTTTTTACCTGTGTAGCTATTACCAGAATTTGGCAATCTTCTGGTATTGAGATGGGCCGTTTAGGGGGTGAGAGGGGGATGAAGTTGGTACAGAATCGATCTGCCAGGATATTGGCAATATCCATGAGATCAGTATATTTAATGCCATTCTGTTGTAGCTCAGAGCAGATTTAGATTCTTGACATAGTTATAGAATGCCTTGTGACCGGAATTGTCCAACTGAGCTGAAGAGCCCCTTTTCAGCGGAGGCCCTGGGAGAAAAGCTCCAACGTATACAATTTTCATTATAAATTAGCATTAAACAGCAATGTTACAGAATTATTACAAGGCATTAAATAGCAATGCGATGTTATACAGTGTCAATCAGGAGTATAGCATAACTATTTCAAGATGTATAAAAAGAAATGTCATTAAGATGAGTAGAGGTTATAAAAACCCAGTTTTATCATGATGTAGTTGCATGAACGCAAGACAATTACAATAGAATGTTTCTCTGAGGCAATTTGCTTAATTGATTTTGGAAGACCGTAGAAAAGAGTAGTCAAGGAAGATTAGAGAGAGCTATTGAGAAGAGCGAGTTAAGGGTAGACAGTAGATTAAGGTACGAGAAGTAGGGGATGTTAAGGAGGGAGAGTGCAGTGACAGGGCCAGTGACTTTTAAAGTGCTGTTTGGTGGCTGTCTATAATTGTTTAGGATGTGTAAGGGTCCTGAGTTCTAGTGAAGCCTGTTCCAGGCAATAGTGGGGTGATAGCTGTACATGTTGCCTCCAAATTTAGACTTGGGTTTGTAGATTTGTAGTAGTTAGAGCTTCGGAGAGGTCTGGAGGGAGAATAATGGCGATGAGTGGGGATAGTGCTGGGCAGTAGGAAGGCTGGAATAGGATAGAATGGATGACCTGGAGCTGACAGAGAAGCTGGTGGGGTCATTCAAGCCAGTTTAAGTGTTTTAGAGAGAGACCGAGATGGGATTTGTAGGTTTGTTGGGCAGCAAATCTAGCTACCTTGTTGTAAGTAGATTTGAGTTTGGTCAGGAGTGCTGAGTTAAGATTTGTGAGAATTTGAGAATTGTACATTAGAAAGGGTGGAAGGTAGGTAGATAGAGTAATCTTGGCTTCAGAGGTAAGGAATTTCTGGTTACGGTAAAGGAGCCCTAGTTTTGATTGAGTCTTTTTGATACTTAACATGCAAGTCAAATTTAAGCTGATTGTTGATGGTTAAACCTAAGAACTTAGTACTGGATTCTACCTGAATGGGAGTGCTATTAAGGGACTGTATGGAGAAGGAGGGTTTAATATTGTTGAAGTTTTTAAGTAGGAAGAGTAACAGCTTTGTTTTTTCAATGTTAAGGATGAGCTGGTTGTTGAAGAGCCATGTTTCAACCAAGTTAAAAGATGTCTGAGTAGAGCTTAGAGGGAGAGTTGGCTGTGGTGATTACTGTAGAGTCATTTGCATATTGCACTAAAGATGACTGAGGACAGGAGGTATAGAGCTGATTAGTAAAGATATTAAAAAGTAAAGGCCCTAGGATAGACCCTTAAGGTAAACCCATTTTGACAGAAAGAGGAGGGGAGAGCGCCATCTCACTGATTGAGATCTATCAGTGAGGTAGCTGGAGAACCATGAAACAGTATTAGAGGAGAAGTTGAGGTTATGCAGTTTGTGCAGCAGAAGAGTGTGTGAGACAGTGTCGAAAGCTTTTGAGAGGTCCAAAAATAGGCAATAAATAAGTTTATGGTTGTCCATGGCTATAGAGACAGTGTTAATGTAGGATGATAGAGCTGTAGTGGTGCAATGTTTGGGTCTGAAGCCATGTTGAGCGAGTACAAGCAGATTTTCCTGTATTAGATACTGCATAACTTGTTTGAGTACATTTCTCTAGTACTTTAGGGAGAGGATAGCGATAGGTCTAAAGTTGGAGATATCAGAGGAGTTACCTCCTTTGTGTATATGTAGAGTGTAGCTTGTTTCTATATGGAAGGGACTTTAGATTCAGAGATAGAGCAATTAATTAGGATAGATACAGGGAGAGCAAGAGAGTCAGCTGCTAGTCAAAGAAAAGTGGAAGGAATATAGACAGCTGATGCTGAGCATGGTTTGAATTTAGAGAGTAGAGTTTTGATGTAGCTAGTAGGTATAGGTGTGAGGGTGAAGGTATTTGAAGAGATAGTATTAGGAGCAGGTTCAGAAAAGTTGGAGATGTTAGTAGTAGAAGAGTTTGGGTTAGTGTTCAGTAGCTTAGATATTGAATTGATAAAATAGGTATTCAGATAGTGGCAGTTTCTTCAGATGTCTTGTCTGGGCATGGATTGGGGGAGCTAAGATTACCGAGCTGTAATATTTGGTTAATAGAGTTCCAGAATTTTTAAGGATTATATTTTAGGGCTCTGGCAGGTTTGTTATAGAAGTTCTTTTTATTTTTGTTTGTTTTTTTGTCAGATTTCTGAGATCTTTATATTTTTGCAAGTATGCAGAGAGTTTAGTTTGTGATTATTTTTTTCTATCGTTTGTCTCTAGTTATAAGGGTACGAGTGGCTTTTGAAAGCCACGGAGATATGGTGGACTTGATCAGACTTTGCGAGCGAGAGCAAGTGAGTCTAAGATGCTAAGGAAGGTGGAGTTGAAAGCTAGGACTGCTGCTTCTAGTAGGAGTTGGGTAAGGAATTTCCAATTTATTTTAGAGAGGAGGGCTTTAAAGGTTTCTGCATGGAAGCTAGAGAGTTTACGACAAGTCCTAAATTTAGGAGGTTTTGAGAAGTGAGGACTAAACTTAGGTGTTTGGTTAGGGTTTCAGGGTTATGATATTTGGAAGAATTAGACACAAGTACCCAGTCAATAAGAGCACTAGATGTGTGAGAGTTGTTTGTATATGGGTAGGTTGGGAGATTATCTGTTTAAAGCCATATAAATTAATATGAGTATTTGAGTTTGGATTACTGAGAGTTAACCAGTTAATGTTGACATCCCCAAGGAGGATAGTTTGGGGATGCGTTGAGAAGTATGAAATAATATTTTCGAGTAAAGGAATGTTGTCTCCTGGAGGAATATAGATGGCTGCTACTGTGATAGTGGTGTCATTAATAATACTTTTACTTTTTCTTCATTCCCATTTCTTCCCAATGTTATTTGTATTTACTATACATTATTGTCTCTACACCAAATTTTTATTATCTTTCATAACTCATTTTAATATTATATATATATATATATATATATATATATATATATATATATATATATATATATATATAGATATATACACAATATATAATATGTATAGTATATATTTATATGTATATATTTTATATATTGGATATATTTATATATATATATATATATATATAATTGTATATATTTATATATTATAGTTATATATTTATATAGTTGTATATATATATTTATATATTAGATATAGTTATATATATATATTTATATAGTTGTATATATCTATATATTAGATATAGTTTTTATATATATATATATATATATATATATATATATATATATATATATAGTTGTGTATATATATATATATATATATATAAGATATAGTTATAATATATATTTATATAGTTGTATATATTTATACAGTATATATATATATATATTTATATATATATTTATAATATATATGTGTGTACGTGTGTGTGTGTATATGTATATATGTATATATATATATATATATATATATATATATATATATATATATATATAAAATGTGTATATATATATATATATATATATATCTATAGAGAGAGAGAGATCTTGAAACTGGCTTAATTTCATGTCTCTGCTGGATTAACTTTACAAATATGGCTTATAAACAGCTAAACACTGTCAAAGTGCTTCCAAAATATCATCACAACTTTAACAGGTTTAATTTAGACACTCCTCAAATGTTATTACAAATACTATATCAATTAGTCACTCTATAAAACTCATTACAATCTCATTATCAAATATAATTGGTGTTAGCCATGCCCGTAAACTCAATGCAAAAAAATGTATTATCCCTTTCAGTAAGTGCAATGTTCTGCTAAGTACCACATCAATAGCAACACCCTAATTAAGCACTCAGTGGTGAGAGACCTGGACTCACAGGCTGACAACAACCTTACCTTTGATCACCATGTCTCCACAGTGGTAAGAAGGGCATTCTGTGTCACTCTTCTCATAAATAAGGGCATCGCCTCGAGAAAAAAAAGTAGTAAACATGGATCTACTTCTAATACTGGAATGACGATCTCATCAAATTTCATTTTTGCAAGATGGTGGTTGCGAAAACGAATTACCTGAACATGTTCAGGTTTGACCAGATGCCTTAGTGGCTACAGTCTTAGGTTCATAGGTGGGTACTAGGCTATTTGCCCGAAGGCATTTATAAGCCTAGCCAGAATGTGTTTGCTTTCGTCGTCCCCTTGGATTAGTTAGTTCCCTAGGTCTCTGTCCAGCAGAGGCACTGAAGTGATCCCCGAGGTAAACTTTGTTTCCCCATCCACTCTTCAAGGTTTATTTTGAAGAGTGTTAGCAAGGAGCTCTGCCTAATGTAGATTGGGATCTTGTTCCAAAGCATGGGAAGTCTCTGGGACTGGAATCTATCCCTCCAGCATGTCCTATTTATTGTTGTGGTGAGGTTTAGATCCCTAGAGCGTGTGGCTCGAGGGGATAAGGTTTTCTTTAGGTGGAGCATGTCCATCACTTCTGGGTTGGACATGGCCTTGAATGTCAGGCAAAGATCACCTCTGAGTAGGCGGTATGCAACCGAGTATAACTGAAGTTTCTTCAGTTGAGCTGCATAGGGCATCTGTTTGAGGCCATTGATCCTCTTGGTGAGGTACGTCTGTGGTCTTTACAGCTGTTGCAGGTGTCTTGTAAGGTACATCCCAAATGGGGAATTGTACTCTAAGATGGGTCTGATGAGTGATGAGTAGAGGGGCACAATGACCTCTTTTGATCTGGATGCGAACCCTTTTGTGATTAGGTGGGCCACGTAGAAGGATTTTCTAACCACATTGGCAATGTGATCATCAAAGGTGAGATTACTATCTACTTGGGTCCTCAGATCCCTTATTACGTCTTCCGTATTAGTGGACTGCCACCTATGTGGTAGTTTGTGGGTACTTTGTTTTTTTCCAAAGGGGATGACTATGCACTTTTTGGCATTTAGCTTGAGGCCATGATTTTGACACCAGGTATCCATCTCAGTGAGACCCTTTTGGAGGATGTGTGTGTCAGCCGGAGAGTCAATTATAGCCCCTAGTTTGTAGTCTGTGAACTTGGTCAGCCATAGTCCTCTTTTGCTTGCCTGTATCTCTGAGAAGTATATGCCAAACAGGAGGGGTCCTAGGACTGAGCCCTGGGGAACACTACTTGTAACCAGTTTAGAGACGGACCTAACTCCCGCAACTTGTCACCATGTGGGTTCTGTCTGTGAGCCAGTTGGCAACCCATCTTGTGACATAGGGGTTTATGTTCAGGCTGGTGAGCTTGTCTATAATACCAGGATGGGGAATGGTGTCGAAGGCCTTAGCGAGGTCTAGGTAGGCTGTGTACCACCTTTCCCTCATCTATAGCCTTGGTAACTGTATCAAAGAAGTCCACCAGGTTTAGGAGGCATGATCTGCCCTTAACAAAGCCAAACTGGGTAGTGTCCAGTGTATGGAAGTTCCCAATGTCTCTGTTAATGAGTTCCATAATGATGCACTCCATAGCCTTGCAGAACAAGCTAGTCAGGCTTATAGGGCGATAGTTCCCGGGGTCTGTTGTGGATCCATCTTTGTAGAGCAGAATAATCATTGCTGTGTGCCACTCTATGGGTATGTAGCCTGTGGAGAGGCTGAGTTTGAACAGTGTGTTTAGGTGAGGGATTAGTTCATCTTTGAGCTTGTGTAGGACGCAGCCTGGGACACCGTCCAGTCCCATTGATGCTGACTTTTTGGTTTTGCAAAGGGCTGCTTTAACCTGAATGTCTGTGATTTCAGGGTATCTACATTCTTCTGGTGTGGTTATGGGCCCTTTTGGGGGTGAGGGGGAGTGAAGTTTGCGCTGAACCTGTCTGCCAGGATGTTGGCGATGTTGGGTTGGTGCTATCCTTATGGATTTTCGGTAGGCCATTAATAACTGGAACAATAGGATTCTCAACATAGAGAAACTTAAATAAATCAACCAACCCTCCAATGAGACCTATAGTGTCAGGGAGGGGATGGTGCACAGAACCTTTTTTGGTTTATATTGAAAAGCATTTGCGACCCCTGGTTAACATTAATACTAATATTTTAAAAGACTCAACAGTTTTTGAAAGAATTATATGTGTTTAGTACCAATGTTGATGATGGTAGAACTGAGTTATTAGTAACACTCGATATACAGTCATTATTTACTGTGATTCCTAATGTTGAAGGGGTTAATTTCATCAAGAGTTATCTTGAAAGACACAGTACCTATAATGAAAAACTTAGAGATTTAATGTGTTTGTTCTTAGAAATAGTCCTTGATAACAACATTTTTATGTTTGAGGGCACCATCTTCCTACAGTGCGACGGCGTAGCTATGGTCACGTCTTGTGCCAATAGCTATGCCAACATGTTTCTTGCTCTGTGGGAAGAGGATGTCTCATATAGGATGGATTTATTTAAGACGAACGTCTTGTTCTAGAAACGTTTTGTTGACGACGTTTTTCTGTTATGGGATGGAAGCTCTGAATTACTAGGGGTGTTTGTTGAGCAAATGAATCAAGCTACCAGTTACTTGAAATTCATTATGGCCTCTTCTAAAGAGAAGGCTAATTTTTTAGATGTATGCGTTGAAAGAACAAGCACCAGTCCTGGTTATTTTGATACTGGGATACATAGGAAGGATTGTCATAGGAATACAATACTTCATCGAAGCAGTATGCATCCTAACTATGTTTTCAAGAACGTAATCAGAGGCCAAGCCATGCGTATTTCAAGATTGAATAATACAGTTTCAGGTTTTGAAAGTGAGCTAGGTGTTTTGAAGGACAGGTTTTCTAGTAGAGGGTATAGTTCCAATGATCTTAATCAAGGACTTTCCAGTATTGATTATTTGAGGAAAAATAGAGCAAAACCTTATTTTTCTAACCATACTGAGAGTGAGCCTTTTTTAGGTACTAATATGGACACTGATGTCAAAATACCCATGTTCTTTACTAAAGATAGAGATAAGATTTACAACATCTTTGAGAAACATTGGGGTATCCTACTTACTGACCCACAAATAGCGGAAGTAGTAGGAAATAAACCTAAGTTTAGATATAAAAATAGGAAAAATATTAGAAGGATGTTATGTAATTCCTATTGTAACAAAGCTGCTATGGGTAAAGAAGGGACGTTTCCATGTGGAGCTTGCAATTATTGTGCATATATTAGTAAATCAAATACTTTCGTCCATCCTGATTCTGGTAAGGAATTTAAATGGAATTGTGAGGCCAGTTGTGAGACACAGCATGTGGTTTATTTAGCCACCTGCACTGAATGTCATTCATTCTATATAGGAAAAACGGACAGGCAACTTAAGAATAGAATTAGAGAACACCTTTATAACATTAGAACGGGTGCTAGCACTAATGCCCTAGCAAAGCATGTAATGACAACGGGCCCCACGCGTATATTTGAGTTTATGGTTATTGAAACCAATAAACCTAACTTTAGAGGGGGGAATGTAACCAATATTACAGAAGAAACGAAAATGAAATGGATTATTCGCCTTAGAGCGGATTTTGGTAAGGGATTAAATGACAGAGGATGTCTATTAAGCCAGTTCTTCGTTCTAAACGTCTCAGGGTGAGGTAACTATGTTAGCTATTCACTCTTTAGACTGTTAGATTATTTGATCATTTAATATAGTGATAGGTTTTAGATAAATTATAAACACTTAATATATTTTTTAAAATATTTGAATATTTAGCATTTTGTTGTATTGTGATGCTGTTTTCATTATTTAAGTCACCTATGAATTATGAGGTGTCAATATGTTTCGAGGGAGTCAGAAACTTTTGCTTGGTTCTCGTCTGGTTTCTGACTTCCTTTGATTTTTTGTTTACATTTAAGTGCATATATTCTTATATTTCATTTTTGATAATATGGAATATTGACTATATGTTTGAAATGCTGTGTTTTAATATGTTGGTCCGATGTGCACATAATGGCGATTTGTCCTATTATGTATTCTATACATCTTTTTTTCTTTTAGGTTTGCATAGGATTTTCATAGGGTTTTATACAACAGCGCTAATTTTTGTTAATTATATTTAACATTCCTGTCACTTTGGCGTTTTTAATTAAGATATATATATTTTTATTATTAGCTAATAAGTTTACTTTTTATAAGCATAGATATGATCTATTTATGAAATTATATGTAGATAGATTTGCAAGCAATGTTATTTTTGATTGTATGTGATTAACTTTTTTGAGTTGTGTTAATGAAGGAAATGACGTTGCTGTTTGATTGGAGACATAGTTTTTAAATGTATTGTATTACTCAGTCCGTTATGGTCTGAAGAAGCATTTTGTGAAAGCGCTAACCACCGACTGAGTGCTCAATAAAATTTTATGTGTTAGTAGAGTGTTTTAGAACTCGTTTTCTACAATTAGAGGACGTTTTTGGATTATCATCACGCTGAGGATACTATAACTTTCGCATGGTTGCTGTTGTTGGTATTCTTATTGTTTATTCTACATTTTGTGCGTTTCTCAACACAGCATTTACCTGGGGGAGTGTAGCTGCCTTCTTTTTTGTTACGATTTTAATATATTTATTGATTTGATTGAATTTTACTGTTTTTCGGCCTACACTTGTTAAAGAATCTTAATCTCTTTATTACTGGACTGCTCTTAGGTTTTTTATTTTATTTCCTAACCTCCCCTGATACTGAAAGTCTGTTCTGAGTATACCAAAGTTCTCCTGAGTCTGCCAAAATATTTTCTGTGTTGTTGAAGGTCTCTTACTTTGCTCACTTTCTGTATTTTGTGAACATTTGTCAGGGTTCGTGAACTTCTTTCCAAGGATTCCTTATATTGGAGGAATTCTGACTTTTGTTGTAAAGTGTTATTACTGCACTTTAGTTCAAAACCAGGGTTCTTTTGCACTCTGATAGGAGCAAAGATCTGCGTTCATCAAATATAAGTTGTAAACTGCTGGTTGGAAGCTTATTGTGTCTTTATCTGATTGACCTGAGGGTTTAACTGGGTATGCTGCTGGTATAAAGGGCTCAAGCAAATGTGGTTCCCCATGCCTTCTATATAAGCAAACTTCTCCAGTTTAAAATCCTGTGTAGGAAACACTCTCCAAAGTCTGCCACTGTTCACAGCTCCTTGAAGAGATGCCAATTTGATCAGAAGGTGAAACCACTGCAAGGACATCTAATAGTGTAGTACTAAACACTCTCACTTTGACCTTTAAGTGACTTTCCCCTACTCCTTCCCATCTACTAAGGAATCTGGTATAATGTGTAATCACTCCCCTCTCATCTGTTTCTGGCCTGGTGGATATGGACGTCCTGAGCCAGTGTAGTAACTGCCTCATGTTCACTGACAACCATTAGTTTTAGAACGGACACAGTGTGTGAAGTGTAGATAAGTGTCATTGGAGGCAGTGCTCCGACATGCACATTCGAAAATGCAAAACAGGTTGTCAGCATTACACCCAAAATGCTCACTACCAGCACTAAGCAACAAACACACAGATCCCTTTATGTGGAGGTACTCCCTTGTAATCTACCTAAACCTCCAAGACCTCCTAAACGCATCTCTCAATGGCCCTGCACACACAGAAAAAGCACCTCACAAAACACACAATTCTGAAAATCATAGTAGCCCCGATTACAAGCCCATAAGGCAACACATATATAGCCAAACATTCTAGTTAGTGATTCCACTGTAAGACGTACCAATGTCCCCCTTACCAGTCTAAACAAGAATAGCACAGTAAGCTGTCTGTCTGGAGCCAGGAACCACCAGATTACACATGCAGTTAGGTCTTTAAAAGACCAGTATGACAGTCAGTCCATGTGGACGTAAACACCCAAGACATACCTCACTGGACTATATGAAGAGAGACATGATAAAGCTATGTCCCAGGTGGGTATGAATCCAGCCTTGAGTAGTATCCTACCTTTTTCAGTGATGCCACAGTACCAGGAAAAAATTGGCTTCAACAAACTATGATTTTTGGCATAAATAAACTATCCTGGTGGACCCCCAGCATAAATAGGCTATTCAAAAAAAAGGAAAAAATGCTCTCCAAAGCCAAGAAGGAACAGACAAATCAGTGCAAAAAGACTCTCACCAGTTTAAACAAATTGGAGAGCTGGTCAAATCTGCCAAAGCAAACTATGAGGCAAAGATAGCCTCCCAGGTGAAAGATAACCATAAAGCTATTTCTAATCATGTTCATAACCTCAGTGAAAACACTCAGCAATGTGCTGATTTGATCGCAAATGGCAACACTAATAGCCAGCCTGAAACCATAGCAAACCTGCTGGCTGGCATGTTTAGTTCATACTTCTCCCCCCATCACCTCCTAATACACCCAATGAAATACCTGCCGCCATCCTCCTACTGGTCATTATGAGGCAACAGATCCTTACTGCTCTTGCGAAAGCCAAAAACACAGCCTCTATGGGTACTGACAACATTCCAGGATGCTTTTTTAAATAGCTTAAAACAGATCTATCAGGGCCACTAGAAACTCTTTAATCACAGCCTCCAAATGGGTTTTGTTCCAGAGGAATGGAGGACTGCAACAGTCCCTCTGCATAATGGGACCCATCAACAACCTAGGGAACAGACCCATAAATTTGATCAGTCTCATCTGCAAGGCCATGGAGAGTATTATCATGGACCTAATCAATAATGATATAGGAGCTCTCCAAAAATTGGACCAGACTATTTTGCTTTGTCGAAAGGGGGAGGTCATTCATGCTCAGTCTGGTGGATTTCTTTGAAAAGGGTTACAGGGCCACGGATGAGGGTAAAACACTACACACTGCTTATCTAGGCCTGGCCAAAGCTTTTGACACAATCCCCCACTCTGAGATCATAGATAAACTTACTGAGGTAGGATTAAACCCCTACATCTTCAGATACATAGCCAGCTGGCTCACTAACAGGACACATGTCCGGATAAGTGAAGTCACTTCCAATAAGAAACCTGTTAATAGTAGTGTCCCCACAGTGCTCAGTGTTGGGACCCTTCCTGTTTGGTATATACTTCTCTGAAGTGAAGGCCAGAGTTGGGGCCTCTGGCTCACCAAGTTTGCTGATGACTGTAAGCTGGGAGCAGTCACTGAATACTCAAATGTTGTTGACATCCTACAAATAAGCCTAAACAAACGGCTGGTGCAAAATCCATGGTGTGAGACTAAATGCTAAAAAATGCATAATCATACCCTTCAGTAAATCAGATATCCCTGCAAATTGTAATAGTTATACAGAATCCTTAAAAGTAGAGTTTGTTGTGAGGGACTTAGGAACACAGATAGTAACCTAAACTTTGACTACCAGGTAGCTACATTAGTGAGGAAATCCTTCTGTGTGGCACAACTTGTAAGTAAAGGCATGGCATCAAGATCAAGGGAAGCCATAGTGCCATTGTGCTCTACCTTCATCAGGCCCATAATCAAGTACAATGCTCCCTTCATCAGGCCCATAATCAAGTACAATGCTCCCTTCTGCATGTAGCTTACCAGGCATTTATACCAATTGGAGTGCCTCCAGAGATTTCTTACTAAAAATACAAAGTGTAAGACACGTGTCTTCTGCAGACCAACTAAAGACCCTATCCCTTTACTCTTCTCATATTTATTGAGGGGAGACTTGTGCCTGACCTACAAGGAATTCTGTGATCCAGCCCTGATGAAAAATGTCACATATTCACAAGCAATATTAAATAAGAGTAATTCATTCCACAGACCTGAACTTTATTTGCGACTCTAACAGAACTTGCTGGGGAGACAGATTCATATATCAAATGCTACCTTGTCTAAGGGGTAAACTTCCATCTTTGTAAAACAAAGAACATTCCTCACTCTCTTCAGAAGGAATTTTGTGAAATGCATGAGGAACCATAAATTCACCCCTGGGATACTGCCCATGTCTCTTATGGACAGAGGCAGTCTGTAAAATGATTCAGGGCTCCAACACCCAAAGACCCACTATCCTGATTCTACCCCATCCAATATTTATAGAATTAAGATATAATAATGTGATATCCTGGGTATTGACTAGGCTTGTGAAGGCTCTTGTGCCATTAGCCTTGTAATCACCAATGGACCTTTGTGGAGATTGAGTCCGCAAGTCTAACTTCCTGGGTCCTGTCTGTTAGCCAGCTGGCAATCCACTGGGTGATTTAAGGGTTTGTACCTAACCTCTTGAGTTTATCAACAATGCCGGAGTGCGGTATTGTCAAACACCTTGGCCAGATTGTCAGGCAATGTGAGCCATTTTTCCATCATTCATTGCTTTGGTGACCCTCTGAAGAAGTCCACAAGGTTGAGTAGGCATGACCTGCCCTTGATGAAATGAGATTCGGTTAAGTCCAGTATTTTGAGGTTTCCTATATCATTATCTGTCATTTCCATGATGATTATTTTCATGGCTTTGCATATGAGGGTAGTGAGGCTTGTCAGACTGTAGTTTCCAGGGTCTGTACATGGTCCACATTTAGTAATGTGTATGACTTTTGCTGTTCACCATTCATGAGGCACGAAGTCTGGAAGTTATGGATAAATACCAGTTCCAGAGCACCTGATAAGTCATGTTTTATGTTATTGAGGAGGCATCCTAGGATATTGTCTGGGACCATTGATGCAGTGTTCTTGCACATAGAGCATTTGATGGCCTTTTCCTAAGTGACAGTACGAAGAGTTGTATCTGATGATATTTCCTGAGGGAAGGTTGAGGGCGAGGGAGGGGTAAAGTTAGAGCTAAATTTGTCTGTCAGTAAGTTTACTATATCTTCAGGCTCAGTATAGGTGACTCCATTAAAAATGAGCTCTGAGCACAATTGTATATTGCCTGTGAGGTTGTGCACAAAGCTAAAGGATGCCCTGTGGTTGTCCTTGGCCTGGAAAGCCAAGTTTCCATTGGTGGACTGTATTTGTTTTCGGAGTGTTTTGTTTAGTTTGAGACCGCTTTTATCCTAATGGGTGCTGCACCCCCTAATTTTTGCAATGGTTTTCTTTTGTTGTACAGCCTATTGAAGATGAGATTCCACAAGGATGCTCTATTTTTTTTTTTGTTCTGCACTTATTCCTAGTATGCACAGAAGTCTCTCTGCAGCTATTAACATGCTTGTATAGGGTTTCTATGAACACCTCTGCATAGGCAGTAGTGTTTTCAGGGTTTATAGGGGTTTGAAATTTTGTTAGATTATCACTTAATAGTAAGAAGCTAGCTTTATAGTTATTGTAGAACATTCAGAGATTAGCTGGGACTCTGGGTTTTATCCTTACTTCATGAGGAGACCATCTTATGGTCCGACCTTGCCATGGAAGACATTGTATTAGGGGGTATGCAGCACTCTCCCATATTAGTGGGGACTAGATAGAGTATGTTTGTGACCCTAGTCAGTGCATTGACAATCTGGTCCAAAGAGTTTGTGTTTACGAAATCCAGGAATGTCTGCCTGCACATTTGCTGTAATTTATGCTTACTATTCAGGGAACTCTTCAATTTTTCACTTTTTTGACTTGCATATGGTCATTAGTAATACTCTGTAAATGACTGTCATTAAAAGTAAACTGAAACTCTGGCAAAAAAAAAAAAAAAATTTGAAAAAAAAAGCAATGTGGGAAAAATAGAGTGACCAAACCAGAATATTCATGAGTACAGTGGACAAGATAACTCACTAAAGAAGTGTGAATGACTGCAGTGTGCATTACAGAAGGATTGGCGTCGTGACAGTCATGCCCGGCATAGATGAGAGGATAATTAGCTTTTTGACTAAAGATAGAATGACTGTCCATGCTGTGGCCATGCCCACAAATAGGTCAATGCCAATAGAATAATGAATGACATGGCCACCCTAGTTGTCCTCCCATAGAGGTAGTTGCCGTGGCAGATGATTGTAGAAGTATTTCCAGGTATATGAGCCATTTATTCCAAACTGTTTTCTACTGCCTGATGTTCTGTATAAATACAGTTGTACCTAGTGACTACTAAAGTGATACTGTTGAGACCTTGGCAACAGACTATATTATGACTGTTGATTTGTTAAGTGGACTTTAGGCCAGTGACCTAAGAGGTGGTATCTTAAGCACACATTGAACCAATGTTCTGCTCTGCTACAAACATTTTACTCTGGAGACATGAACTGTCTCGCTAGATGTTAACTGGTAGAGGTGTAAGGAGAAAAATGGACTAGAAACATGTCAGTGCAGTACTTTTAAAATCCACTTGCACAGTTCATTGTAAAAATAAGTTTATGGCTTTAGTAGACCTTGGGGAACATCATTAGCCATACATTAGTAAGCTATTTCCTTTCAACCACTGAACAGAGACTCTACCTTTATGTTCTTCAGTGACCTGCAGATCATACCTCTCATAGATTTATCCATTTTACCCTCAGTGCTTCCTTGTGCTGTTGAGTTTTGGGGTAAGGTTTAGCAGGACGTTTTCACTCATTTTCTCAATCACATTACCCTTTCCTGTCTTAGCCTGGTTTATAAGTGGAAGCCTACCTAGAGATCTTCAACTTATTGATGGTCAAAATCATTAATTTCTTTGCTGATAGCCTGGACATATTACACAGTTGTATTATGTGCTTTCAGTAGAGCAGAATAAGACTCAGTCTTGGGCCTTTCATTTGTTTTGTTTTTTTTATATTTTTTTAATAGTTTAACTTCTCTTGTATGTAAGCATCGTGTTTGCACTCGGTTTACTGTAGCTGCTCAGAGATTGTACTGCTATCCTGCAAGCAACTCAGTTGTGCATTGTGAAGCATTGACAGTTTTCTACCCCAAGCCCTCCATAGAATAGCCACTTTTTGTTACTAAGGCAAAGCACCTCAAAACCACATATCTTGACCATAGGCAACTCCATAGTCAGACCCACAGATGTCCCCCTCATCAGGCTGGGCAAGAAGGTCACGGTCCACTGTCTGTCAGGTGCCAGGATCCATCAGATCACACATGCACTCATGTCTCTCAACACGAATCATTATGACTCTGTCATAGTCCACCTTGGAGTGAATGACTTGAGATGTACCTCACTGGACTATATGAAGACGGACATTACTAAGCCCTCAGACTGTGTCCTAGGCAGGTATGTCCCTAGCCCTAAACGACATTCTACCTTCACCTAGGACGATGCCTCAATGTAAACAAAAATGATTGACTTCAACAATTAGTTTACCTTCTGGTGTCAATCCAGGGGGATCCAGTACCTGCCAACCTGGGAAGACATGGTCAACAGATCACGCTGCTTTGCAGCGATAGTCTTCTTCTTTCGCCTCTTGGCTTCTAGTTACTGGCAAAGGTACTTGCCTGCCCCATAGTGCCTTTTTAGGCAGTGTCATAACAAAATTCCCGATCTAAAAAATCTACTAGAGACAGACTCAAGGATATGCTGGTTAATGCTAGAAGTCTGAATCAGAAACAGCACTCACTGGAATCGCTCCTTACCTTGGAAGGTGCTGATGTCTGGGCAGTCAGAGGCACAGTTCAAGGCTGCAGAGAGCACACCATGCAAGGCTACAATGCCTTCAAAATGTTCAGACCTCAAAAATGAGTGTGAAAGAACCAAAGGCGGAGGTGTATCCATCTTCATTAAAGGCAAATACACTTCAGGACTAGTCAAACAGTACAACTCCCTAGAGCTACTCCAGGTCCAACTAACTGTAGGTAAACTCCCCTTCCATATCATTGTAGGTGACTACCTGGACCTACTTGAGTCACTCACTATACATCCAGACTTCAGGGTGATGGCTGATTTCAACTATCCTTTCCATCAGTTGGGAGTGATATATTAGCACAAACATGCTCGCCTTAAGGTTGTTGGACTTTGATACAAAAGATGTGAAACAGTTAGTCTGCACTCACACAAGGGGCTCCAATTACCTAGATTTGGTACTCGCCAACACAAGGGGGGGGTCTGCACTACCCCCTGTGTGTTGCCCTCCCTGGTAAGGTCTGATCATAAATCAGTCTTGTTTGAAGTAACAATCATACATGCCCTGTATAAATGCCTATACAAATGTATAGACTCTGCTGTACCTGAATGGATCAAAACAAGGTCCTCACAGAAAACAAGCCACCCTGGTGGGTATCAAGCATAAATAGGTTATGCAACAACTGGAAGAAACCAGTGTCTAAGAAAAAGAGGGAACTGACTCAGCAGAGGAAGGATACTCTCCACAGCTTGAGCAAGTAAATTAGAAATCTTGTGAAGTCCTCTAAAGTCAATTATGAATCTAAACTAGCATCCCTAGCTTAAGGAAAATCACAAGGCATTCTTTAGCTATGTCAGAAATTTAAAAGGGAAGGCCCAGCTTTGTGCCAAACTAGTAGTGGATGGTACCAATCATACTGATCCTGAGGACATCGCCAACCTGCTAGCAGATAGATTTGGTGCAAACTTCACCATGCTGACCCCACCAGATATACACCAAAGCATACCTGTCACCAGTCCTCTACCTAGTATCTACAAAGAGCAGGTCATAACTGCACTCTCCATGGCTAAAAACACATCCTCTGTGGGACTGAATAACATCCCAGGCTGCCTACTAAATGGTCTAAAACAGGACCTAATGGAACCACTTGGCACTCTCTTCAACCAAACTCTAAGTACTGGCTTTGTCTTACCAGAGTGGAAAACAGCAACAGTAATTACTTTACACAAAGGGGGTCCATCAACCAACCCAGGGAACTATAGACCCACAAACCTAACCAGCCTTATCATCATGAACCTTATCGACAAAGACATAGTGACCTTCAAATTCTTGACCTGACCCAATTTGGCTTTAAGGTTAGATCATGCTTATTAAACCTGGTGGACTTCTTTGAGAATGTCACAAAGCCCTGGATGAAAGCAAGACAGTACATACAGCCTATCTTGAGTTAGCTAAGGCTTTTGACACAATCCCCCACTCAAGCATCATTGAGAAACTTTCCCAGCTGGGAATTAACCCATATGTCACTAGATGGGTAGCCAACTGGCTCACTGACCGAATGAATACAGATAAAGTTGGGGTTCCACCTCTACCAGCAGACCAGTTACTAGTGGTGTACCACAAGGATCTGTGCTGGGGCCCCTACTGTTTGGAATATGTCTCAGAGGTCCAGGTGAAAACAGATACCCTGTGGCTTTTCAAGTTCGCCAGTGACTGCAAACTGTGTGCAATCAGAGTCCCCCCAATGATGATGACGTACTACAAAAAGCATTTACACAGACAAATGATTGGTATCAAAGCCATGGACTTTAACTAAATGCAAAAAAATGCATTATCCCTTTCGGCAAAGGGGAGGTCCCTGCAAATTACAATTAACACTACCCCTTTTAGCTCAAACCCCGTGATAAGAGATTTGGGAACACAAGTTGATAGCAACTTTAACTTCAATCACCATGTGTCCACAATGGTAAGGAAGGCCTTCTATGTTGCACATGAATAAGGGCTTCACATCCAGAGCTACTGGTGATACAACTCCCCTGTATTCATCCCTCATCAGACCACTAATAGAATACTATGCTCCCTTTTGAATGTACCTCAACAGACACCTGCAGCGGCTGAAGAGACCTCAGGTTTCTGACCAAGAAAATTCAGGACTTTCAACACATGACCTACATGGATAGACTGAAGCCCCTGTCACTGTTTTCTCTATCTTATAGGTGGCTGAGAGGTGGCTTGTGCCTGACCTACAGAGCAGTCTTGGACCCTGCCCTAATGGAAATGCTTCACAGCTGCAAGTCAAATGAGGCAAAATTCGCACTCTCTAGGGATCTTAATCTAGCCTGTGACATTAACAGAACATGCTGGTGATACATATATGTCTCCCAGAGATTGCCACTCCTCTAGAACAAACTATCAATTTACATTAAACAGAGCTCCTCAATGACACTAAGCATAACACAGCATAACTAAGAGGTATTCAGTCATATATGGCATCCCTCCTAGCCATTTTTAACCTGCATATAGCTACAAATTCTTTCATTCTTTAATCAAAAATAGGAGGAGGGTGCACTATGTTAAATGATTCACCCTCCATGTAACTGTTGCAGTATTCTTCACTGAAGAGATCTCCTAACAAGGACAGCCCAGTGTGTGTTCAGTATACCAAAGCCTTTAGATTTTATAGGAGCCATTTGTCACATGTATGCTCCCCAACTAAGGCATAAAGGTGACATAGGGATGCATACTCAGAACCTTTTTGCTGCCAAGTCTGGATGCCATTATCAAACATCAGTCTGAATACCCACCTGCTGTGCTGGTTACCAAGCTGTCCTCAGATAAGTACCCCATTGGGGTTTCTTTTCTGTTTTTATCCAGTATTATTGTTATTTGTGTTCATGTCATTCAGGAAGGGAAAATGACAGCGTGGGAGCCAGATTCCCCATAAAGACTGTCATGACCAGTCTCATCTTGCTTAGGTGCTTCCCATGACCATATGCACTTTTCTCTATCAAATGTTTGTTTTTAAAAATCCTCTGTAGCAATTTATCATCTATCTCCATATACCTTGAGAACCAGCGTCTTAAACTGTTGACTCTGGGTGCCATGGAGGAATCCTCCTCTCCCAAGGAACAGCTGTCTTACAAAAAGGTGGCCAAAAAGTCTAGGCCTGATCTCATTGCTGTCCAGCCTCCACTGGACATAATCTAGAAGCTAGTGAAAGCCCTGAAGGAGGTCTGATGCTTGCATCAGATTCTTCTGTTACTACTCTGTTGGAGGGCTGTCATGGGTCTATGCTCTCACACTTCTTATGAGACTTTTCAAAAGTTTGCTCCAAACATTGAGGGGAAACCACAGCTTACTTCCAAGAGAATGAGGGGGATTACTCAAATCTACTGCAATCATTGAATCCCTCCAAGGGACTGAGCCGCTGAGGATTGTTCGGTCAGATGTCTGCTTAAGAAAAGCATATTTAGCCCTATTGCTAAAGATCCCAAATATGAATGGCAGGATTTTACTCTAGGCTTGTTTAATGCCTTGATGACCTTAAGGTCTCCTCAGTGGGTTTCAGTACCTGCTCCTCCTCTGGGCTTCTATGCCAGTTAAGAGGTCAAGGAAACAGAATTTTTCTGGTGCACATATATATTCTGTGGTGGAATCCCTTACATACTCCTCTCAAATTCCATCTCCTTTTGCCTATGGCACAGAGGAAGAGGATTCTTTGAGCCCAGATTCCCCCTTGGAAAAGTTGCCCTTTGGGGATACTGTTGCTTGTCACTAACATCCAAATGAGAAACTTTGAGCTTCTACAAATGGAGTTTAAGCTGTCTACAGTTAATGCTATTTTGGCAGCATACCTCTCAACCTCTTGGTACAAGAAAACTGGACAACGCCTGACAAAATGTGGGTCAAAGTCCCAAAAATATGGACAGATTTTAAATATTGCTCTTCCAAACTTAGAAGGTTGCTAGAGTAATAGGGTGTGTTAGCATACATTTTTCTGAAGGATTTCAAGTCTGAAACTCAAATGCATGTCATTTAGTGACTTCGGTCCTCAGATCATTCTAGTGATTTACTAGAAAATCACAATTTTTGAGTAACAAACCAAAAATATGAGGCAAAAATTTGGACGTTCTGCAGAAATTTGGACAGTTGAGAGGTATGGTTGGCAGCAGTTTTGGACACCACCTCTACTTCCTCTGTAGGTCCTGACTGTCTCCCACTGGCCCCTAAGAAACCTGATAGGTTCAACAGCGTGCCTGAGGACTGCACATTTTTGTTTAAATGTCCTGCTGACCCTTCTGTGGATTCAGTTTCAACTGATAAGCCTTATAGACTTGTGTCTTCTTGTAAGCTCCTTCCTTCTGATAAAGATAGTAGAGCTATGGAGAAATTGGGTAAAAGAAAGTATATACTGCTGCCACCTTGTTATTTTAGGTTAATAATTACCAAACCCACATGATCAGGAATGTGTTTGCTGTCCTTTCACAGGTAACTGTCTCTCCTATCTGCCTGATTCAGAAGTAAAGCTTCAGCACTTTCCCTGTTTGGTCCACTTCCCCGGTAACTTGTCACTCCATACAATGCAATTATGATGCTACAGGTGCCTCTTTCTGCACTACTGCTTTTGCTTCTGTGATCAGGCATTATTCTTGGCTTCAGGGCTTGCCTGATGATATTAAAGCCAAAGTTTGGGATGCTTCTCTGGATAACAAAAGTGTTTACAACATATACTACTGACCTATTCAAGTCTCTTCAGGATGAGGGAAAGGCTATGCAGGAACTCAAACATATTTTTGTCTCCCTCATACCTAAATTTCAGAGGAATTATCCTTCTAAATCTGCTTTTGTAGGCAGACATTTCAACCTTTCAAAGGTAAGAAAGCATCCAGGCATATTCCTCCTGATAAGTCCTCTCAGACTCCTACATATCAGAAATCTTCCTTTCAGGACAAGCCTGTTTCCATTGACATTTTGCTTCCTCTTACCCCTGGCTAGGTTCCTTTTTCTCTGTCTCTCCCAAATTGGCAGTGGATCACCTCAGACTCTTGGGTGCTGCCTAATCCTTTGGCAGGGGTATTCCATGATACAGAGATTTCTTCTCCCCCCTTTTCAGACATTCCACAGCCTCATTCAGACCAACGGTCTCTTTTCCCAGAGGTTTTGCATTCCCTGTTGGATCAGGACACTATTCAGCCTGTTCCACCCACCCAAGTAGAAAGAAGCTTTTACTCCAGGATGTGTTTGGTTCCTCACAAGGAGGGAATTTGGAGATAATTTATGGACCTCTCTCACCATAATTTATGGACCTCTCTCACCTCAGCAATTTTCTCAAGGTCCCTTGTTTCTAGATGCAAGGTTATAATTAATTTCACACCTTTAGACCAGCTACTGCACAGGAGGGAACTAAAGGCAGAGGAGTCTCAGTCTGTATTAGAAACAACCTTGCATTCAGACTAAAGTATATGTGCCACTGGAACTCATGTATATGCAACTCATTATAAACAGGGTCTCGTACCATATAGGGTCTCGTACCATATCTGTGAAACCTGTAGGTCCCCCTGCATGTCCCAGAAAATCCCATACTATCTATCTCAATGTACTTGAGTCCCTCAAAGCAATATTATCTTCATGGGGGATCACAACTGCCCCTCTATAGATTGGGAATCCTACATTACTTCTAATGCACAAGCCCAACAATTCTTAAACTTCATTAATACCAACATCCTAGAACAGTTGGTCCATTCTCCTGCCATGGGTACAAGCATCCTTAACCTTGTTCTCAAACATGGAGGGGACAGTGTTCCTCGCCCAATGTAATGTAATTTTTAGTCAGATTTGACCATAAGGCAGTATTGCTTGAAATAAAAGGGACCCAACAAAACCAAAAAGCTTTAGGAACTATTTGAAAGCTAGCCTCTCTACTAAATGAAACCTTGGTTAAATTCCAAGCACCCCAAAACTTGGTAAACACTACAGCATATGCCGAGCTATTTACAAAATCCCTTTTTAATTTCTCCAACTCTTTTCAGGTTTGTAATACCATGATGGAAATGGACCCTGTTCCTAAGTCAAAGTATAATTAAAGTTCATGAAATTATTATTGTTTCACTCTGTCAGGCAAAAGTGGTCTTCGCAGCATCCGCAATGTGCCCAGTAATGACTCCTGCAATTGGCACAGAGTTGCATGTATTGGTAGCATATCTAAATATGATTATAGACTTTCTTTTATAAGACCCTTGCTCCTACTAGTAGTGGAACTATCTGGGATGTCGGTCTTCCACATTGCTCTTGTTTCTGCTTGCAAATACTGATATTTTATAACTTCGTGTCTCTCTGTACACAGGACACTGTAGTCACTGGGTGTGGCAATTTCAGTTATCAATGCTACTTTTGTCTTCTTTTCTTGGACAACTATATCTGGTTCTCTAACCTCTATCTTTTGAACTGTTGGTAATGAATGATCCCATGTGATGTACACTTCATTTTCTGTGATGCTTTGTGGCTCATGTTTCAGTGTTTTTCAGCCACTTCAATACCATAATGTTTGCACAATCCCCAGTGCAACAGTCTCACCACATTATTATGCCTTTCAGTATACAGTCGTTCTGCCATTAGTATGTCGCAACCAGCAACAAGGTGTGCAACCCTTTCCAGTTTGGTTTTGCAAGACCTAAGTTTGTCTGTTTCTCCCACGTGTTCATTGGACTTTGTAAACCACCACGTATGTAGCCCACTGTCTTGTGCCGACAATATTAATCTTTCATCTCTTGGTTTGAATTTGCCTCCTCTTAACCATTCCTGCATTCATTCTTGATCAGCATGAGGGTTTTCCAGAGGTTTTATATACTTGCAACTATATTTATTAATTTTCCACATTTCTTGCCTTCTCATCTGGCCCTTCACCTTATATTCTTTTGCTTTTTGGCACATACAGTTGCTGCCTGATTTTTTCCTACTTCTGGTTTGATTTTCATTCCTGCTTGATGCCGATGTGCTCTGCTAGATTAAGCAGAGAAGTCACCTAAGATTTATTCTCCTCATGTTTCAAAACTTTCACTACATTTAGGTCTTGTGAGGTCAGCAGATGTGCGGAGTCCCACAATTGCAGATCTGTAGATGTAATCAATTTCATGAGGCTCATCCCTCCTTCAGAACTGGGAATATATAATCTTGGTATGCACTGATTTTTATAAATCATTTGGTGAGCATGAAGCATCCTTCTTGTTTTCCTATCTAATCTATCAAATACATTTTTGGGCCAGACAATCACTCCAAAACTGTAAGTTAGGACAGGAAGAGCAAACTGATTTATAGCTTGTATTTTGTTCCTAGATGTCAGTGCTGTTTTCAGGATTAATTTAGGTCTTCTGAAATATTCCTTGCTAAGTTTTATTCACATTTGTTCATGTTTTATTGTTGATCCTTCAATTCCCAAATATTTATACACACCTTCTTGCTCAAGTTCTTTTATATCCCATTCTTCTCCCAAACTGATGTTTTCCTAGTGCTGCAGTTTTCCTGCTTTAAAGGTTATTTTTGCGCATTTATCAAGACCAAATTGACATTCTTATATCATCTGAAAAGGTTTTGACAACTTGCAGTTGTGCTTTCAGTTCCTCATCTGATGAGCTATCCAGTTTTAAATCGACAAAGAGAAAAGTCTTTATGCTTTGTTGTTATCTAGGAGCCAAATTATAGCCATGGCCTAAGCTGTTATGTAAACAGCTTAATGGGTGAAGGACAAGGCAGAATTGCAGCGGTGACCGTCACCCTGGAATATCCCTCTTTGAATTTTTATCCCTGAGATAATTGTCCTTTGTCATGGCTTAATTGCAAAGTGGTCTGCCACTGTTTCATGGTCACTCTAACGTAGTCTTTCAGTGTAGGATGTATTGTATCCATTTTTAAGCACTCTTATCCATGAATGTGGGATACTATCAAATGCCTTTTTTGTAGTCAGCCCATGCCATACTTAAGTTCTTCCACTTTTTATAATTCTCCACTATGACTTTAACAACAAATGATCCTTTGTTTCATATGACTTCACTTTATTGCCCTTTTGTTCTACTGCCATAATTGAGTTTTCTTCTAAATGACTATAAACTGTCGGCATCATTTCCCGTATATAGTTTATACGTCGTCGGAAGGCAAGTTATTGGTCTATTTTTTAGGGTAGCTTGCAGGTTCACTCAAGAGCATTGTTTTGCCTGTTAGCCAGTGTGGTGTCTGTTCAGGGTGCGCTTATAAATAGTTCTTACTCATGGCTAAATCTTCTTGCAAAGATGTTAATACTTCTTACCAAAAGTTAGGTACTGCATCTGGGCCTGGGTTTTCCATTTAGAGAGTTTTCTTAACTTTGTTTCAATCTCTCTGGCTATTACTTCATGACATGTCATATCCTGTACCTTTGAACCTCTTATTCTTTAACTTCTATCCATTTAGCATCTTTGTTCCACAGGATCTTTGTAGATACATCTCCAAAATGTATCTATTTCTTTTTTTGGTGGTCTCTCAACTCCTTTTACCTTGTTTCCCAATTGTCTATAAAACTTCTTTGGGTCATCAATAAATTGCTTATTTTGTACTTTTCATTTATATTTATCTTCATATCTTCTATGTTTTTCCGCCTGTGCTGAAATTTTTAGTTTATTTGCGATAGTGCATGATAGATCCTGGTCTGTTCTAATATGATTTATCACATCTTTCTTAGTATTTTTGTTAGACTACTGAAGAGGGAACAGACCAACAGTGACACTTCTTGTCTTAACTGCTTTATAGTTTTCTTTGTTCCATGACGGTATTTGATTTCTCCCCTTCCTTTCTCTCACTACCCTGTGCTCTTGTGGTAGAAATTTATCAGTTATTAATTTAGGTGCACAGTAATATATCCTGTTTACTTCTGTTATATCGCATGGATCTGAATGAATAGTCCTAATTACTGTGTTCATTTGCTTTATCAGACTTCTGACTTTTTGGGTTGTATTAACCTCCTGCAGTCTATTTCTTTCATTGATCTTGATTTATCTGTCTGTCTGTTAAATCAAGCAACTCTTCTCTTAGCTCATTTTCTTCCAAACTGAGGGCACATCCCTGGTTTTCTGTTTCCTGTGGGAATTCTATGGCAGGTTCTGTAGCATCTTCCTGTGGCACATTCTCTTCAATTTCAACCTTTACTATCCATTGCACTGTCGTATGGGAACTCACTGGCCTATCACTTCTCAACACTGACTGCATCAGAGTTTCCAGTGTCTTGCTCCTTCCCTTGCTGTCTAGCTTCAAGTGAACATTTATACAAATTTCTGTGGAAGGCTCCAAATTATCTTCATATGACACCAGACCAATTGCTTCCTGTTCCAATGGTTTCCCCTTAATTTGGATATCCATTGCTCTATCCTGTTGTGGTGTTTTCTGAATTAGATTATCTAGGCTGAATCCTTCACTTCTCAGGTACTCCATCACCTCAGTTTCGATTTCTTTAACTTCTCCATTGCCAATATTCTTTTCTACTTTTCCTCTCAGTATTCTTATTTTTTTGTATTGTAAAGTTTTCCATGTCCGGATTCCTTTGCCTGTATTTCTCCTCAGAGGTGCCTTACAAAAAGTATACAAGGTGTAATAAACCTTCCTTATGCAGACCACCTTAAAACTCTCTTCTGTCACTGTCTCCTATAGATTGCTGAGGGGTGATCTGTGCCTGGCTTTCAAGGCATCTGCAAACTCTACTTTTTATGAATCTCCTGCAGATTTTTAGATCAAACAATACCAGAAATGCAAGGTCTAAGGACCTGAATTTTGTCTGTGACTTTAATCAGAACATACTGGAGAGACAGATGTGTCCCAGAGACTGTCCTCCTATGGAACAGTTTTCTCATCCATGTGAAGCTGATTTCATCTATTACTCAATTTAGCTCAGCCTAGACCAGTGGATGAGGAATAAGAAATCTATGCAGGGCCGGGCATCCATGCCCCTTGTGAGCAGAGGTAGCTTATAAATGTCTGACCTCAATGTCATGTTTGGATACAGAAACAGGGGTGGGAGGTTGGCATAATGGTTAAGATGTTCACCTTACAAACACAAGGTCCAGGGTTTGATTCTCAGATGGGGTAAATGACTAGGCTTAAAATGGCCCATAAAGGCAGTTAGCCTAGTACTAACCTATGAACATCATTATTCGTTTGGGAAAGCTGGGCTATGCTTGGGTCCCCTGGGTCATTAACCTAGTAACAATCTGTAAATGTATGAATTTATGCTGTCACTTCAGACTTTGCTTTCTCTTCTTCCCCTAGGCCTTCTTGGTTTCTCTAGACCTCAAGGGTACCTATCTTCCCATCCCTATTCACCCTCTGTTAAGGAAGCTTTTATGATTCTCTGTTTCTTCCTCTCATTTTCAGTTCCCTGCATTGCTCTTTGGCCTTTCTACTGCCGCAAGGGTATTCAACAAATGTAAACTCCAAGAAGTGCTCGCAAGTACGGCAGGTGCAAACGGCCAAAACACCAACTAAATTCAGCAAAATAGCCAGAACCAAAGTGTTAAAAGCACACTTTTTATTAGCAAATAAATTGTAGCTTCAACTATTCCATTTAATTCAACAAATGTCTCACTCCTGTTATTGCCTTCTGCAGGCATTGAGGGATGCAGATCTTCCCTTATTTAGGCACCCTGCTTATTCCGGATCTTCCTCCCAGCAATCTTCTACAAGATCTTCACTTTACTACTACTACTTATCTTTTACAAAATCTGGGATTCACCATCAAGCTCAAGATGTCTGTGCTTACGTCCTCCCAAGATCATATTTTTCTCAGTTGCAGGATTCAGACCATCCCCATGTTGGCCTCTTTTCTCGATCTCAAGATTTTGTCTCTGACAACCATCTTCCATTCTCTTCCTGTGTCACAGCTGGGATAGCTTCCACCATTCTCTCTTTCCTCTTGCCACACACTGTATGAGGAAGCTTCAGTGGTACCTCATATCCGTGTTTCTTCAACGTTGCCACCCCCTGGAGTTCCCTGTTCCTTTGATTCCTTGTGTCAAACTCAACTTCCAGTAGTGGATTTAGCAAATTTCTTTCAGTCCAGAACTGCACTTTCATGCTCCATTTCCTACCCAAAAACTGTTCACATATGCCTCAGACCTGAGATGGGGTGCTTGTTGTGGCTTAGGATCTCTGGCCTCTTCATCAGATGTCAGGCCATATCAGTGTGAAAGAGATGAGGACTCTTTCTTTCTCTACAGGCTTTTCATTCCCTTTTTTTCACCAGCCTCCTGAATGTTTTCATGGACAATACCTTTGCAATGTGGTGCATCATGGGGGGGGGGGGGTACAAGGTCTTATCTTCTTTGCAGACCAACTCTTCAGGCCTGGGATTTGGCTGTCAGTTGTCAGGTAACTCTTGAGGAAAATGTTTACATTCCTTCAGATTACAGTCTAGTGGCAGGCACTCTGGGCAGGTCCAGAACATAGGCTAATGAGTGGATGCTTCTCAGGGATGTTTCTACACATTGTCCATTGGTGAGGTATGTCCCAGGTAGATGATTTTGCTTCCCCTCTGAACAAACAACTTCCCCTATTCTATTCAAGAGTGCCAAGTTCTCTGACTTGGAAGGTGGACACCCTGCCTTTTCCTTGGAAGAGAATGCTTGCCTTTCCTCCCCTTCCTCTGCTGCCAAGAGCTCTGTACAAGATCAAGCAGAACTCTATCAAAATCTTGTTAGTAACTCCTTTTTGGCCCGGGCAGCACTGGTTCCCCCTTCTTTTTCATCTGGCTAGGGGCAGTTGCCACAAATTACCTCACTCGGATCTTTTCACACAAGAAAAGGGATCTCTTATCCATCCTCACCTGTCCACTCTTCAGATGACACCATGGTTGATAGGGTTTTGGTTGCTTACAGGCACTTATTTTCTGAGGATGTGCTTCGGGTTCTGCAGGAAGCCAGGAAAACCCACTGCTCGACAATGTATGTCTAAATGGAAAAGATTTTCTACTTGGTGCCTCTCTATCAATCAGGATGCCTTCTCAGTTTATTGAAAATGAGCTAAGAGAAGAGTTGCTAGATTTAATGGAGATAGACATATTAAGATCAATGAAAGAGACTGCAGAAGGTCAATCCAAAAAGTCAGAAGCTTGATAAAACTGAATACAGTATGTAGGACTGTTCATAGAGATCCTTGTGATATAACAGAAGTAAACAGGATATATTACTGTGCAGCTAAATTAATAACTGATAAAGTTCTACCACAAGAACACACTGCTGTGAGGGAAGGAATGGGAGAAATCGAATACTGTCATGGAAGTATTGAATAGAGAAATGTATAAAGCAATTAAGGGAAGAAGTGTCACTGTTACAAGAGTATAGAAGAGGGAACAGATCAACAAAAATACTTAGAAAGATTGATGTGATAAAAGCAATGCACAGTATTAGAACAGATCAGGATCAGTCATGTACTATTGCAAATAAACTAAAGATTTCAGCACAGGAGGAAAAACTTAGAAGATACACAGACAAATATAAATTAAAAGTACAAAATAAGCAATTTATTGATGACCCCAAAAAGTTCTGTAGAGAACTGGGAAACGAGGCAAAAGGAATTGAAAAACCACCAAAAAAAGAAATAGATACATTTTGGAAAAGTATTTATGAAGATTCTGTGGAACAAAACAAAGATGCTAAATGGATAGAAAAAGTAAAAGAAAGAATAAGAAGTTTAAAGGTACATGCTATGAAATGGGGGAATGTATCAGCCAGAGAGACTGAAACAAAGCTAAGAAAAACCTCTAATTGGAAAACCCCAGGCCCAGATGCAGTACTTAACTTCTGGTTAAAAATATTGGCATCTTTGCACGAAGATTTAGCCATGAGTAAGAACATATTTTTATGCGCACCCTGAACAGATACTAACCTAAGAGCAAGAAAAACAAAGCTCCTACATAACAGTGAACTTGCAAGCAACCTTAAAAATTATAGACCAATAACTTGCCTTCCGATGGCATAATTTATACACTGGAACTGATGCCATCAGAGTTTATGGTCATTTAGAAGAAAACTCAATTATGGAAATAGAAAAAAAGGACAATTACAGTGACCAACAAACAGTGGCAGACCGTTTTGCAATTATGCCATGATAAAGGACAAATTATTATTCAAGAGATAAAAACTGTCAAAACTTTTTCAGATGATATAATAATGTCATTTGGTCTTGATAAATGTGCAAAAGCAACCTTTAAAGCAGGAAAACCACAGCACCAAGAAAACATCAATTTGGGACAGGAATTTAGTGTAAAAACTTGAGTAAGAGGGAGTGTGTAAATACTTGGGTATTGAAGGATCAACAATAAAACATGAACAAATGTGACTAAAACTTGGTATGGAATACTTTAGAAAACTTAAATTAATCCTGAAAACAGCTCTGACATCTAGGAACAAAATCCAAGCTATAAATCAGTTTCCTCTTCCTGTCCTAACTTACGGTTTTGGCGTGATTGACTGGCCCCAAAACATGTTGGAAAGATTAGACAGGAAAACAAGAAGGATGCTTCATGCTCACCAAATGACTTACACAGATCAGTGCATACCAAGATTATATATTTCCCATTCCAAAGGCGGTAGGGGCCTCTCTGAAATTGAAATTGATTGCATGTATAGGTCTGCAATCGTGGGACTGCACACTTATCTGACCTCACAAGACCCAAATGTAATGAAAGCTTTGAAACATGAGTAGAATAAATCTAAGATGGCTTCCCCACTTAGTCTAGCAGAAGCATATCACTGTCAAGCAGGAATGGAAATCAAACCACAAATGGATAAAAATCAGGCAGCAACTGAATGTGGCAAAAAATGAAAATTCAAGTTGGACCAGATGTGAAGGCAAGAAATGTGGAAAATGCATAAACATAGTTGCAAGTATAGAAGACTTCTGGAAGAACCTCATGTTGACTAGGATCAAATGTAGGAATGGTTAAGGAGAGGCAAATTCAAACCAAGACATCAAAGGTTAATATTGCCGACCCACGTTAGTGGGCTTACGTACATGTTGGTTTACAAAGTCCATTGAACATGTGGAGAAACTGACAAATGTAGGTTTTGTAAACTTGAATTGGAAAGAGTTGTACACCTCGTTGCTGGTTGTGACATACTAATGACAGAAGGATTGCATAGTGAAAGGCATAATAATGTGGCAAGACTGTTGCACTGGGGATTGTGCAAACATTATGATATTGAAGTGGCTGAAAAACACTGGAAACATGAGCCACAAAGCATCATAGAAAATTAAGTCTACATCACATGGGATCAACCATTACCAACAGTTCAAAAGATAGATGCTAGAAAACTGTAGGTAGTGGTCCATGAAAAGAAGACAAAAGTAGCATTGATCATTGAAATCACCATACCCAGTGACTGCAGTGTCTTGCATACAGAGAGAGACAAAGTCATAAAATATCAGGATTTGCAGGCACAAATGAGAACAATGTGGAAGAAAGATACCCAGACAATCCCAATAGTAGTAGGAGTAATGGGTCTTATAAAAAAGAATCTACAATCATATTTAGGTATGTTACCAATGCATGTAACTCCGTATGAATTACAGGAGGAGTCATTACTGGGCACACTGCAGGTGCTGCGAAGAGCACTTCTGGCTGACATCAAAGATTGAAACGAAACTAATTTCATGAACTTTAATAGTACTTTGACTTAGGAATAGGGTCCATTCCTGTCATGGTATTAAAAAAGCAAAAGATTTGGAGAAATTAAAAAATAGGTGTTCCTATGGTTCTCTTACTTATGTGATCTGCTTCCTCATGGCTTGGCATATTCTTCAGTCAAAGCTCATCTGTTCACTATCCCTGCTTGTCTGCCTTGACCCCCCCCTTTGGCCTCTTGGAATTAAAACAGTTTTTTACAGGTATCGGTTTTATCAAGAAAGCCTATTCTTCCTTCTTGGGATATCGTTTGCTCATGAAAAGTGACTCTGGCTCCTTTTTGAACTTGCTAGTTTAGTTTCCTTGCAACTTTGTACTTGGAAGACTGTCATGCTGTTAACTCGTACTTCAGCCAAGACCGTGTCCGAGTTTCAGGCCCTCTAGCCCTTCTTCCTTGTTTAGCTTTTCACTGGGACATGGTGCCTCTGCATACTAGTCCTCCTCTAATGTCCAAGGTCATTAACAAGTTGAACCTTAATCAGTCTTTTCAACTTGCTTTTTTTTCTTCTCCACAGTCTGCCATTGAGATGGTTCTGCACACCTTTGATGTGCATAGACAGCTCTGATATTATTTAGATAAAACAATGGTTATTCATGAATCTGAGCAACTTTTTTTTCTTTTCATTCCATGACTTTGTAAACGGCTAAACCCAATCACATGGACGTCTAAGGCCATTGCCTTTTGTTCCTTTCGTGGCAAATGTCATTTCTGATATGGCGGTTGGTTCTTGTGCCCTTTTTCAAGGGTTTGGATGCCAGTTCCTTCCTTGAGGCTGCTACTTGGTCCTCTGTTCATACTTGACTAAGCATTACAAATTGGATGTTATATCTAGGGCCAGGCAGGGTTTGCCTGGGCTATCTTAGATCTGTTGTAGAGAACTCTTCTGTGCCTTCCTCCTCCCTGTCATCGTAAGTCTTGTACTCTTCCCTTCAGTGAGGAATACTGCAACAGTGATATGGAAGGACATAGTATAGTTATGTAAAATCTTACCATAACAGATGCCCTTCTCTTCACTGTTGCAATACTCTGTCCTTCCCTCCATCCCCCTCTGTTACAATTCATACTCCTGTCTTACATTACCCTCTTGGCTGATTTTTCATTTCCTTTCCCTTTTGAACCTTTTTATTCTAGATGTGCGTATTCCACATTGTCTTTTGAGGTCTTTGGTCCTTCCTGAGGCATTTGATTTCTGAGTATTTACACAAATACATCACCTTTATGCCCTACTTCCTAGGTGAGGGGCATATGTGTAACATGTACCGCATAAAAAATTTTAAGGCTTTGGTGTACTGACCGGTCATTGGACTATCTTTAGCAGGGAGATCCCATCAATGAAGAATATTGCAGCAGTGAAAAGGACATCTAATGTTATGGTAAGATAGTACACAACTGTGGTTTCTTATCCCTCGCCAATCTGTTTAGCCTATCCCTCTGCCTTTATCTATGCCATTCCTAGCTACCTGAATGTATACTGTTATCTTTTCTGATACACTTTTTAAAGATATTGAAGAAATTTTGTCAACTGTGTCTCATCACCATTCCTCAGAGTAAGTCCCAAGTCTTGCATGACTTCCTAATAACACATTGGAACCATGGTCCAGAGGAGTCGTCATTACTTCTAGATGTTCCTTAAAGTGTAGAATTCCCAAGGCTCTGTTTTCTTAACTTTTATTTTAAAACTGTTGACATAGTCAAGTTATTTTTTCATATCTTTCTCTTACATTGATTATTTCCATCTTCCATGCAGTATTCTGTTTTTTTTTGCGGTTTTGTCCAACTTTCTTCAACAAATGGATATAGTGCTACCCTCTCTTTTTAAAGTCATGCCTGCTCTGGAATCCCTGTACAGCCCATTCTTGGCCTCTGCTCTTTGTTCATTTTCCCATGGTTATTTTTGACCATTGTCCTAAGTGCTACCCTTTGTGCAAGAGTATGCCAGTTTTTATTGTCATACCAGCCTGAGTGCATGCAGAAATGTGGTCTGAATATCCTGCACCGGCAACTTGGCATGTAAAAATCTACTGCCAATCATTAGTGGACCGGAGTTCCGCTGTGGCGACCCCTAACCGGGAAAAGCTGAAAGACACAACAACAACTTTTAGATCCTAACTTTTGGAGTACTGCAGCTTTAGGGCTATATTAATGTCAACTACGTCCATTTTGCTTAGCAGTTGCTGAAAGACATCACATTAGCCTTACTTACCTCTAGCTCTGCTAATGTTTTTTTGGGTCTTTTTTTTTGACACGTTCATCCTTTGGTTGCTCCTCATTAGATGTAATATTTACTGGATGTCTGCCCCTTGACCTACTCGCTGCCGTCATGTTCATCTGTATAACTTCTGTGATACTTTTTTGAGACCTTCTCCCTTTCATTTTTTACATCTTCCATAAATAGTCATGCAATTACATATCATAACAAAAAAAGAATAATTTGGACCAATAATTTCACTGTTTGCTAGGAAGATTTAACAGATGGGTTCAATGAAATGCTTTATAATAATTATTTGCATATAATTTTGACTTATTTTATCATAGCATGTAGCTACATCTGGCCACATCTCTAGAACTGTTTGACTCTGAAAGCTGTTACATGGGTTTTAATTTCCTTATCAAAGTCCCATTCAGATATTTTCTAAGGAGATGAGTGAATGCACAGTCCATAGATTGCTTGAATAATTTAAAGGATGTGCACACTTTTCCATTACACCTGGTAACCATACTTCTCAACTGCAGAGATTTTGCAGAATGTACAGGTTTTTGCTTCGTATTTTTGGTCTGTTCTATGTAAAATTTGTGGTTTTCTGACAAATCGTGGAGAAGTTAAGTCACTAAATAATTATACATTTAAGTGAAAGACTTCATATCCTTCAGAAAAATGCATGCTAACAAAAATTGTATTATTCTAGCAGCACTTTGTTTATAACAGCCATATTTAAAAGCTGTCCTAGTTTTGGCCTTTGACCTTCCCATTATTCCATATTTCTTGCATCAAGAGGTTGAGAGGTATGCTAATAACGGCGTTATGCCATGATCTGCTTCACATGTTTACCAGTTTTGTAAAATGTAATGTTTTCCATTAGCTGTAAGGTTAAAAACCATTACATTTAGCATTTTTCATCTTTCACAGATGTACTTCAGAGCAGAGGTCCTCCTTTTTAACATCCTTTTCCTGTGAGGAGGAAACACTCTTGTAAATAAGCCTGTTGCTTAAATGTTGAGTTTTTCCTTCAGCTGTATGAACATTGCATTGCTCAAACTAGGAAGCCAGTGTTTTGCTACTTACATGTATTGGCAGGTTTATAATGATAAGAAGTTGGTTATGAGTATAATTTATGTGCAAATCCAGATAGTTTCTGCAATTGCTCAGGTTTGTGCAATTCGCTTTTGGCTCAAGTACATTGAGTATCCTTTGCATATATGCAGTCTGGAGGCTAATGTGTTATACCCTGAAAGTTTTTGATTGTAACATTTTAAGATATTACAACATGCATATGGATCTCTCACCTTATTATACCTATGTTGCTGTTCTAAGTAGTGGGTGTTTAGTCTGTAATAAAACCATAGATCCCACTGCCAGGTGGCAATGAAGTATGCCATGCAATACTACTACTTTTCACCATGCAATCTTATTTTTTTCAATTTTGTAAATTTCAGCTTCTCTGCCTATGTAATAGTATCTACATTATGGGGAGATGCGGTAGTGAGACTGTCTTTTAAAAGTATAGGAAAGTTGAGCTGTACAACTCAAGGAAAAGTGAACTAGATTGCTAACTCAGTCTACCCAACACTTCAAGGAGCTCAACAAAAATCAGAGGTGAATCATGCCCAGATTTCCTTCCCAAGTAAATCCCTTGTTAAAAGAGAGGCTTAGCTGTTGAGGCATTAATTCATTATGAGGAAGCTATGTATGTTTATTCCATGAAAAGACAGCTCACTGTATAGTAATGTTTTTTCAGATGTCTAGAGCAGAAAATGAGAAGTAAGATTGAAACCAAACATTTGATATTGCAGCACATTTGAATTGCATGTCTTACTCTTTAATCATGATAAGGATTTCTGATAAAGCTTTGGGAAGGCACTTGGGTAAGCCACTGTGACATTTTGTTTTGTTTTAGTTTTGTTTGACAACTGGGGCAGCGCATTGATCCAAATGGACCTTTTTCAGGTTCAGCCCAGGCGAATACAATGTACAGAAAATAAAGCTGACATTTTCAAATGGATGCATGCACAGTAGTGAATAGCTAAGAATATTTTACAAGCAAGTTATTAGTGCTGTACCTAAAAGAAGTTACAGCTAAAAATATAAATTACAAGACAAAATATAAACTATCTGCATTTTTTAAGCAAACAAGTTACATAATAGCTTCCAAGTTCTGCATTCACAGTAAGTATTCCGTATACTCTGTGTATACAGTTAGGTGTAGGGGATGGAAGGTGAAAGAGGGAAGGAAGTAAAGTGGAAAAAGTGAGAAAGGAAGGTGTAGGGGCCAGATTTCACAAGTAGAACAGAATGTGTAATACGAAGAAAACAAGAGTTTGAGGGAAGGGAACAAGTTTAAGTACGCCGCCTATTGTACATTACTTACTGCAGGTTTAATGATTCTGATGTTTTTTTTTTAAGTCTGTTATGGAAGACTTTGTAGGAAGGAATGATTCCCATATGAATGTGGGGGTGGCTAGTGCTGAGAAGCTGTCTATTTTTGATCCAGACAATTAACTTGGTTTCTGCAAAACATTTACTTGATTATCCTCAAAACTGAAGAAAAATGCTTAAATCCCTGCACAAACAGGGGTAGCTTACATAGTCTGAAATTTTGAACCAGTGTACGTTACAGTAAGGTCCTTTCTGTTTATCGAGTGTGTTCTCAGTGGATAACTTAGAGTGTTCTGTTACCATGTCAAGAAGTCCTTTTCCAGGCAGGAAGCAGGACCACATCACTTGAGAAGTTGTGGTTTTTGGAATGTGTTAGGCTGTCATTTTGATGCACATTTATGTTACAAGTTTGTTTACTAGGCACTGTTCCTACAATTCAACTTCTACAGGCTGATCATTCCTTGGAGTGACCATGCTGCAGGGCATATCTGATGGGCAGCTCCTGTTTTGATCTTCCATTTCATTTGAAAGAATGTCTTTCTGTGGTTGCAGCCACTGCAGTCTTGGCCAGCTATGACCTTTATCCCAACATAATCAGCTGTCAGGTAGTGTGGTGACTGTGCCTAACTGGTTTAAACTATTGTATGTCACTGCTAAGGGTAAGGCTAGAAGGTTACCCAGGCTTGAATCCTTGTAACTGTATGCTTCTAGTGTCAAATGAACTGTAAACTTAACTGAATTGTTCCATGTTTCCACCGTTAAGTTAATGATTCAATCCTTTTGAGGATTGACAGAGTATACAGCATATGTTGTTGTGTGCTTTTGTATGCAAAGGACTTGCATCAGGCTTCAGAACTCTGTTCACTTCCTTGTTTGAAAAGCTTCACAGAGACTTTTCCCCCTAGATTATACTCTGAGTAGGAAAGAAACCACTGATAGAATATGTATAGTTTAAATACCTTGTTACCATGTCAGCCTAGCCAAGATTACCTCATGTATAAAACAATATTAAGAAAGAACATAGGGTGACTTCAAAGATTTCAGCTCTCCCACTGTGAAAACAAAAACTCGGGGGAAAAAAGAGCGAGTGAATTTGTCTTTTTGGGTAAATTTAATTTACTGACTAGTGGGTGCACTGCCTGGATGCCAGCAAAGAAGAAATTTAAAGAACCTGATAGAAAATTAACCACAAAAGGTGTGAAAAAAAACATGGTCTGGGAAGAATCCTGTAGCTGTTGGGCAAAAAGTGGTTCAAGCTCCAGCTTTGGTGCAAAACATGACTTCCAATAATCTAGAAGAAAACACAAGTCAAATATGCTCAGAGCTAATTACAGTAAATGATCCACTGAAGGATGACATCAACTCAAATAAAAGACTGGAAAAAATTGAAGCTTTAAACAGGTATTCAGATGAATTGATAAAATTGCAAAAATCAGTGATCGGAATAAAAAAAAGGCTGGCTGAGTATGACACTGTCCAAGTAATGTTTTAAAAAATGGTATAATTAGAGGACAAAGCACATAGAGAAAACCTGAGGTTTTATACTGCACCAGAGAAACTGGAATGAACAGACTGTATTCATTTTATGAAAGCACAAGTAAGCGTCTGGACTGGTATTCCACAGCAGGAGTTGTTAATTGAAAGGACACATCATGTGTACACTCCAAACCTGGCCATGAGAAAACAGCCAAGACCTTTAATAGTAAAGATGCAATCTTACAGTTGATTCTGACAAAACTGTGGCAGAAGGAAGACAAATTAAAAGTTGGAGACAATCAAGTGCTTGTAGAAAATGATTACTTGATGTACCCCAGGCAGAAGAGTAGATTTACTCCAGAAATCAGGGAATGTCTAGAAGCAGATGTGAAGTTCCAGCTGCAATATCCAGAATATTTTTTCTTGGAAGGTCAAAGCCATTTTTATGCAGGACATGCTAAGGAGGAAATGCAAAAATTTGTCCAGCACAAAGTGAGCTATCAGACAGAAGGGAATTCTGCTGGTTCTTAATCTGATGATAAAGCTCAGAGAGAGAGGGACTATGCCAGTGAAACCCTTTTGAGTGTTCCGTAGGAAAATGCTTGGGAGGCAGAAAAAGGCACAGAAATTGATAAAGAACCAATAGTATGTTGGAAATTAACAAGAGACTGGAGTTGTTAGATGGAGATGAACAGAAAGAAAGCAACTCTGAAATTAATAAATGTAGGACTACAAACCTTCAGTCACATTTGTGAAATGTGGTGGAACAAGAAAACTTAGCAATGTTTGACTTCACTTTTTTAAACTTGTAGGTGACTCCAGAGCAGATGCTCATCATCATCTCAATATTTGCAAGAACATTAAGTAGTGGGGAAGAGAAAGGAAAGAGAACCATAAGTAAAATGATTTTGTTCTTAGTATTTTAATAAAATGGCACACACTGCACATTATATAGTAACACTTTTTCAGTTATTTTTTGAGTTTAATAGCGATACTAAAATAAACAGGTGCCCTTTTTTCCTTTCTCTTTCTTGTTCACTATTAAGAAATGTAGGTCCTACAATGTAAAAAGAGAATAAACCTGGACCAAAGATCATGATTCAAATAAAAATGAGTTTCTTACTTTGGCATAGGGGAATGACCGGATTAAGTCCCATTGGTTTGATCTAATGACAAGGTTTCAGTGGAAGCAAGTAAATAAAAGGACATTGAATGTAATGAAACATTGTCCTTTAGCAAATAAATGTTGAAAGGGCAGCATAAGAAGCTTGTAGCTAAAGGCAACTATGTAGCTCCTTCTCGTGTATCTGTGGGGACAAACTGATAAGGGTAATGAAAACAAAATGCATTTTTATTTCAGTAGTGAAAAGACATTTTCTGAAAGGATTAGTTTTTTTTTTCCAACAACTGAGAGAGGGATAAAGATGAGATGAAAACAGCACTTAAGTCTAATTAGGAGCACAGACTGTATAACACATCTTAACATGGCCAGTTTTCATTATAGGTCAATTCAAGTAGCTGTCAATCTGGGACAATTGTTCCTTTTAAAGATGTACTTCATTATTTGAAGATGTACATAGTTGTGTGTTGTACTAAGTTAGTAGGTTATGGGAGTACTCTGGGAATGTTTTGTTTGAGGGCTTTCATTAAAACAAAAATTAGTATAGGATATGACATAGGTTCCTCTCTGAGTTCTGTTTGAACAGAGGAAACAGGCAGGGGGTGCCCTCTTTCTCCTGTGTTATATTTAGAAGCATTAGCAAACAAAATAAGGGACTCGGAAATTCAAGGATGTAATTGGTATGGTAAGCAAGAAAAGTTGGTTTTATTTATTATTGTGCCTTATAAAACCAGAAAGACATTTCAATTTTGTGGAACTTTGAGACAGTGTCATGTCTTTCTTGGGATACAAAATGAAGATAAAACAAAGGCAATAGTAAAAAAAAAAAAGGATTGTATTTATAGCAGCTAAGGATATGTAGTAAGAGAGTAAAAATGTAGTAGAAAAAGTGAGAAATTGGTAGCTCAGTTTTGTGTGTGGATATTAAGCTGCAAGCAGAGAAAAATGTCTTTCTCTTAATTTTATAGACTGGTTAGGCATATTTTTTATCAACCAGAGGAGTAGTTGTGGCTACCAATTAATAGAGTTGATGGATTTTATCTGGGAGGGGAAGATGGCAAGAGTCAAGTAGTATTACCCGATATGAAGGAGTATTTTAAACCTACACAGTTAAGGCTGTTATACATGCTACAAGCAGAAATCTATAACTCCGATGGAAAGGGATGATGAATCAGGGCAGAAACTCAAGAAATAAGGAGAGAGTGGGATTTTGATTGCAGATCCTTAAGGAACATAAACATACAGAATATTCATAAAGTAACAAAAAGTGTTCTAAGAACTGAGGCAACAAAGGGATAGCGAAAGGAGATTCTGTCAATAGGTGTAACTGCAATTAGGGGTATGGGAATAGGCAAGAAGGGGCTTGAATTTACTGGAGAAAACTGACAAAGTAGCCAAGGCATTGGAAGCATTTAGTGAGGGAATGGGAAGTTACCAAGAGTTTGGACTGTTGGGTAAGAGATTGCCTTCCCTGTTAGGACTGATATCAGAGTATAGTCAAAGAGAAAGGAATGGGAGGACTCTAAGTGAAAGACCTGCACTGGTAGAGTTTTTAATAGAATATAGAACAGAACCCACTGTTAAAAAGAAATTAGTATGGCATATAAAATATTGCATAACTGTAGTAATCAGAGGAGGTTAGAAAGGATTGGGTTAAGCAATTTCAACAGTAAAGAATGGGAGACTAATTAAATGTTGGAGGTGCAATGGGGTCGAAAGTGGTAGATAACGTATGTTTTGAGGTATAATGAGTTGGCAGACTTGAAAAATTCCCTGCCGAATACCGTTGTCAGAAGTAATAGGTGAGCAAATCTGTGTAACTTAGGAAGTGTTTTTTTGAGCTGTTATACAAAATCTGAATTGACTAGCCATAGCAAGGCCTTGCTGAGTTTCATTTTCGTGGCTGCCAAAAAAAACAATTACTAGGAAATGGAAATCAGTCTAAACCAAGTGTATTAGAAATAGTGACTATAGTAACATATAAAAGAACTGGAAGTGGGTTCTATAGAAAAGGGTATGAGCAGTAGTAGGAATGAGGGTTAAGGCAAGGCAGGAACTGAATGAACTATGTGATGTCTGACGGACAATGACTAAAGAATATTGTAGGTGATGTATAATGTTTTCAACTGAAAATGTAAATATGATTTGATTTCACTTGTATAATTGTACGATTGCTTGTGTTATAAGTGATAATTCAATAAAGATGTTTTTTGTTTAAAAAACAAAAACACTGGGCAATAGTACTTTTTAACTTTACCAAGAAGAGGCATTCAGGTAACAGATAATCTTCAGTTAATGCTCTTGCCAGGAAGAATTTCTACATCTACCAACAGACATAGCATACTGGACTTCAGGTATCCAGTTAGCCTGATTGTATGTTTGTAAGGGTGTGTTTTAATGTTCCATTAGCAGATACTACCCAGTGTGACTCATCAGAACAGTAAGCTAGCAAGAGCTTCAAGTCATGTTTATCATATAAAATAGCAGATACCTTATGAAGTTTTTGCATAATCAGAATGGAGTCCTGTAAAAGATTGCAGTGGTAAACCAGACACTTGTTTTCTTTTAAAGGTTTATCCTAATAATATTGGGCAAGTGTACCCTTATGAGAACATTTAGATCAGTGGCTTCACTCTGTCCCAAATTAATTGTCCTGATGTTGGAAAGCAATGAAGTGTGCTAGTCCACTGCCGAATCAAGAGCAACACTCGAGCAAGTTGCTTAGAAGTATCTCATCAAAAAGTGCAAAGCCTTGGTTAAAACTGCTAAAAGATAAGTATGGGAACTTTTAGGAAAGCTCCCTTTCCAACAATAGACAGTTCTGGAAAAAATAAATGTACTGCTAAAAGGAGAGTCTATAAAATGTCAGTCTCACACTGATGGTGCTATCCATGTTAGACTCCTTGCATCCTTACTACTGTTGACATTGGCACCTACTTTATGACCCCCTAATAAGGGTCTGTCATTGTCCATGCACTCCCCAACTTGACCTTGCATCAGCCTTCACAATAACTTTTGTTTCCCTATGGTACACTTTTGAAACTATTAATTACAATGAAAGGATGTGGAACACCTCTAGCAGATGACCTTCCACTTAGATTCCTAAAGATTGCAGCCCACCAGTTTGTGTCCTGTTTTTTGTTATTCCTGAGATGATCCTTAATTAAGGCACCATTACACGTCTATACAATTTCTGACATCACCCATGCTCCTAAAAGAGGGCAACAGGGCTCTAATCTGTAACAACTGATCCATCTGTGTACTAAGCCACCTTGCCATGCTTGAAATGGTTGCATATCTACAACTTGCATCCTTTCTCTACAATGATAACCTAGTAACTGCTTCCCAACATTGATTCATGGTATCATAGCGTCATAGTTTGCAAGCAAATCCAACTAGGAACTCTGTTTATCAAGCCAACACCTTCTGCCCCCAGTAGAGGTCAGAATATTTATGACTAGCCAGTATCCACATTCAAAGTGTATCTTCTGTTTCATGAAAGATAAAACCGGTTTAAGTATTTAGGGAAGTCTATCCGGTAATCAAGATTTTCCTTAACTGCAGTTAGGGTATGTGTTGAATATGTATTGGCAATTTAAGAGAATCGGGTAAGCACTGAGGAATGAATTTGTCCTGCCAGTGGATTCTACTTATTTTTGATGGAGATTTAGATCCTGTGTTATTGGTGCATGTGGATGTTAGAGGAGACATTTAGGCTGTCTGTGGCATGAAAAGCCAGGCATAAGCTTCCATGCAGGAGTCGGCACAGGGAAACTTGTCTTCATATTTTAGGGTCTTTAGACCACTGATTTATTTTAATTTAATTGAAAAGTGTTGGTCTTTCTGGTTTTGTGATGTGCTTGAATAGATACATGCAGATGAGGCATTTTATTCAGTAGGTGGCCTGAGGGTTGTGCATAGAAAAATTCTAACTTTTTTTAGCCCTAGATAAGATAGCTTTGGATATTAGCTGGGCTAGATAAAAAGATTTCATCTCCACTCTTTTGTCCTGATGGTCAGAGGACAGGTGGCTGTTTACAAAGGTACCAAGATCTTGAACTGGTTTTGAGATGAATGTCATCTCTGCTGCAGGAAATTAAACTTGGTCAAATGTGATAGTACTGTACTTCTGCGCATTTAATTTGAGTCCAATGTACCTGCACCAGTGATATGGATGATCTTGTCTTTTCTGTGACACTGCAGTATTGGAACATCAATAAACAACATTACCCAACTTACAGTCTTCAAGAAACCTTATTAACTAAATATCCAGGTTTGTAGTTTGAAGATCAAAGAAGTGGTACTGAATAATATGGGTCCAAGGTAAGAGCCATGGGGTACACCACTAGTTAGAGTTAAATAACACTGATCAAGCAAAAAAGTGATTTCTTCTAAATTGCTAGTTTGCATTTCACTTCACAATATAAGGGTCAGTGTGTAGGTCTTTAAACATGTCTAATACCTGTATGGCAGATAATGTAGAAAGCTTTTAGTTGTGATGTGTGGACTGTGTAGCCTCCATCCACAGCTTCCATGACTTTTTCAAAGACTTTAACTAGATTTAATAAGCTTGACAAAGCCATATTGATGTGTGTCCTGGGCAACAAAGCTTTTAATGGTTACATTTAGAAGTCTGATAACAAGCCTAAATGGCAAGGCCATGTAATACAGCTTTGGGCAGAGGTGTCTGTAGTTACTGGTGTCTGAGGAAGAGGCATTGCAGTGGATGTTTCCTAAGCCTCAGGAACATAGTCTTTGGTGATGTATAACACACAGATTTAGGAGAGACTCAGACTGGAAATGTTTAGTACTACTTCTTTGGTAACTATGTGTACAATGTCATGGCCAAAAGGGATGTGACTGGAATGGACCCCATCCATATGTCAGGGTATGATTCAAGTTCAAATTTGAATTCAAGTTCATGAGATTAGTATTGCTTCAGTCATTTGATAGCCAAGAAAAGTCTTCTTAGCACCTGCAGTGTACCCAGAAATGCCTCCTTTTGCAGTTTGTATTGAATTAAATGTAATTACTGTAAATTCTTTTTTTATTAGTCCTGTTTTTCTTACAATTATGGGAACTGTCTGATAAGTTTCTTCCACATCTGTCATTTTTGCTTGTAAATCCTAGTGTCTGAGCATAAGACACCATAATCGTTGTCTCTAGCAGTTTCAATGATCAATGCTGCTTTTATCTTTTTTCTTGGACTAGTGTATCTGATTTTCTTGCATCTTATGTTTGAATTATTGGTATCCCATGTGATGTAAAATTCATCACTGTCATGAATGCTGTGTCTTATTTATAATGTTTCTCAGCTGCTTTGATACTGTAGTGTTTGCACAATCCCCAGTGCAATGTCTTACCGTATTATTGTGCCTTTCAGTGCACAGCTCTTTAGCTAGAAGTGTATCACTCCCAGCAATGACACGTGCAGCTGTTACTAGTTCTGTTTACAGAACATGCATTTGTCTGTTTCCCCCCCTTTTTTTATTGACTTGTAATCTAACATATATCTAGACCAGTGTCTTGGGTTGCCATTGTTAGCTTTTCATCATTTAGTTTCAGTTCTTGCATTAAACCTTTGGTCAACATGAGGTTGTTGTAGAAGTCGTCTATATTTGCTACTGTATTTCTGGAATTTCCATTTCACTTTCCTTTCCTTCTGGTCCATTTCTTTAAGTTCTTTCTTTTCTTGTATTTTTTTGTTTATTTTTGTCACTTTCATTTCTTGTCTGATTTATTTCTACATCTGATTTAATTTCCATTTCTGCTTTATTCTGAAATGCTTCTGCTAAACTAAGTACGGATGTCTTCTTAGATGCCTTCTCTTTGTGCTTTAGAACTTTCACTATGTTTGGATCTGATGAATTCGGATATGTATGCCATCTCATGTATATATGTAATCGTTTCCTCGGAAGCCCATACCTCCTTATGGTCCGAGTAGATAGTGTCATTATGAATTAGCTCACAGTATTGTTGGGTGTTTTAGTTTGCTAATATGTTTTTTTAAATGTATGTTTAACTTTTATCTTTCCGGTTCTTTACTGATTGTTTTGATAGATCCCGTAAGGAAAATTGCAGTTTGCTTGTAGATATTTTGGATTTTTTTTCATTCAGTGCAGTGTTTGTTAAAGTGGTAGACCAGCAAAGTGGTTTATTTTTGAGACTCCCATTATATGTGGATCTGTTGGGGAGTGCACGGTCCATGCTCTTTAGAAGATATGAATACAACTTTGAAGTTTTGCTGAAGCTGTATGGGAACTGGCAGCTATTACAATGGAAGTTTGAAAACTCTCTATAAAGTTTTAGTAGGTATGCACTTTTTGAAATCATTGAATTCCAATCTGAAGTGGTGATATTTGAAGTCTTGATAGAGAAATTGCTGCATTACAATCAGATTTGACCAGGTCTGAGTAAATGGTTAGGACAAGTTATATTATTTTAAGACCCATACTCGCTAGGTTGACTATTTCAGAAAGTTTGCATTTATTTAGTAACACAATGACTGTGGGACTTCCAAGTTATTGGCTGACTGAGAAGCACATTAGAGCTATCTAGACATTAACGCTAAGCTGTCTGGTTGTGAAAATTGAGATACTGTTTACAAAGGCAAGAAAAATCATATCTTCAGGTAAAATTCAGTTATTGGCTCCTTGATACATTGCCTGTATGTCAACAAAGAAGAAATATAGCAAACAGAAGAAAACGGAAGAAAAAAAAATGTAGAAGGGAAGAATGCCATGGCTGATCAGCAGGAGGAAAAAATAAATTTACAACTTCGATGCAACAGATGGCTTCCAGTAAACTAGAAGGAAACAGACCAGATGCACTCAGCAGTGTTTAAAGTAAGTAAGACTGTGGCAGAATATATAACAGCAAAAAACAAAATAAATAAGTAAATAATGAATAACCAATGAGATGAGCTTCCAAGTTTGACGAATTCTGAAACAGACATGAAGGACAGAGTGACAGTGACTAAAACATCAAATATGGTTAAAAAAAGTTTTGGAAGATGGCTCACAAAGAGGAAATGTGAGGTTTTCTGCAGGGCTAAAGTCTGAGGGAGTAAAACTGTATTATCTGTATGGAAGTACAGATAAGTAACTGGACTGATGTTCCACTGGATGTGGAAAATCGAGAAGTAAGAAGGTTGCTCATGTTCTTTCTCAACGTCTAGCCTCCAGAAAGCAGTTAGAACCCACAGTGGTTAAAATGGAATCATATCGGCATGTGATTCAGAAAAAATATCTGGTAAAAAGTAAAAACGTTGAATAGGGGAGCTACTGTGGTGTTTGTGGAAATGACTAGTACACCTGACAAAATTATTCTGGTCATTGTGTGGTCATGGTCATGAGGCTCTCTGAGTTATGAACTGCTTTATCAAGCAATTTTTTTCTGACTAGTTCTTCAGGTGAGATGAAATGTATATGGAGGCAGACCAAGCTTTGAAGGGAGTTAATACAGTTCAGTCAACAAAATACATGCTAATAGTTAGGTAAATGGGACTCTGCTCCTTGACCTTCTCTGCAAGCAGTGGGCTCCAGGAGGGACTGTGCTTGTAAAACTGTTTTCCTTGTTTCGAAAGAAAACGCTGGAGTGGCAAAGTATTCCATAATCACAGGAAGTGACCAGAAGAATCTTAACATGTTTGGATTTGCAGCACAGAAGGTGAGTGGGAACAGAACTAATAATGAAGTGTATTTGTTGAGTAACAGGTAAGTGACAAGCCCAGAATGAACTGCTCAGACTAGTGAGAGAGCTGATACACATGGATCTTGTGTCATGTAGCAGAAGCTGTAATTTGAGCCAGATATGGTAAGAAACAGGACTATGAAAAAGGCTGATAAGAAAGAAAATGTGCTGTTTAGTTGAAATTGATGTGGGAACTGAAATATGAGATTCAGTTTGTTTTTCGAGGAAGCTAAATGTAGAAAAAAATACTAAGTACAGTTCATTTTCTAAGTATACTCTTATGTTTAATACTACTGTAAATATATAGTAACAAAAGGATCTTTAAACTGAAAAATAAGTGAGTGAATTAACTTCATGTCAGGAAAAGTTTGCAAGTATCAGTGCAAAGTAAAGTAATGTGAACAAGTGATTAGAAGTGTACTGGTGTATGAGAGTGGTTCTGGATTAGTTTACATACACATCCAAATTAACAGTTTATTTTTGATAAGCATAAGGGTAGAAGGTCAGAGTAAAAACTATAGTTAAGTAAATAGTGATTTTTCATTATTACATCCAGATGTGTTAAAAATGGAAGGGATATGAAGACTGCATGGTAAATGTTGATAGTTTCATAGTGTATCATGAAGGCAAAAACTGGGTTTGTTCCTTTTCACTGGTTCATAGGTTCAGATTTGGCTAATGACGACCACTGCATCGCAAATGTATCCCACAAGTGTTTGAGCCTTGAAAACTATTTTAAGGGTATATCCAAGCTAGGGTATGATATACAGACTGTCTCTGTCCATTAGGGATGTAGGTATTAGACCTGGGGTGAGGTTCTGATTTCTCATCCACTGATAGAAATTATGCTTAGATGGGGTTAGGGAAGAACTCTGCTTCACATGGCTGGGAAGCCTGTTTCACAGGAGAGGAATTATCTGAGGTATATGCCTGTCCCTCTAATGTGACATATTTGTGTTGTAAGCAAGGTTTAAGTCCCTAGATCAAGTAATTCTTATGCTATTTTTTCCATATGTGCAAAATGTCCATCATAGTGACATCCAGTGATGTCCTTTATGCTTGGCATGGATCATAACTCCATATTCTGTTGGAAACAGAGTATAGCGATTGAGCTTTGAGGCCATCTGCCTAGGACATGTTTACACCCTGTATGTTTTTTGTGAGGAGCCTCTGTGGACAATCTAGTTGCTGCACATGCTTGGTCAGGTAATACCAAAGGGTGTGGTGTATACAATGCTGGGTGAGATGGGGGCTGAATGCAGAAGAACAATGACTTCTTTGGACCTAGATGCCACACTCTTGCTTATTAAGTTGAGCAACATAGAATGATTTCCTTACTACCTTAGACATATGTTGGACTGAAGCCAGGTTACTATTCACACGTCACCAAATCACTGACTGCTGTAACCACTCTTAGGGTGTGTTATCAGTTGGGTAGTTTCTTAGGGAAGTTAACTTCCCAAAGGGTACTGTTATGCATCGCTTGGACGTTCAGTTTTAAACACTTGCTTTTAGCACCAGTCATTTGTGTGTATTAGTTATTCCTATAGGATGTTAGTGTCATGAGGGAAATTCTATGACTGCTCCTAGTTTGCAGTCATCTGCAGACTTGGTCTGCCAGATTCCTTTAACATGGGCTTTGACTTCTGAGAAATAAATGCCAAAAAGAAGTGGGTCCTACACAGAGCCCTGAAGGGCTCCGCTAGTGAATGGCCTCTTTGTGGAGATAGTCACCCCTATCCTAACTTCCTGGCTCCTATCTGAGAGCCAGCTGGCTATTCAATGTGTAATATAGGGGTTAATACCCAATACTTCACGTGTAATTTATAAGCACATTACTTGTGTAATGTGAAGCAGACTGCAGGTATAGGACTAGTTTAACGGTACTTGACAGAATTGAAGGAATACACTCAAGATAGGGAAGATGTCAAACTTGCAATTTTCATACAGCCTATTCTAAGTGACCTTTTCAAAATAAGTCAGAGGATCAGTAATTAACTTTAACAACTTGCAAGAAAGTATAGCTTTGAACAAATGTAAGTGAATATAAAAAAAAATGTAAAATATTAGAAATAGTGTTATAATTAAATATCTCCCCAGATATTTAACTTTAGGATATACTAAGCCAAATTTATAGAGTGAGTTTTTTTTTTTTTCAAGGTTAATTGGTGAGCAAAAAATTTAAGTTTATAGTTTGATTGAACATGTGTGTAAATAGTTTTCTAATCTGTGGGGCAGAAGAGAGAATGAGCAAATATATTGAAACAAGTAGTACTGTATCTGTTGATATCTTTCTGTATCACTGTTGCATTTCTTATAAAACGGATCTCTTGCTAAGGGTAGCCTAATATCTGGCCAGTATACCAAAGCCTTATGTTGTAATAGGGATGTCATACATCACACGTATGCTCTCCATGCATGGTGTAGGGCATAAAGGTGACGTACAGATGTACCTTCCTCAGAACTTCATTGTCACCAGTCCAAACGCCATCTCAGATAGTAACTATGAACACACTTTTGTCTGCTGGTTGCCAAGCAATTTATAGGTAAGTGCTCCTTTGGGTTTTTCTTTTTTTTTTGTGGTGGTTGGATTACAAATCATCTAGAAAGAGGAAATGCCATTGTGGGAGACAGGCTCCCCATAAGGACCATCACAAGCAGTGTTTGTTTTACTTGGGTTCTTTTCACAACCATACATCTTGTCCTATTTCAGGCATTAGTCCCTAAAACTTTGCATAGTCATCTCTCCTCTTCAGCTATTTACCTAGAGAACCAGTGACTTAAATTGCTGCCTCATGGTACAAAGGTGGAATTGTCCTGAACAGAGGATCACCCATTCATGAAGAAGGCCAAGAAAGTTTGGATTCTTCTGCTGTACTACCCTCACCAGACCTCTCTCTCAAGGCTGGTGATAGCCCTGAGAATTTTCTTCAGATTCCTATTACTCAAACACTTCAGAGGCCAGCATGGATCCAGCTTTATGCACATCCTCAGAGGATCTGCAGATGTCTGTTTTGGATGTGCAAGGGAAACTGTGATGATTATACCCGAAGGGCCAAGGGATATTCCACAGATTCTTGTTAGGGAGGAGATTTCCACTATGCAGATTGAGTGTCAGCAGGGGTCTGAACCACCTAAAATGTTTATGGCTGACATCCCTTTGAAAAAGAAACAGAAGAATAAGCATATTCCCAAGCAAGTCCCAAAATGAATCTATACTGGATTGAACATTAGTAAACTACCCAGAACAGAACTACCAAACAGGTTGCCTACCAGACAGCCTTAGCGACTATCTATCAACATTCCTCCTACACAAACGTATTAACTTACCCAAAACTGAAGTCTTTAGACAAGTCTGGAATGATCGCAAGGTTAACCCTGTAGATCTCAACACTTAATTAAAAAAATGTAACTGTGAACCACTACGCTCCCTTGACTTGGACTAAGCAGTGGACTATTTTAATACTACTTTCACTAAGGTACATGACCTAATAGCCCCCATAAGAAAAATTAGAGCTAAACATCACTCTGCTCCATGGCTTACTAAGTCCACTAGAGCCCTATTAAAAGCCAGAGATAAAGCTTGGAAAACATGAAAGAAAGACAACACAAGTCTTTCTAAACAAAATTTTCTACATCCTAGAAACCAGGTTAAACAACAAACCAAGCTTGATAAACAGAACTACTACCTAAATATCCAAAACAAATACTCCAACAACCCTCAAGAGTTCTGGAACGCAATTAACTCCCTACTAAAACCGGGTAAAACTACCACACCCACTCCCACCTCAACCACCACAAATACTGATAGCAAGATAGCCTCCAACTTCAACCAGCACTTTATTGAAACCATTACTTCTTTATCTACTCAGCTATCCAGAAATAACTACACACCCATGCCAACTGCCCCCCAAGAACTCTTCTCCCTCACCTCAACCTCTACAATAAAGAACTACCTCTTAAAACTGAAATCCACTACTCTTGCAGCAGATGGTTTACCAGCACATTTCCTAAAAATGTCTGCCTACTCTATATGCTACCCAGTCTCAATCCTTATCAACCTCTCTATACAGGAATCGTATATCCCTCATCTGTGTAAAATCTCTTACATAATTCCCCTTCATAAGGGTGGAACCTCTTATGACTTCAACTACCGTCCCATTGCCATCCTGTCTCCTTTATCAAAGATACTAGAGAAATGCATACACTCTCAAGTTATGCATTTCCTAAACTCAATCTCCTCTCCCCTACACAACATAGTTTCTGCTCACGCCATAGTACAACCACTGCCCTTCTCTCCTTCACAAACCTGGTTAACCACCATAGGAATAACAGCAGATTTGTATCTGCTATATTCCTTGACCTCTCAAAAGCATTATACATGGTTTCCCACTCCATACTAATAGAAACTCTAACCTTTTTAGCCTTCACTACTAACACTATTAATTGGTTTAAAAATTACCTTTCAGAGCACCAACAAGCTGTCCAGTGGCAAGGAGTATTATCACCTCTACTCCCAACCACCATAGGTGTACCCCAAGGCTCCTTATTGGGCCCACTACTCTTTTCTGTCTTCACCAGCAACCTACATACCTCTACCCTGCAGGCCTCACTAACCAAGTATGCAGATGATTCCACCCTAATCTGCTCAGCCCCATCTCTCACCATTCTACAGCAGCTCGCCCAACAATCATTTGCCTCAGTAGAAAGGTAGATCACTAATATTCAACTCATCTTAAATCCTAACAAAATAAAACAGCTGTTCACCCCAAACAAATCAAAAACCTCTCCACTTTCCTTCTCTATCTCTTTCAGTAATGGTACCATCATTATACCCTCCCTCCGCACCAAGCTCCTTGGTGTTAAAATAGACAGCAACCTCCACTTTGGCATCCACATCTCTCAAACTATAAAAAAGGTGCACAAAAAATGGGTTCCTTATATAGACAAAAAAACTTTCTATCAGATCAGGCTAAAGTCACCCTAGCTCAAACCCACCTTCTTTCCACACTAATGTATGCAGCCCCAGTTCTCACTTATGTCAGGAAATCTGAACTAGACAAACTTGAGTCCTGCTTTAACAAAATTGCCAAGTTTGCAACAAATTCCCCATTTAGAACCCATCACTGCATACCTCTTAGGAAACTCCAATGGCTTGAACTTCCACAGGCACTACTCTATCTCCAACTTGTCATAGCCTACAATAACCTGAAACAACCTGACAAAACTCCCACACTAAAGCAATTACTGACCAACAACACTCCAAATTGCCCACTCCACTCTGCCAGTAAATCACTCCTATCACCTCAGCTAACAACACAGCAGGCAAAGCCCTACTTTTACACATAGCTAAAACTTGGAATAATCTTCCCACATCCGTGACTCCTGCAGAAAATACCACTCAATTCAAAAACACCCTTAAGGCCCATCTCATAAGCTCTTGGCTCTGTCCATGTGTCACATAGTCCTAAGCTCTGCTACCTCTGCACTATCTCTGCCTCTCTTTTGTTTATGCCCAGTAAGCATGGTTCTTCCTAATGTGAACCCCTGGCAAAGTAGTGTTATACGTGTTGTAATCTCTGTCTGTTTCTCACTACAAACAGAATGTGCATATGTAAATATTTTACTAAATTGAATAGTTTGTATTGCCCTAAATCTCTCACTAGATTCACTCAATAAAACTTGTAGAACAAATGCCTTTTCTGTACGTTGTATAATATTAGTATGACTGTAATGTTCCATTTTGATGTAAGTATTGCTGTAATGTGCTATTTTAATTGTTTGTACTGTTTCTCCATCTCTCACTAGATACTACTAGTAGAACAAAGCAAATTTGAATAGTTTGTATTGTCTTCCATCTCTCACTGGATAAATACTACTAGTAGAACAAATACTTTTAATATACTTTGTATAATATTAGTATTGCTGTAATGTGCCATTTTTGATGCAAGTTTTCCTGTAATGTGCTATTTTTTGATGTAAGTGGAGCTTTTCTCCCCGGGCCTCCGCTGAAAATGGACCTCATCCAGTTGGACCTTCCCGGTTAACAAAAATCAAATAAAATAAAAAATAAATAAATATTTCCCCTGCTCCTAAGTTTCCTCAGCACAAATGACAGGATTTCACACAGGGTCTGTTTAATGCTGTTATGTCTTTGACGCCCCCTCAGGGAGTTTGTTCCTGACCCTCCTAGTTCTACTCTCCGTAAGAGGCCTAGAGAGCAGGATTCTACTGGTAAGTAGATTCTGATGAATTTTTGGCCTATTCCTCCCAGATTCCCTCTCCTTTGGATTATAGTTCTGAGGAAGAGGACTCTGTTAGTCTGGATTCTCCTTTTGTGGAGATTTCATTTGGGATACTGTTTCCCATATCATGGAGTTTTTCAAGTGGGACTTGTACCTAGGTTTTAGATGCTCAGAAGAGGTATTATGACCTCCTTCAAATGGAGTCTCCTAAGCCCTCTGCTGTTCCTCCTGTTCTTGCTGCCTTGTTGGACACTTTTTTGCAGTTTCTCAGGCTCCTTATGCACAGTTCCCCACTTCTAAAAAAAAAAAAAGCCTGATAAGTTTTATAAGGTGACTGATGATTGTAAAATTCTTTAGAAGTATCCCTCTGCTGATTCATCTGTTTTGTCTCGTAAGTCCTCCAAACTTTTACCTTCTGCTAAGCTGCTTCCTTCTGACAAGGACAGCAGAACTATGGAAAGACTGGGTAAGAATGTGTACTCTCCTCCTACTCTGGCATTTAGGGCTGTGAATTACCAGACCCACATGACCAGATATGTTTTACATTTCTCTCTGGCTTTTCAAGCTTTTTCAGACCTTCTGAATTCTGAAGGGAAGGCTTTGTCCCTTTCTGTTGGAATCCTCTTCTCAAACCACTCACCATTCTATTAGATGTAGTTATGATGCAGCTGATGCCTGTTCTAGAGCTGCTGACTTTGGTTCGGTGTTGTGGAGGTATTCCTGGCCTTTTCAGCCTCTGCCTGCTGATATTAAGGGCAAGCTGATAGATGCTCTTGTTGACAATAAAAATCTTTTTCTGCAGCTTCTGACCATTTTAAGTCTCTTCAGGAAAAAGGTAAGGCTATGCAGGAATTAAAACATATTTTTGTTTCCTCTGTTCCCAAATTTCAGAGGAGTTATGCTAGTAAGTATGCCTTTGTAGAAAGTGTCATCCTCCTCCCAGAGGTAAAAAGGGTGTTAGACAGGCTCATCTTGCTAAGTCTATTCAGACTCCTACAGCTCAGAATACTCATTTTCTAGATAAGCCAGGTTCTGTCTGACTGCCTTCTTTCTTCCTTCCTTCCTTTCTAAACCAAGTTCATGTACCTCCTATTTGCCTGTCCATTCCCATTTGGTTTAGCATCACTCAGGATTCTTTGGTTCAATTCATCATTCATTACGGGTCTTACATGGTTTGGAAATCCGTTCCCCCTTTTCTGGGCATTCAGCCTCATCAGGAACAGCTGCCCTTTTTCTGGATGTTCTTCAGAGCCTTTTGTTTCAAGGAACCATCCAAGTAGTTTCTGCTCCTCAAAAGGGGAAGGGGTTTAATTCCAGAATGTTTCTGGTTCCCACAAAAGAAGGCACCTGGCACAACAATTCTGGATCTTTTCACAGCTTGTGACGTCCCACCACAGGCCATTAATCATGGAGTCTGAATTCTCACCACTGACACTTGAGAGGGGCATTCACTTGGAACAAATGTAGATACATACAGTATTTCCAGATGCGGCACTCTGCATCAAGTACAATTTCCCTTAAGAGCCCACAGGGAATACATAGTCTGGGGGCTGGATTTCCCTCCCTCTCTCTCTCTCCCCCTCTCCAGGCCCCCAATAAGACTCCTACTGGCACAGCTGTAGAGATGAGTCCTCAGCGGAGTGTTCAAGCCAAATCCTCCACCACTCTCTTTGAAACCAGTGCTCTGTCTCTCCACTCCAAGCAGCTGACACACACACTCTGAGATCTGATTTTTGCACATACCTGGAAAGGTTGGCACAGGTTTACTAGCTATGCCCCTTTCTGCCCAGACTATAAGATAGTTATTGCCACCAGACACTTCAAAGCCAGCTAATCTAAGGCTCTTACAAGGGTTCCCAGTTATACTGAGTGAAATTAATACTAATACAAATAGTAATGTTGACCCAAGCAGCCTGGTTTTCAGAAGTGGCCACAGCATCACCAAATAAATATAAGTATTCTCAAAGGTTAATATTCTCTCTAAAGGACCAGCCACAATGAAAAGTTTAAATATATTTAATAAATTATGAAAGAACATGAAAACACTAAATATCTACAGTAAACACCAGAGTTTCAATCACAAGAAATATTAAAATAGCACAGATGAATAGATTCACACAGATTCAGAAAAACAGTTCTTGACTAATCTGACCTAAAGAATGAATATTCCCTGGTTACTTATTAAAGCAAGGCAAGGTGAAATAGGTGAGTGGTCTTCCTTCTTTGTCAGCTTCCAAAACCAGACTCCCCCTGAAACATCAGTCTCATCTAGTATTAAAACATTATTTCAGTAATGGATTACAGAATGATTTTGCATACATCTGGTCATCTGACTTCTGGTTCCCATACTACCCCTTGTACTCGAAGCTGCCAGGATATATAGCACAAATGTGTTACCTTACACATCTAGAGCTTTGCTAAGATCTGTTTTAGCTTCTGTAAGTCATAAAACAATTTCAAACTTCCAGAGAAGCAATTAGTTCACCCTCAAGGACCACTGAAGAAGGTTTCCTAGTACAGACTTTTTATCCTTGGCTGCAATCAGAACTCTAAGATACAGTCTTTATGGCCTACACCAGGTAATTTAATTTCAAACTATTTTTCAAAGTTAGCTGGACTGAGATTAACCTCTTCCTTTCCAGTACCCCCTGTTACAATATATTCATTTCAACAGTTACAGTACAGTCTGGAATACAGATATATTTTTCTGTCCATCAGGACCCACTGTTTATACATTTCTTTAACACAAGCAACTTTATAAATACATGCTCAATGCAAGCATCTGTACAAATCAGTTTGATATACAAATGACATACAATTCTTACAAAACTCCAGCTAGCTATGCTGGCATATGTTAAACATCTACTGCCCTACTTCTCCTGGCATAGCTGGCAATACCTCACATCTTCATACAGGTCAACATCTTTTTGAAGGTTCCTTCCTTTTGAATGTTATCCCTTCAAACTTTGTTTTCTCTTCTTTGACCTCAGGCTTTCCTAGTCTCTCTGGATCTCCAGCAAATTGACTCTAAGCTGACTTCCATTAAATGTAGGAAGGATAAATAACTTATCCATGATAACAATGACTCATAGTAATAGCTACCCCAAGGTCCCTGATACCCCTTGAACCTACAATTATCCTGAATTTAATAAAGGGAGATCTGATGAACATTAGTTTTCCAACAAATTTGAATTCCCTTTCGAACAAGCTCTTCACTGGAGATCGGAGTTATTGGCAAAAAAGAAAAGGGATTGCTTGGAGGCACCAGATAAAAGGCAAGGGACCGGGAAATAAGAATCTATGTATGAATCAAAACAGAACATGGTGGATTTTGACAACATCGTGGATACTTTCTTCTATCGATATCCCAGCTAGTGTCTGTTGCATCTCTTTTTATAATTTTAATATTTATAATTTCAGTGAATTGAGTATTGGTCCCGACCATCACAACTCGTTTCTTAAGGGTTTCACTTTTATACTCTTGGCCAGGGCAAATGTGGAACATGCACTTTTAGATTTGAAACTTTTCACTAGAAAACTTAATTTCCACATTATGCTTGTGGATGGAACAACCTCTGATGCATCTGCCAGCAATTTTAAAAGAAAGAGTGTTGCCATTCCCCCCTTTATCCTATCTTAAACGTCTTCAAGAAGAAACGTGAGTGAGAGATAAGCAGCTTACTGAGTAATAGGAGAAAGCATGGCTTCTACAATATTTCCAAGGATGACAGAACAATTTTGCATAATATAACTCATAATATGAATATCTGGTATATGAAACCTGATCAAGGAGAGGGATTGGTAGTGAAGGATTAGTTGGACTACACTGGCCATATGTACCGTTTGCTGAATGATGATTCAGTTTATTGCACAGTATCAATGAAATTAATATTGCTTCTAGGGAAATTAACATCTTTTTGGATGAATTATTGTTTGTCACTTTCACTGGGGCTGTTTGATTTTTTGAAAGTACACCACCTTGTTAACTCCAAAATCTTTGGGCTACCTAAAATTCACTCCCATGTCTGAGACGCACCATTACAGCTGATTGTTGCCACTGGTGTTTCTGTCACTGAGCCAATGGCCAAGTTTATTGATCGAAATCTCAAATCAGTCTTCAACAAGTTTTCCACTGTTACCCTGAATTCATGGAATCTGTTGGACAAGTTTAGGAGCATTGAGTGTGATCATAGGTATTTGTTTGCTACCTGAGATATTCAAAGTTTATTCACAGCCATCCCCCATGAGGGTCTAGAGTGGTTTGGGGAAGTAGTGTCTAAATTTGGCTCCCTGTTGTGCACCAGTGTGTCACTTGTTAAGGATTTCATGGAACTGGTGTTGAGTAAAGATTTCCTTTTCTTTGATGAAGAATACTACAAGCAGCAAGGTGTGGAGATGGGAGCTGCATGTACCCCCATCTTCACAAACACAGTTCCTCAATTGGATGGGAAATTGAGGCAGTGTTTAAGCTGGAATCTTTTGTTTACTGTGTTGGTTATTTCCACTACTTGGACGATATACTGATGGTGTAATGAAGAACAATCTTTTGACTTTGTTACACAGTTAGAATTATCTTCTTCCTTTTTGAAGTTTATGTACAATATAAATGTTGACTGCATTAACTTTCTTGACATTGCAATTATGAAGGGAACTGATGGGCATTTTGAAATTTCTATTTACAGAAAGCTTATATTTTGTAATACCTTCCTACACTTTGCCAGCTGCCACCCCCTGTTTAAGAAGAAACAGATGGTCGAGTCAGTTTATTAGGGTATCCCATTTACCCTTTGACGATGCATACATTGAGCACTTCGACAAACTTAAATGCATGTTTCTTGAAAGATGGTACCCCATTGCTATCGTGAATGATTTGTACAATCAGGTCCTGCAAGAAAGAGATGGGAAGTATGCTCCCATTACTAGAAAGAGTCTACAGAAACTTGTTAACTCTGGCATAGTGAAAAGTGATTCTAGTTCTGATCTGAACTTCTGCCATTCTTCCAAAATGGTTCTACATTACTCCCTTGATGTACATGACATCAGGAGGATTTTATGTAGGAATTGGTCCATCCTCCAATGTGACGATGATTTAAAAGCTTTCTTTGAAAATCCCCCCACATTTTCTTTCAAAAATAAACCAAACATTAAGAATTTCTTGGAGAAGTCTGTAAGGGTAGCTACAAACAATTATTTTGGGACATCTAAATGTGTAGCCACTGTCACCAATGTTCTTTTACTGACACAGACCTGGGGGTGTGTTAGAAAAAATAAAAAAAAATTGTGACATGGTAAATTAAACTAACTCTGAGAGAATGGTTTATCTGGCTAGGTGCTGCTTTTGCTCTGCCTTTTATGTAGGTAAAACTAATGTGCTTAACAAGAGAATTTAACAGCGCACTTTCACAGCATCACAAAAATGGACAACGAAAATGCATTAGCCAGGCATGCCTCTGTTTGTACTGATTTCAGTAAATTTAAATTCACAGCGCTTGAACAGACTGACTCCACGCTGTATTCAGGGGACTGACAGAATAGGTTTATGCACAGAGATGTTGTGGCATCATTATTTAGATTTAACTATCCCAGTCTTAATGAAGCTATTTCTAGCAAACTTAAGTTGCATGTTGCTAGATTATAATGCTATTTACTTGTTTTAGGTGTTGTATTAGAGCAAAATACTTATGTTATTTAATATGCTATTTGATGTGGTTTACTAGCTTTAGCTTTGTTCCTATAATTGTACCCGTATGTTTTTGATATGCTCATTTGTGACTGGTTATCTCTTTGGGGATGTGTCAGCTTTTTGTTTTTTATTGGTTCTTACAAGTATTGGTTACGTCCATCCATTCATGGGTCTGAAGATGTCTTTGAAAGGAAAAAGCAGTTAACCTTGATTTTATGCAATAAAATGTTCCCGAGTCTTGTTACCTGGTAGTTTTTGGTTCTACTGGATCCCACTAGTGTCTATCTTCATATTCCTATTCATCCCCTTTTCAGGAAATGTTTACATTTTTCTCTTCCTTGCATTTTCAGTTTTCTGCTTTGTTTTTTGCCCTCTCTACTGCGTAAAGGGTCTTAACCAAATGCCTCACTCCTGTGATTGCTTTTTGCAAGATGAGGGGAATATAGATTTTTTCCTTATCTGGATGACTTGCTCATTCAGGCTTCCTCCCCAGAGACTTTGCTTCAGCATCTTCACTGTGTTATTTGTCTGCTGCAAAGCTTATGGTTTACAGTAAATTTCCAAAAATACTTCCTGACTCCTCCTCAGGTTCATGTTTATCTTGGGTGCAGGGTCCAGATCATTCCTATGCTGGCTTCACTGCCTCTTCCCAAAGCTTTGACTCTGATTTCTTTCTTTCACTCCATTCTCACTCTGGTCTCAATTAGGGAGTTTCTAAGGGCTTTGGGATTCATGGCTTCCACCATTCCTATGCTTCCTCTTGCCAGGCTTCATATGAGAAAGCTAGAGTTATTCCTAAAGTCAGTCTGGGCTTCAACATTCTCATCCTTTGGACTTTCCAGTTCCTCCTCTTCCGTGCCTCAAGCTAGAGCTTAAGTAGTTGATTCATCAACTGCCCCTCAACCCAGGGCTTCCTTTTCAGCCTCCAGTCCGTACTCGGATGCCTTAGACGTGGGAGTGGGAGCTTTCTTTGGCACTCTGAAGGTTCAGGGCCTCTGTTCTGTTTGTCAAAAGGAGGACCATATCAACATCAGAGATAAGAGCTATTCTGTCCCTTCAGACCTTCTGTTCTCTATTCATTTCAGTGCCCCTAAAAATCTTTATGGAAAATACCATGGTGATGTGGTACAGCAAGCAAAGGGAGACATGGACTTACCTTTTGTGCAGACTAGCTCTTCAGGTATGACATCTGGCTGTCCAGTATCAGGTGACTTTTCAGGCTGTTTATATTCTTTCAGATCAGAACATTGTGGCAGACTGTCTGAGTAGGTCCATAACAAAAACTCATGAGTGGATGCTTCACAGAGGTATGTTTCTGGACATTGTCCACCAGTAGGGTACTCCTCAGGTAGATCGATTTGCAGCCCCTCTGAACTTACAACTTCCTTTCCTTTGCACCAGTGTCCCATGTCGTCTGGCTTGGAAGGTGGACAACCAATCTTTCTTTTGGAAGGGCAAGTTTCTTTGACTTCCCTCCTCTTCCTCTCATACCGAGGGTCTTGTTCAAGATAGAACAAGATTTTCCCACATTCTTCTCTGTAATTCCCTTTTGGCCCAGACAGCATTGGTTCCCTCTTCTTTCTGCTTGTTTGCTTTGACTACTCCTTTGGCTTCTAGATTTGTAGTTAAACAATTCCTTAAAGGCATCCTTCATGTTATGCCTCTCAAGAAGCCTATTCCTCCTTCCTGGGACCTTAATTTTTTTACTGAAAAATGTACTAGGGCTCCTTTTGAGCCTGCAGTGTCAGCTTCCTCACAGCATTGTACTTTGAAGACTGTTTTTCTTTTGGCCCTTACTTTAGCTGTGCTTCAGACCCTTATGGCTGTTCCTCCTTTTTTAGTTTTTCATAAGGACAGGATGTCTCTTTGTACTACTCCTTTTATGCCCAAGGTAGTAATGAGTTGTCTGTTAATCAGTCTACAATTTCCTGCTTTTGTCCCTTCTCAACAGTCTGATGGTGAGAAGTTTCTTCAGACCTTGAATTTGCATAGACAGCGCAGATATTTAGATGAGACTAAAGCCATTTCTAAATCTGAGCATTTTTTTCCCTTTCATGCTGTATGTTTAGCTTTGGCTGTTTCTAAGCAGTCTCTTTCTTCCTGGATCTCTAAGGTGATTTTATTTTGTTAGAATTGTCAAGGGAAAATCCTTCTTTTTTTGTTGAGGCTCATTCTAAGAGCTGTGGATTCTTCTGGTGCTTTTTTCAAAGGATTGGATATCAACTCTTTTTTTGAAGCAGTTCCTTGGACCTCTCTGCATACTTTTACCAGGCACTGTAAGTTGGATATAGTTCTAGGGCTGGAGCCAGATTTGCCAGCACTATCCTGCATGTCTTCTTGAGGGCTCTGCTGGACCTTTCTCCTCCTCCTAACATTTCTACTGAGCTTATGTACTCTCCCTAAAGTAAGGAATACTGGAACGGTGATATGGAACAGCATAGTACAGTTGTGTGAAATCTTATCATAACAGTAGATGTCCTTCTCTTTACTGTTGCAGTATTCATTCCCTCCCTCCTCTAACTTTCCCCTTCACCTTCTGGTTGCACATGTTCATCTCTTAATCGGTTAACTGTTGTTCCTCCTGGGGCTTTTCAATTCTGAGGAAGGTACATCCGTACCTCACCTTTATACCATATGCCATGCGCATGTGTGACATATGATGTTCCTTTTACAATCTAATACTGGCTGGATGTCTGGCTACCCTTGGCAGAAGATCGCTAATGTAAGGAGTGCAGCAGTGAAGTGAAGGACGTCTACTGCTATGGTAAGATTTTACACCACTGCACTTTTTCTTGGAAAGCTACTTTTTTGTCTACAATGCACTGACAAGAGACAGTTGCTGTGATTATAATGCCGTCATCTGTCCTGTCAGACCACAGTCCCATTCATTTTGAATGGAAATGGTGAGAAATACTGTCATGGTTCATAATCCTCTGAAGAAATGCCAACAATTTTTTTTCATTGACATGCTTGTTTATATCCCGTGTACACACTATACTAGCTTTAAGAAGATCTTGCAAAAAGACTAGAGAAATAACTGACATAGAATACCTTGATTTGTTTTGGGTCTTGCGTCCATTCCTTCAATAAGTTAGCTGGGGGTGTCATATTTCCTGACTTGTAGAGCTAAATTAATTAGTAAAGTTGCACTCTGTTATCAGGTTTATTCACCTTCAGACATGAAAAAGCCGAAGAGCTTTATAGTCCCAGGAGAAGGAAAGAATGTAACTTTATATGACAGTGCAGAGTCAAAGAACTGTGGTTTTATTTTGCCCCAGAACAGCTGTGTGACTTCAGTGGATGTGAAAAAAAAGATGATATGCTCTGTCCATTGTCCTTAGCAGAAAGCTTTCATGTTAACCAGTTAAAATGATACAAGAACAAGTGGAAACAAATTCCTGAAAAGTGCGATTCCATTCATCTCCAGCAAGATATGCACCAGGTTAACTAACCAGAATAACAATGCCAGAGAGTGGAAGAGTCTCCTAAGGCATGCTTTATTAATGTTTGAAATTATCAGGAGCATCCTCTAGGGAGTAAATGCATTCTGAGCAGTCAGTTTTTAACTTGTGATATATGGGCTGCAAAAGTACTGCCAATGAATCTGTATAAATCAGCATATGCCTTAATTTTCAGTCATCAGCTTCCAACCTTACTGATAGCCAGTATCATTAGCATATAGTGATAAAGGCATACAAACCAACCTACCAGACCCCATTGTGTTTAACAATTTGGGCACCTGTTGGAGATAACCAAGAGGAAAAAGAACAATGAGGGATTTCTTTCTCACCTTTTCCAGGAGTGAAGGTACGGAGATGTGCATGGTGAATATCACAAGCCATTTTGGAGACAACACTGCCCTGAAAGAGAATCTGTGGTTTGGTAGGAGGGTGGAGAAAAGGGGCTGCATCACAGTTTATGTGGGAGCCTTTCCACTCATGGCAACATTGCAGTCTGACCTGAAAGACATCAGTTCCATATGTCAGTAGAAAGTAGGGCTTAAGCAAAAATAGATAAAAAATCCAGCTTGACCATAGTATGGAAGCCTGGCTTCTCTGCTGCTCTAAATCATAATCCAGTGGTTGGACAGATGTTGGCCTGAATGATGGGACCCATCTGGGGAAGAGACATGAGATGATGTGCCCCCAGTCTTGTGGTTCCATGAAGAAGAGAAGTAAAAAAGGGAAACCAGGCATCTGAATTTAATAAACTGGCCATGGCCAAGAAAAAAAAAGGTTTCAGCTCTACTGATGCTTCCTGCTTCATAATCCAAGTATCTCCAGCCTTGGATTACTTTTTACAACTGTTTTTGAATGTGAACCTTCCCATTCTGAGGTATCACATATCACTGTTTCTTGTACTGCAAGGTGTAGATCATGCAGTAATTTAAAATTTCTGGTCACTTTCTTATGCAGTGGTTTGCTCTGAGAGAAAAAAAAAAAGAAAAAAATTTAGTTTATAGCTGCAAGTAGTCCAGTACATCTTGGTTAATGTTACACCTAGCAATATCCAGAAGTAAATAAAACTATCAGTAAACAGATGTAAAATGTATAAAACTTAAATCATTTGGATGCCAGTACTTAAAATAGCCTCACTTTTGAGAACCCCATCACATTTATACAGCCATAACTGGTGAGTGTCTACTACTGTTGTGCGTTATATTTGGTTCTGTAGAAGGTTCTCTGAGCTTAGTTTGATAAATATACTTAATTGTGATCAGAGCATGTGACTCCATTTTCTGAGCACAAACATTTGTTTAGTCATAAACTGGCAGGTCATTAGACATTGCCATGAGATTTCCATTTTTGAAGAGTGAGATGTCTGACAGGTGTCCGAGTAACAATGATAGCCAAAAATCAAGTGCTGAAAATTTGCAATTCATTTTCCTTTGCTTTGTGTCTGAAATAGTTTGGAGTTGGATGTCTGTGATGGGGATGCAAGGGGTGCAGCCCCTTGCATAGAAGAGAAGGACATAAGTTAGATGTTGTCTATCCTTGAGGTATGAAGAAGCCACTTTGGTGAAAACGCTCACCTGTTTTTCGTTCTTGAATAAAGGGTTTTTACTTGAAGTTTTTGCGATTCCTTTTTGAATTATAGAGTGGACATTACTTGGTCTGAATAGACATCTATATGTAACTGCTATTGACTGCCAGAGGTTGTCACTGAGCCTATTTTATTGTTCATTGACATTTTCTATTTTATTGGTGCTCAGTGCCATTTATTTTCCAGCGGTGCTGATTATTTACTTCATTTTATAAGTTAGATGTTGCCCATCACAGGACATTTACCTCAGCTGTTTTGTTAAAGCCAACTGTATAATTTGACTAACTGCTTAGATCCTGTTTAATTACCACTATCTGGATAAGCACTTGCATTTTTCTGTTAGCAAGATAGTTTTTTAAATTGCAAACTAAACGTCCATGTCATTGTTTTATTGTAGGTTTGTTGCTGGTGAAATTGTCAAGTCTGCTGAACTCTTGGTGCATTTTTTGAGTCTAAAACATTGCCTTATCTGGTTGACTCTGTGATGAATAATTATTGATGCTTGAAAATCACCACTGCCGACCAAACGTCATAGATGACACCACTGTCACCAGTTTAATGTGATAACTTCCAATGAGTGTGTCACCCAGATATGTAAAAGGCAATGGTGCTGTGGTCCTTGCTTCCACTCCATTGTCCCATATAGGTCCACTAGCTACTAGAGTGTTGGTCTTGAGGTAAGCTAAAAAGTGCAGACAAATCAGTGTCAGTAACCAATTTGCCAAAAATAACCTGGTCACATCCACATACAGGGAATATTCACTGCTGTCATGTGAATGGGCTTTGAACCTCTACGTCCAGACTAAGACTGCACACTGATAAATTGCAGAGCTGAATCTTTGGCTTAGCTCTCTAGGCCCTTTTCCCTATTTCTGTTGTTGTGAAACACATGTCTTTAAATGTCTCTTACCCATGGTAATTGCATTGTAAACTAATTATTCACACATACGCACAAAATTCCAGTGAAGGTAGGCAGAATTCTCTAATTTCCCACCACATTCAAGCTGCATAGTTAGTACTTTTGTCACTGTAGATAGGACTTAAGAACCAGACATACCAGCTAATTTTTTCTATTGATTTAGATGAATATAAATTACAAAAAGATTTAATTGGAACTGGGTTCAAGTTGTCTAGCTAACTGGAAATGAAAGTCATAGATTGCCAACCTGCAGTGCTTAGTATCCCTTCTCAGATAATATGGAAGCAGAAAATGCTAGTCATGTGAGCTTAAAAGTGAGTTAGTAAAGCTTTGTGAAACAATAAAAAAGGTAGTGCAGTTACATATTAACTATGCAGAGGTCAAAACAATACAGAAAGAAAACTAGCAACATTTAAATAATGTTCTGCCTAAGCTAGATAAAACATTGCCCAAGCCAGATAAAGCTAACTGACTAGCTTAAAAGATTACTGAGCCCTTACTCTAAGTTCATAAGTGATAGAAGGCAGAAACTGTAGACAAAATCTACAGGGGTGTGCTCACCTTAATATCTTCAGCAAGACTAAGACACTTCCCTGGTTCTAGTCCAAATGCCCACAGATGCACATTTTAGCTCATTCCTCTTTCACAAAATTCATGAGTCATCAAATCGGATAATTTCATTTTCCCCCACAAAAAAGTTGCAATTACATTACACAAAATTATACTACTATCTTTACCACACTAATGGATTGCATACTAAAGATTGCTTCCTCCAGCTCTGACTATCTGGTTCTTTATAGACATGGTAATTGTGTGTGTGTGTGTTTTTTTTTTTTTATGGCCCTTAGCTTTCCTTTCTCCAAACTGTTATATGACGTAATTATGCAAGCAATTAAGTCCTTCCTGAAAAACTGCAGGAAATCACAGTTTGCATTTCAAATGCAGGTTTCATAAATGAATCCCTTTCATCTCCTTTCTCACATTCCTAGACAAAGGTTACAAAATTACACATGGTATCCTGCCACAGGGAGCATGCATGTTGCTTTACAAATGGGTTATCAGTACAAAATAAGAGAAAAATACATAACTTTTTTAAATCAGCTTTCTCAAGTCAACCACCTCCTTGGCAACAACGAATCAAAGTTAACAAATAGTAACTTGCAATATGTGCAAGATCATAGAGCATTAGGAAGTGGATGTGCCTTTTGCTGTGGTGTGTGATCTAGACGTTCCTATCTTTAAGTAATGCAGATATGTGGTGGCACCCTGGAGATTGTGGGGGAGTGGTTACCCTTGCAAAAACACAACTGGGTTTCTAGTCATCAGTTGTGTATACATAGACTAATATTGACTTATCTTAAGCAGTACGAATGCAACTCTTTTTGGAGTTTGTAAAGGGTAAGGAAATGGGCCTATTAACTTGTTTAAAGAATGTAATGATTGCATTTTCCCAATGAACAGCAGTGGCAATTTGTGAGTCTGTGACACTGAGCAACAAGTAGTCCCACCTTCTGTACTTATTTTATATCCCAGATATTTTTTTTGTCCACAAGTCTACAAGTAAATGCCAGCAAACACCAGTCTTGTCATTGTCAAGGAAATAGCGGAGTTTTTGTAAGTGTTGTTCAGCCGATGATAGGTGAGCAGAACATTTTACTGTCAATTCTGGCAACTTTGTACAGTAGAATTTCTGATTAATTCAGCCACCATTTTATTGTTCATAGTGCAGTAATACATGTACTTATCTGAGTACTGTGGAGCTGTGATGTTCTTGCATTAACATTTTGTTGTAGGCTTTATTTCCTTTGGACTTTGTAAACAAAGCCTCGATGTACAACAGGTCACTACTGTCTGATTTGTTTGGCTGTTGAGCACTTTAAGTACTCTGGATTAGCTGAACTGAAATGTACTGGGAAACATAACTCCATATGCACATTGCTGCAGTTCTCTCCACCCAAGTCATAATGCAGATCATAACACTGCTTTGCTATGTAGGGAATGCTATTTTTATATCAGAAAACCTTCAGTCTACAGAAAAAGGCATCATTTTTCCAATGGCGAAGGTAGAAAAAAGAGGCAAGGGACAGATGAAAAGGAAGAAATCAAATCTGAACATGGGAGGATTGAAGAACATTACTTTAAGAAAGAGAGAGACAGATGTTGACTACATGGCTCAAACTGTGGATTTAGAATACCAACTGGATGAGAATTTAATGCACAATGAAAACAGTGGGATTAATAAGACTAATAGTGATGATCTATCTTTCGTAACAATTGATAGAGCAGATATTACTGTATTAGAAGCTGAAGATTCTGCAGAGCTGGGCAGCAATGATATTCTTGTTATTGGAGATTTAATTATTAGAGGAACTGATATTTATATTTGCAGATATGATAATCAACATTGAATAGTGTTATGCTTGCCAGGTGCAACAATAGAAGGTGTGTGACAAGCCTTGGAATGCCATAATGTAAGAAAGTATGGATCTGTTTTTATTCATGTTTGTACAAATGATGTCCTCTGCAAGGATTCTCTGTTAGTAGGGAACTAATAGCCTTCTTAGATAGTATAGCTTGTACTGGTGTTAGGACGTATTTGCGAATTAAAAGATTTTTTGGGTAGATACCTACATTGAAAAATTAATTTTTATTTATTTATTTACATTTGTTGACCAGGAGTGTCCGACTGGACATAAGTCCATTTTCAGCAGAGGCCCAAGGAGAAAAGCTCCACAGTTAAAATATACAGACAGTAGTTACATTGGATTTACATAGCGATTAACAATTTGATTAACATAGCAATTAATTACAAACATAGTTACAGATGAACGTAGTACATCAGTAGACAACTAGAATCTTTATTTGCGAAGTACATAACTGACATTAACAATTGTTACAATAAGAAGTTCCTGCTGTATAATAATCAGTAGGCGTATGAGCATCCGAACTTGCTGTAATCAAGGTAGTTAGTGGGGTGGAAAGAAAGGTAGTGGCTGGATGGGGTGGGTGATATTAGAGTGTGAGTTGCAAGGGCATAGACAAAAATGTCTTGTTTTAAAAAAAATGGAAATATGTAGAGCATCCAAGCCTAGTTTTGGGTGCACATGTGTTCAGACAGGATTTGGGAGACATAAATTCAAAGGTGAATATTTAATACAGCACACAGTGATTGAAACTGTAGACTCATTTAAGGCCATGGGTATTTGGGTTGATTCAGCTAGGAGTTTTTCTAATCATGCCCACAAATTGGTTGATAGTTATAGAACTATACGTTGTAAAATAGGATTTATAAAATCTAGGAAATCAAAAATGAAGTCATTGTTTGATACATTAGACCCAAACTTGAGTATGGAATAACAATATGGAAACCTTATAAGAAAACAAACATGAATAAACTGGAAAGAGTACAGCGGAAATATACCAAGGGCGTCCATGGATGTGAAAATTTAAGTTGTTATGAAAGACTAAAATATCTGAACTTGTACAGTGTCTCTTAGATATCGAAGAGGAAATCTTATTCAGGTATATAGGGCATTTAGAGATGACGACTTCTGGGAATGTTTGGGGTTATCAAAAAGTACTAGAGAATCACCAGACAACCTATGTAGATGATTCTATAGGAAGGAGAAGTGTACCAATTGGTTCTCTGACACAGTAGCTGATGCATGGAATAGACTACTTAATTACATTAAAGCAAGTATTAGTTTAGATATTTAATAACAGCCTGGACACTTATGGGAACAAGTGTGTTGGTATATTGGCAAGCTAGAAGGGCATTAATGCCTATGCGTGAAATAGTTGTATATGTATATATGGAAAACACTTTGCAAGTGCTGTCGGAGAGGTAATGCAATGTAGTCTATTATGTTTATACTTAACTCCATATCACTCAACTGTCTAGATTTTTGCACAACAAACTATTGCTCCATGTTTTTGGTCTGCTCATCATAAAATATATGTTTTTTGGATGAACTACTGAGGCTTGAAGTCACTAAATGACATACTTTTGAGTTTCAGTGGTCATTTTCATCAGACTACCAGGCAAACACACATTCTGTTACTCTAGTAACCTTCTTTTTTTGATTTACAGGAAGTTAGGGACATGTTAACTGTATGGACAGCATGCAGAAGCAAATGTTTGTGTTATGCTGCTGTCATTTGCTAGTCAGTACAGGCAGGTTTTATTGCCTAGCGTGGGACCTGACCTTAACATCTTTTGCTTGGTGGGGGGGGGTGCTTAATATTTGTTAAGGTCGGGTCACACGCCATTCTGGCGCTTAACTGGTTTCTTTTTTTTTTCTGAATATCGGAGCATAATTAGCATACTACATACCATTTTGTTATGAATTCTCATTGACAGTGTTTGAGAAAATTGTTAGTGTAAGACATTTTTTGTTATTGCAGACTTTATAGGGCCTCAGTTGTGCTAAAGAGTTTGCTTCTCATTAAAATGTGACTTCACAAATTTTGATGCATTTTATCATGATCATGTTAGTGTCTCTTGTTTGCTATTAGTCAGTATACTTTCATGAAATGTATACAGCCTTTTATTATTCATTGATACTGTATCCTTATGTTTTTAAATGGAGTAATGTAATTTGTATGCATTATTTCAGAAAACATATATATGTGCATTGTTTCTAAGAATATAGTATATACTGAAGTCTGAATCCTTATTCATTTTTTCACTAAAATTTGGTGAACAGTAAATCTGATTAAAGCATGTTTTAGATTAGGCAAAGTATAGTTTAGAAATAATCTAAAATGTTTGTTCCTAGGAACTCCTTCACCAAGGCTGTGTATTTCAAGAAAGAGGTGGCTGGGAGAGACCAGGATGGTTTAATCCAGAAGGAACATCTGCAGTAAGTTTAAAGTTTGTGGCAGTAGATCTTTTTCATAAAGTTACACTAAGGAATATTTACCACGGATACTTGGGGACTCTGACTTCTAGAATGATTGTTGATAGGTTACAGCCTTGCTGGCCTTGAACATGAAATACTAACTATAGTGATATGCCCACAGTTACTCCGCTACCTCTCTGCGTCTATCGCTGAGTAGTTCCTTTACTTTCCATGTGCGGATCATGTTTTCTTTCTGCATGTTAAAAGATACCAATTTAATTCCTCTGTTTTTCACACTTGATGGTCATACGTGATGTGATCCTGGAAGGGCATTGCTACTGGGATTATTTTTTACATTGTTTGCATATTTGTAATTTATAAGGCATTGACCATTTTCAGTAGAGGTTTGGGGGAGACTGATTCCATACATCATTGAATAAATATCACACATTATTTATATGATGGGCAGAATATGTGTCACATTTGTTTGGTATGCTGAATGAGAAGGTACCGAATATTACAGTACGTGTGACTGCAGAACTTGGGCAATCTGACACCAAAGTAGCAGGTAATATTTATTGACTGAAGCTTGTATTTGTTTACTAGCATAGTCTGAATCACATTTTCAGCAGAGGCTCTGGTAGAAAGGCTCCATTTACCATAACTATAGTAAAAACATTTTAAGCACAATTGTAAATCAGTAATATCAGTGGTTGTAGCAATTCTTGTAGGCAGGAATATATATATATATATATATATATATATATATATATATATATACACACACACACATACATAAACATATATATATATATATATTTGTTAATCTATGTATAAATACATGCATATTGTACTCACACGCACACAAAATCGCACACACACACACACACACATATATATATATATATATATATATATATTTTATACTTGGCTGAATTACAGAATTATATAATTTAGTGTGTAACACAAAGAGTCTTTAAAACAACATAACTTGTTTCTCATTTAACAATATATTCAATAATAGCTTCTGATGAATTAAGGGTATGGTATGTGGGTTTACAGCTGGTTTATCTGGGACTTGAGTTAATGTAATTGCATATCCAGCTGGATGAGAGAAAGTTCTTAAGATGTGTGAAATGTGTTTGTGCAGAATTATAGCTTAGTACTATGAGGAGATTTCTCAAGAGCTTTGATGCTGTGGTTGAGAAGTGTGTATCCCTTTGTTCAATATGGGAGTGAAGAGGACTAGTCAACCTAAGGTGGCATTTTGGGGGGGTATACTATTAAAAGCATTAATATAGCAGCTGATATTTGATTTGGTTTGTAAAGAACTATCTGTGCAAGGGCCAGCCTTATGAATATATATAGTTTGGAAATTCAAGATAGTGGTTTGCTTTGAGTGAATGCAATGGTATTTCTCTCTCTATTTATACTTTAAAACCATAACTAGTGAAACCTGATAAAGGTGGGAGGGGTGGTCCTTATGAACACTTTGGATTACTCCAACAAGATGATTAATATTTTGCTAGACACATCTAAGCATATATGTGTCAAGCAATGGGATTTTTGTATAACAAATCAAACCATTGATTTATATTTAGATGAACTGTTTTTGAATGGATTAAATCACTAAGGCTGAATATGAATTTTTGTACAACAAGAAACCCTTAATGCCCATTATCTTTGTCATACCAAAAATACATCAGGAGATTTTTGACCCACCCTTAAAACCAGTAGTATCGGCCAGACAGTCTGACGCATCCTTTAGCAGCATATATTCACCAGAAGTTGAAAGCCTTCATTTATGAACAAGTTTACATTCCAAGGGACTCTTGGGATTTTTTCAGAAGATTTACACTAGAGAAACAAGACCCAAATGTTGTATTTGCCGGTGTAGGCATGGTTGATTTATTTAGCTGCATTTCTTTGGAAATGGCTTAGTTTTTCTGAAGCGCTCATGTGATATCCCCGAGTTTCCACAACAAAATATGCTGTCTTTATAAATTTTATGGAATTGGTATTAGAAAACAGTTTCATATATTTTGACAAGGAATATTCTAAACAGATAAAGGGTGTGGCAATGGGTGGCATATGTACCCATTTGTACGCCAACTTTGTCATGTGGCCAATGGAAGAGAAATGTGTACTGAATTCTTATTTTTAGGCACATCTGGCTTAAGTACACAAGATGTCTGGATGATATTTTTATCCTTTGGAAGGAGTCTCATGAAAAGCTGGATGAATTTATTAATTACATCAAAGCTAGTACTAGTTATTTTAAATTTACATATATAGTTTATGATAATTATTGTAATTACAATATATAAAGTAAACAACCGGTACCACTCTAACATTTATAGAAAGCCCACCTTCTCAAATTCATACCTACACTTCCAAAGTTGTCATCCTCTGTTTCAAAGCAAATCGTTGGTAAAGGGAGAGTATGTCCACATTTTTAGAATGATTACAGATGGGAGGTGTTTTTACAAGAAGGTCCAAAACTGGCAGAGATGTTCAGAGTTGGGGGTTACTTGAACAGGCTTATTCAGGAGATTCAGGATAAGGTCATTAGACTGAGAGGGGAGATTTACTCCCATATTAAGTCAGTGTATGATTACTAATAGTCTGACTCACCCTAATTAAACCAACAGTATTGTTTTGGGTTACAATCCTGTAAGCCACCAAGTAAAGAAAATAGTTTCCAGATATTAGCCTATGGTGACCTTAGAAGGTGGCATGTCAATATTTGTAGAGCAGTCCCCAGATTTTGTATAGAGAGATTTTCAATTACTTTGAAAATTTCCAGTCCCGTAAAGATGCACAAAAGGGAGGTATGAGAAAATGTGGGAGATGTAGACAATGCCTTTGCATTTTGGAAGGTCATGTTGTCTCATTATACAAAACAAATACCAAGATAGGTTCAGTAGATTCCAGCAATTGTAAGTCAGAAGTCACATATATTGCTATTTGACCTCTGGTTGGTATATTATATAGGGAAAACAGAAAGGACATTAAATAGATGCATTTATAAACACATCTATAATATGTATAGTGAGCCCAAACAATGGCCTTTATAAGTATAATACAGTCTGCAAAAATCATGTAAAGTTTAAATTTGGTGTTTTGGGAAAAGTGGCCCTGTACCCTTGGGGCGGCCCATGAGAACTTGTACTTGAACTTGTACTTGAAAAGAAGAAACTAATGTGGCAACTTTGATTGAATTCCCAAGACCCTCCTGGCCTAAATGAAAACAATTCTATATATCACGAGTATTCTCAAATCAATTGGAATTATAGAAAGACCATTGTGACTGAAACAGGGTGAACACTAGAGCAGGTTTATTTGAGTTGAAATGCTTTTTACGCATTCATTTGTGTTTGTCTAGATATGCATCCTATGATCATAATTGATCATGGTTACAATCATTTTACTTTGGTTACTTAAGAATATTTTTTGATGTGTAAAGTGTATACGGGTCTATATTACAAGACTGAAGACGCATTCTTTTGAATGCGTCTTGGTCGAACTTAAAAGGCTGAAAATGTAAAATATCGAACCGGCTGTTAAGCAAATTTTTTCCCTGGGAAAATATTTGCATGGCCGCTTTGGTACTTTGCCGTTTTCGACACTGTAGTGCGGTCTTGGAGTTGGTATATTTAAGTGGGGGGGGTTGTGGGGGTGAAGCCCCCCACTTAATGTAATGTTTGAAATTGATTTTTATTTATTTTTTTGTTGGAACAGCGATTTTTTTTCCCTTGGAAAAAAATTGCTGTTCTGAAACTTAGACATTATAAGCTTTCGCTTACATAGGGTCAGTTAATCATCATTCGCTTTTTTGAGCGTTCGGTGATTTAATATAGACCCATGTATACATATATATATATATATATATATATATATATATATATATAAAATGTTATATTTGATATAACTGTAGATTTTTTTATTGTAATTAATTCATTGTTTCAGTAGATATAAATTAATCCATTCTTTCAGTAGATATAAATTTACTTTGGTGAGATACAGTATTAAAGTGCATGTGCCTTTAAGGCACTCCATGACATTGTCAAAAAAGTTTTAAAAAGGAAGTGGTATATGTTTTTAGTTCTGAATAAGTCAAATTTACTTAATAGACAAAAGCTCTTAATTCATTAACAAAGATTGGTTTGTTCCAGTCTGGACGTGGTCGACAGTTGTGGTTTTATTAATCTGTTGTATCCTGCTTTGAGTTTTTATTTGTACTTTGTTGACTATATTGTCCAACTAGGCCAATGGCCAGTTTTCAGGGGAGACCTTAAGTGGTATTCATACTTGGTATAGACAAATTTGGCCAGGACATGGGGAAACTTCCCTATTCTTTTTAAGCACTTGGAGTTGCCAGAGGGCTGATCCTAGTGCTTGGCAAATTCTGAGATGGAGGAAAATGTAAACATTGTGGCTGGAGAAACTTTGGAGAGAGGAAATCATAGCAAGATGAAATCATATCTGCCGAGTTGGAGAAAAGACGTTTGGATATGAAAATGACTGTGCATTTGGGTACTCTGGGTGACCGAAATGAAGTAAGGAAAAATATATGCAAGTGCTGTAAGTCAAAGAACAAGAAGTAGGTACAACATGGAGATAGGATGTCAGCAGCAGAAGAGCAGGAACTTCAGAAAAACAAGATGATGGGTTACCATAAGAAGCAACATCAGTTCTGTTATTTGCGCATATGACATTATGGACAATGTCATCCTGCCATAAGGATTTACTTTATATAAAAAAAAAAAAACTTCGATTCATTCGGGGTAGAAAGTTATTGCCAACAACTTTTGAGACTTTTTCAGGGACAGAAAAGTTTATGGGTGAAACAAGAATGAAATAGCATCACCTTGAAAAGACTTTATTTTTCAGATATGTAACTTGCAATTTGGAAAAAAAATGGTTGTGCAATTTAGAACTTAAGATTTGGAGGAATTACAATGTATGATAAAGTGCATGACATAAAGTGTGATAACAGAAGTGCATGGACAGGGGGATGGAAAGCGTTGGATAGTTTGGATATGCATGATAGAAAATGACAACATATTGCAAATATAATATTGAATAAAAAATGGAACTGTTTGGTATTTGAGCCAACTGAAGGCTTACTTTCATTGTGGGAATGAAAACATTTGGCTCAGGAATGTATAAAAAGATGACCTAGGCAATGTGGGGAATAAAGACATACTGCTAGGAACTATAGACCATTTTGTAGGAAAGGTCGTCCATTTTTGGTTTGAATGATTGTGTTGGAAAAAGAATGAGTACATGAAAAAGAAATTGAGAGAGAAGAAAGACAATTTGTAGAAAATATTCAGGAAGAACATGAAACTGCTGTAAGTGAAGAGGAACATGAAAGAAGTATAAGTTAAGGTGAAGCAAATCAGTAAAGAAAGGTATAATAGAAGAGATTCAGATAGAAACAGAAAAGTATGATGGGTTAGCGAGTGAAGAAGAGGAAGATGGTGACTCAGAAATGGAAGAACAAGAGTGGGAAGAAGTTAATTGTTTTAGATGGAAGGTGAAAAGGAGACACAAAGAAAAAAAGATGAAAAAGGGTGCTTTAGGAGTTTGGAAGCTAAATGTCAACAGTATAAGAAATGAAGTGAGTGGTTTAATTGTTGTATGATATGCAAAGAAAAAGATGGTACTTGCATGTTATCGCAACCACATTCTAAAGCACTGTGTGACTTGATGTTAGGATGGTAGAGACTGACATCAGGTACTTCCCGATCCTTGAATGGTGTGTAGCAGCCCTCTGAAACGAAGATCCGGTGAAAGATTCCTTTCTTGTCATTTTCCTGTCAAACTTTGTGTTATCCAACCAGTTTTACTTCGTGATATGTAAAAAATGACCTACGTATTATCGCAACCACATAAGATGACAGTCAAGGTAGCTCATTCTGTAAACTGAAAAGCAATCCTGCTTCTATGATCAATGGCAGCCAGGCATGAAGTAAAACCTTGTTGGACAACGCTACAAGTTTGACAGTAAAAAAAAAAAAAAAAAAAAAAATAAAATTGTTCGCTGGGTCTTTTAATTCTCACTGTAATCTGTAGAGCTTAACAATCCTCTTCCTTGTTAGCTTTCATTAGAAGTTCTGTCTTGTATCCCACCTTATTTATCATTTCTGGCACAGACAACTGTTGTTAAAGTAGTGCTAAACTTATAAAGGTGTGTTAAGTGTGACTGTAAAATTGATAACTTTCATCCTGGCTTAGAATGTAGGAGCAAGACTAGCTTGCTATCTTGAAAATGCATGCATTGTGAAATTATATAGCCTCTCCTAAAATATAAGATGCTAAAGCTGACGAGAAATGTCATGACTAGTTTGCTAAAAGTTCATTATACATTTCTATGTACTTATGATGTTAAGTACCGACATTTCTTCACCATGAATGTCTGTCTAGCTAGTAACCCTTTGTCAGCAAAGAGCCATGGAGAAAAGCAACAGAGATAAATTGCACAGATTATTTTTTTTATTTGCTGCGAATGTCACTGTCATCTGAGGAACTTGTATTTTATGGCTTCCTCGACTTGTTTGCAGATGCAGGATTTCTTTTCTGTTAAGAAAATGAGCCAAATGCAAAGTCACAGAGTTGGTTAGAATGTGGTTGCGATAATACGCAAGTACCAAAAAGATTTATTATGTTTGCTGGATGCATGATGTGTTAAATAAGAAAGATAAAGTTGTGTTGGGAAGAAAGATAATATAGTGAGTAGGAGAAGCATGTTCCAGGTTAGAGGTGTTAAGATGAGATGAAGTAAAATACTGGATGTAACAGGTGGGATTCCAAGAATGGTGTTGGTGTGACTTGAGAAAAAATGGAAATTGTGCGAGGATGTGATGGTAATGTTTATGCATATAAACATGTCAGAATGAAAAAAAAAGTTTGAAGAATTAAAAAAAAAAAAAAATGGGGTAGTAAGTATGTCATTAGTAGTGATTGGGAACTTTAACCGCAAGGTAATAAAAGAAAAAGGGAAAATAACTCAGGATGTAAAGGTGGTACAAAAAGTGATGTGAAACTTTAGAACTGGAGGAAAGTAGGATTTGGCAGGTGGGATAAAAGCAGTAAATTGCTCAGATCATATGACAGTACGGGCTGTGTTAGGTGGTAATGAAGAAACAGGCATTCTATTAATTTTCCTTCTTTTAACAGGAAATGGATGTTAAAAGAAAGAAGGAAATGAACGGGAGGGTAATAAATTATGGAAAGAAAAAGGATAAAAAGTTTACACAAACCAGTGGAACACATGGCAATGGAAGTGTTTTATGAAAACTAGACAAAATGGTAGTGATTTTAAAGAAACAAAGGGATTGTAGCTAGTTACAGAGATGTCATTGTCTGCCTTTACTCAGCCCTCATTAGGCCAGTCATTGAATATCATGCCTGCTTTGTCATGTATCTGTTCAGAGACATGAAACTGGAACACCCACAGAGATACTTTATTAAAACTATAAAAGGCCTAAACAATAAGTCCTGCATGGGCCCAACTCAAACCCTGTTACTATACTATGTATCCTACAGACGTCTAAGAGGTGACCAATATGTGGCATACAAAGCATCCTCCGACCCAGTACTGTATATCAGCAAGTCAAATGTCGTCCGCGATACTTAGTGTAGGGATGTAAACTTTTTTAACATTAACAGAATCGTTTGAAGGGATCTCACAGAGGATATTGCTGCTCTGGAACAGACTACCCAGCCATGTAAAATTAAACTCTTCCCTGTCTGTATTCAAGTGCAGCTAAAACTGTGGATGTGAAATGTACCTTAAGACTGCCCTCTGTAATACTAATCGAAGAGGCAACACTTAAATGCATTGTCCTATGCATGGGTTCTCTCAAATTCTTTGAAATTATAACAGTTATTCTCGTTAGGGGTAATATATAATTATCAACCTTGAGATGGGTACGGCCAATTTAACACCAAATGGGATAGTTAAATTCATTCACCAAAATGTAAATTGGCTTAGCTTAAAACTGACCACAAAGGCAGCAAGCATTCTAAGTACCTATGAATGACCCTATATAATAAATATAAAAATGTTTTTGGAAGTTGAGAGAAGTGTTTAATAATATGCTGAAATTCTGAGAAAGGAATGCAAGAGGTAAGTAAGAAAAATATAAAGTGTACGAGGAAAAATCAAGAAAAAATAAGACAATGCTGTATAGACAAAGATGTTTTACATGTAAAGAAGGAATAACTTTCACTTTTTTATAGGAAAGAAGGCAAGATGGATGGAATGGTAGATGAGGACAGGTTAGTAAAATTTAAAGAAGACATTACAGAGACCTGAAAAATGTGTAGAACCATTATATAAGCAGGAAGAAGAAAGGGGAAGCCGGAAGGTAAAGCAAATTTCAGGTAGAGCAAAATGCAATTTAGAAATAAGAATTGAATTAAAGGAATTGTTAGAGGTTATCAAAGAAGGAAAGAAGAGTTGGAAATGCACTTAAATGAGTTTAAGTTATAGACGGGGTGGAGACATTTTTTTTTCAGTTTGTGTGCTAAGGTCTGGTACTGCTACCCTCTACCATGCATCCATTTTGCCCCCCATGAGTCTTCAGAAATGTTCATCATCACTCAACTGGCATTTAGCATTAGCAATTCACTGTGACTAGCCACTGTATCTCCTGAGTCCTATTCTTTTCCTCATAAAGTACTAGCAAGAATTTACAACAATTCTTATTTTTCTTAACCTTGATTGTTTGCTTCATATTGCATCTTTAAATACTATGATTTTAGTTGTACTTCTGTATTTACTGTTATATAACTGCTTGTTTATAACTTTTGTTATTGTGGAGCTTTTCTCCCCAGGACTCCATTGAAAATGGGTTTTTCTTGGCCCAATGGACTATCCTGGCAAACTGCAAATAAATAAAAATAATAAATACCTTGAGGTAGCCCATTCCACAGAGGTACAACCATTACATGCACACACACACACACACACACACACACACACACACACACACACACACATATATCTGTGTTTGGATTTGTACCTGATTCTTGCACTGAGTATGTTCTGTTCTTGCCGAGGATTGAGAGCAAGTAAGTATCAAAACTTTTTAACCTTGAGATTAATTCCTTAAAGAATGCGTATCTGGCTGAAGTCTCTCTATTCTCTTAGAGTGCAAATGAGGGTCATGAGGAAGCTGGCACTTATCCAGGTACTCACTGGCTAGAAGGCAGAGAAATTACTGTAACTTTGGTCACCTAAGTAGATGCCTCGAATGCCAACTTCATAGTACCTTTATCTACATACCTGATCCACCTAATTAACTCACTTATCCCAAGCTGTGATTCAGCTTACCACACCATTAATGGTCTCTGCCTATTACACAGACTAAATCTAGCCCCCATGTTCATCTTATTGGTCTCTCATCACCTTTCCTAAAATACCTATTACTGGCATATCTTCACCACTTCTGCTATTACTGTAACTCTGTTCAGTTTTCGTTTTTTTGACTTATGCAGCTGTTCATATGTTTGGTTTGTTATATCATCTATGTATATATTTCACATCAGATTTTCTATGCTTATAAATAGGTTTTCTCCTTGAGCTGCAGTCTATATTCCTAGCTTTATAATTCTGAAACGTGAGTAGGCCTTTCAGCACCTGCTTAAGTGGTAGAGCAAGTAAGTGTTGTACTATTAAGCATTATGAATTTTGGTTAGTCGAATAATTCAGATAAAAACTGTACACAGAAAATATGCTCTTTCAAATGCAAGACACTTATTTATTTAATATAGTAACATTGTTTTGTTACACTATGATGCAACCAGGCCTGAGCCTGAAATTGGACATTGTGTATAATCAGTGTTCTACCCCTGTAAACAAATTTAAAAGTAAAACTAATACTGAATGGGCTGCCAGCCCATCACAGTATGACCACACACTTGTCTTTAGGCTTTAGTAAAAAAAAAAAAAAAAAGGGAGGAAATGCACAGAGATACCATGACGGCATGCATGACAACACACATAGGCATCTCCTGCCCTGAAAACCAAACTAGGGGAAAAAAAACAGCAACAATGCCTAGAGACACAAGAACCCATAGAGCTTAAAGAAGAACCCACTGCAAAAGGTTCTGATTGCAAGTACTATCTATTTTCTGTTTTTCTTCTGTCTGAAGTCTGGTCTGACACCCATGTTCAGCTGGCAGGGTCTAGGAGAAAAGAAGCAAAAATAAAAGTAATCCTGTCTCCTATTCTGTTAGTTTCTGGGTCCAGTAGTACATGGCTCCATGCATGTTAATCAGAATCGAAACAACAAAGGCTAGTAGCTAGCTAGAACTAGGCAAAACAGAATTAAGGTATTGGCTGTGGTTGTATTTAAGGGGAAGCAAGCAGCCCGCCAAATACAGCTGCAGCCAATAACAGTTTAATTTTAGATGTTTCTTTAATATATAAAACCAAGACCCAATCCTCCAAAGGCAGACGTCCTGTCTGGTGGACTCCAGCCATAAACAAACTATACAATAGAAGGAGGAAGCTACTAAATGATAGAACAAAATCCCAAAAACGGAAGGCATCACTGATCAGTATTAGCAAAAAACTACGGGCACTCATAAAATTGTCTAAGGCCAGCTTCGAGAGAAAAATTGCACAGGACACTAAGGATAATCACAAGGCTTTCTTTAGTTATGTTAGGAACCTGGGTGGTAATTCCCAGATATGCTCAGAATTAGTCCAAAATGACAAAAAATACACTGAACCCACAGACATTGCCAACATCCTAGCTGACAGGTTCAGCGCAAACCCCCCCCACCAAAAGGGCAAATATCTATCCAAGCAGAGTGCTGCCCCCCTGACATCTCAGATGCTCAGATAGGAGCCGCCCTCTCCAAAGCAAAAAACACAGCATCAATGGGACCAGACGGTGTCCCGGGCTGCGTCCTACATGAACTCCAAGAAGAGCTAAACCCAAACATAAAACTACTGTTCAATCTCAGCCTTACTACAGGATATGTGCCCAAAGAGTGGCGTACAGCAACAGTGGTCCCTCTCCATAAAGGTGGTGCCTCAACCGATCCTGGAAACTATCGCCCCATAAGCCTGACTAGCTTGGTCTGCAAAGCTATGGAAAAGGATCATCATGGACCTCATAAATAAAGATATTGGGGACCTACAGACACTGGATCCTACCCAGTTCGGCTTTGTTAAGGGCAGATCCTGCCTCTTAAACCTGGTTGATTTCTTTGAAACAGTCACCAAGGCCATTGACAAGGGAAGGTGGTCCACACAGCCCACCTGGACCTCGCAAAGCCTTCGATACAATACCCCACTGGCATTATAGATAAGCTCACCAGCTTAAATATAAACCCCTATGTCACTAGATGGATTGCAAACTGGCTCAAGGACAGAAACCACATGGTTAGAATTGCTGGAGCCATGTCAGACTCCAAACCAGTTACAAGTGGTGTCCCACAAGGCTCAGTCCTGGGACCTGTCTTGTTCGGTATATATTTCTCGGAGGTACAGGCCAACACGGAAGGACTGTGGCTGACCAAGTTCGCAGATGACTGCAAACTGGGCACCATAATTGACTCTCCAGCCGACACAAGCATCCTCTAAAAGGGCCTCATAGAAACAGACAACTGGTGCTAGAGCCATGGCCTCAAGCTAAATGCCAAAAAGTGTATAGTCATCCCCTTTGGCAAAAACAAAGTGCCCACAAATTACCACATAGGTGGTAATCCATTAAGTACAGAAGTAATTAGGGACCTGGGGACCCAAGTTGATAGCAATCTCTCATTTGACAACCACGTGGCCAAAGTGGTTAGAAAAACATTTTATATAGCCCACCTAATCATGAAGGGATTCACATCTAGATCAGGGGAGGTCATCGTGCCTCTTTACTCATCCCTCATCAGGCCCATAATTGAGTACAATGCCCCTTTTGGGATGTACCTTACCAGACACCTGCAGCAACTGGAAAGACCCCAAAAGTACCTCACCAAGAGGATCAAAGGGCTCAAACAGATCCCATATGCTGCCCCGTTAAAGAAACTCCAGCTCTACTCAGTGGCATACCGCCTGTTCAGAGGTGATCTGTGCCTGACATATAAAGCCATGTCCAACCTGGAATTAATGGACATGCTGCACCTCAGAAAATCCAAATCCCATTGAGCTACGAGCTCGAGAGACTTGAACCTCAGCACTGAAATATAGGACATGCTGGAGGGACAGATTCATAACCCAGAGGCTCCCTTCACTCTGGAATAAAATCCCAGTCCAGGTTAGGCAGAGTCCCTCATTGACTCTCTTCAAGAGGAATCTTGATGAGTGGATGGGAGATTGTAGGTTTACCCCGGGTATCACTTCTGTGTCACTGTTAGACAGAGGCACAGTATACTAACCTCGAAAAAGGGCATAGCAAAATAAATTTAAAATGGGTGGCGAAAGCCAAACACATTCTGGCTAGGCTTATAAATGCCCTAGGGCAGATAGCCTAGTATGAACCTATGAACTTAAAGCATTGTGCTGCTGGCCCCTCCTCTCTCAAGCAAAGTTGATAATTGCAGTCCATGCTGCAAAACACACAGAAAAAGGTGCTATCCCCAGGCTAGCCAGAGCATATGCTGTAGTGTATGCTTGCCGGCACACTTGGTTATATGGATATTGTAAGGAGATGAATATAAGGAAAACATTTGTGGAAATATTGAATGAAAGGTTAGAGGAAGGGATGGAAAGTGAAAATATATGCGCTGGAGTAACTAAACTTATATGGAAGAAAGGTGACAAATATTGAGAAGTGGAGGCCAATAACACTGAGCAGTATTGACTGTAAAATATTTATGAAGATAATACAAAAAATAATGGGAATTCTTATGGAAGAAGTATGGGAAAAGGGGTATAAAGAGTAAAGAGAAAGCAAGTGAAGAAAATATAATGTAATAAAAGAATTAACAGAAGGTATTTTTAGGGAAAATAGACACAAGGTAGGTCACATGTAACGTAAAAGCATTTGATTAAGTAAGTTAACAGGTAATGTGGGATATTTTAGAGATTATGGGTTTGAAAATAAAAAAAAGTATTAAATAAGTATTATGATGTGTTTTAGTAAATGGCTGGTTAGAAAAAAAAACCTAAAAATTGGAAAGTTGTGAACCAGGGATGTCTGATTAGTATGTGTCTGTGCTGTATGTAGTAATACAAATAGTGGTGATAAAAGAGAAGAATGGAAAACAGAAATGGTGTATTAATACCCGTGCATTTCTCATACCAGATGTAGTAGTGTAACAAAAACTATAGTATAAACAATGAAAACTGACAAGAATTGGAAAGAGGTTAGTCAAAGCTGGCTAAATGTGCCAAAAAGTAATGGGTTTGGTGAAAAAAGAAAGGTAAATGGAATGTATTTTACTAGAAGTGAATTAAACATATTAAGAATCAGGTTTGGCAAAAGCAAAAATAAAAAATCTGGAGGAAAATTCTTGTTGACCTAAAGAACCTGGTTAACGCTTAAAAATGTTGTATTTGTCCTTTCGAAAGAAGGTATGTGCTTTGTATACATATGTATTGGGAAAGCTAGGATATTTTGAGAGCATATATATTTTCATGGAAACAAATATTCTAGATATTTGGATGGAGAATTATATATCTGGCACAATGCACCTTTTGGGTATTAAAATATGAAGTAGAAGAAAGGGACTTTGATAGGGAAATATTCTATGTGACATGTGGAAAAGGCAAAAATGAAAACGGCAAGAAAAGTAAAAAGGAGGAAATTATGGCAAAATATGATTATAACTTGAAGTTATGGAGTAAAGCGCCCCCATAGGCCTCAGTGCAGTCTCAGTAATGGAAATATTAATCCTGCTGCCTTTTGTTGGAATAGAACCTACAGCCTTCTGCACCAAGTAAGTGTGTGCTGCCTGTTCCTGAGACTGGTCATAGAAGTGTCCTGGTACAAATTAAAAAATGCAGTAAGTGTTAAATGGCCAAGGGTAAAAGAATTGGTAAGATTAGTGAAATCAAATGAGTGGTAGAAAAACGTAGGTTGTAAGAATACATTGACAGAGGTAAGCTGGATTGAGGGAGATACAGTTTCTGAGCATGGTACAGAGTTTCTAGTTTGCACAGAATTTGTGTAATAGCCTAATATGAAATGTTGTATTTTAGATTAGGATCAAAATTGGCCACCAGTAGTTTAATAGAGGACTACTTTTCAGGGGGTCTGTCTGTCTGCGTGCAGTATTGTTATTGGCTGGATGTGGTTCATTTTGTCCAGGATAGAATAGCATTACTTTGGCTTTCTTTGTATTTAGTGTGAGCTTGAAGGTGGTAAGCCATATCTGATGTCCAGCAAATGTAGGTAGAAGAAATGTATTGGTTCATACAAAGTGAGACATGATGAAAAGGGTGGTATTGTTAGCATATTGTATTGTTTGTACAGGCTGACATGCTTGTGAAAACAGAGTACATATGTGCATAGTAGGATAATGACTACTGGGTCTTTAGGAACCAAACCCAGCATGCATTTCTGATTTCCCATCCACTGGTCCAGGTTTCTCTAGGCTTAGGGAATATCTCTGCTTCACATGGCTGGGAAGGAGAAGGAGAATTCTCTGAGACACACACCTGTCCCTCCAGTCTGTCTGATTTATGTTGCAAGCAAAGTTTAAATCCCTAGCTCGAGTAATTCTGTTGCTTTTCATTTTGCTGATATGCAACAGGTCCGTGTGAGTGGGATCTAAGCATGCCTTGTCTGCCAAGCATAGATCGCTTCTCAACAGTCTAAAAAAGTATAGAGAGAGGGCTTTGAGGTTTTCTACATAGGACGTGCTCTTTATGTATTTTTTGTGTGTGGAACCTCTGTGGATGTTCTAGTTGTATGTGCCTGGTCAGGTACCTACTGAAGGATGGCATCATACTATATGATTGGCCTGAAGAGGGCCGAATACAATGCAACAATGAATTTACATGGACCTGGATGCCATGCCCTTGCTTATAAGTTGAGCAACACAGAATGATTTCCTTGACCTTAGACAAGTCTAAATCCAGGTTTCTATCTACATACATACCCAAATCCCTGGGTTCTGGTTTGTTCAACTCTTAGGGCTGTGTAATCAGTGAAGTAATTTCCTGTGGTGGCTGACTTCTTAAAGGGTACTGTTATGCATTTCTTGGCATTTAGTTTTAAGCTGTGGCACCAGTCATTTGTCTGTGGTGGTCCATCCTGCAGGATGTTAGCACCTTGTGGGGATTCTTTGACTGTTCCTGTTTCTGTTTTGCAGTCATTTGCAAACTTGGTCAGCCAGAGGCCCTTGACTTTTGAGAAGTAGATGCCAGAAAGGAGTAGTCCCAGCACAGAGCCTTGAGGGACTTAACTAGTGATCAGCCTGTCTGTGGAGGTTGTCTCCTCTATCCTAACTTCCTGGGTCCTGGGAGTCATCTCACTATTCAATGTGTATTGGAGGTGTTTGTCCTATATCCATGAGTTTGTTGACAATGTCAGTGTGAGGTGTCGCATCAAATGTATTAGCCAGGCCTAGATGGTCAGTATGCACTACTTTTTCCCTCATCATTTACTCTGGTGACCTTCTCAATGAAATCCACCAGGCTGAATAGGCACGATCTGCCCTTGACGAAACCAAACTGGATTAGATTCAGTGTTTGAAGGTTTTATATGTCCTTATTTCCATAATAATTTTTTCCATAGCCTTGCATATGAGACTAGTAAGACTACCGGGTCTACAGTTTCCAGGGTCCATGGTCTGCATTTGCATGACTTTAAGCCTGTCCTGTAGACTATAATTAAACAATGACTCCAGTGGTCCCAATAGGTCATGTTTCAGGCTGTTTAGTAGGCATCCTGGGATATTATCAGTGCCTGTCAATATAGTGTTTTAGCCTTAGAGTGCGCGTCTAATACCTGATTGCTAGAGATTGTTGGGGGAAAATTGTTGGGTGCTATTTCTTGGAGGCAGCCGAAGGGGGTGTGGTGGGGGGGGGATTGGAGCAGAATCTGTACTCCAGCAGCTTTGCTACATCCTCCATCTTCAGTGGCACTGGCTCCATTTACGATCAGTTCTGCACACTGCTGTATTTTGGACATAGTTAAACAAAGCCTTGTGGTTGTCCTTTGCCTGGGAGGCTATTTTTACCTCACATTTAGCTTTAGTGGACTTAATTTACCTTCTCAGCTGTTTGTTTAGATTGATGAGAGTATTTGTAACATGCTGGACATAGCACTTCCTGATCTTTGCTTTGCTATTTTGTTATATAACCTGTTTGGATTCTACCAGGGTACTTTGTTGCTGTCTCTATGCATTTATTGACACGATTGTACAGGGTTACTTGTGAACAGTTCCACATCAGCAGCTGTGTTCTCAGGTTTGGGTGGAAGGGGCAGCTTGAAATTTTACAGGTTATCCGTTAGTAGTGACAAGTTTGCTTTAGGCTCCTGGCATTGAGTGGTAACACCTTTAGATACTGTTGGATTATTTTTGCTATGTTGGAAGGATTTGTTGATTTGGCATTGCCTACATTAAGGCACTGGAGGAGGACAGTATTTTTAGCCAATGTTTGAAGCCTATAGAGAACAGGTGCAGACCACCCTTAACAAAATGATGTCTGTTGACCATATCCTCCCATGCTGACAGATGTGGTAGAATGCTGCTCAATGCTGGCGACATATCAGCCTAGGACAAACAGACCGAGAGCTTCATAATGTCTCTCTCCATATAGTCCAGGGAGATCCATCTCAGGTCATGCAAGCTGTGATCTGGCTAAACTGTTTATGAATTCATTAAGAAGGATGGAACCTGCAGCTTTATATTACTGCTCAGGCTTTCTCTAGTACTGTTAATGAAAGTTAGCAGACCTGTTTCCGCCATAATGCTTTGCTTGACCCCCATGCTGGGGTGGAGGGAGACCACTGTTGATAAGGTAAAGGTAGTATTCATCTATATACCAATGTCCCCATAATCTTAGAAAATGGTTCTAGTAATGCAGCTGGTTTGTACTATCTCTATTTAGGGGAGTGGCCTCTATTGTGTGAAGGGCTGATAGTGGATGTTTTCCATAATACAGGAGCATACTTTTGCTTTTAGTCGTTGGTTTATGAGAACAAATGCAGGGCTGCCTATAGATGGGGATCTGAGTTTTAAGATAGTAAGGTGAGATTAGAGTAGATGAAGTCTAAGGCAATTAAATTTCTTTATGGTGTTTCAGTATTTGTGTTTTAGGAATGGGGTTAAGGGTGAGGGGGTTTGAACTCTTAGTGAAAAGGTTGTGTTGGAAAGGATGGAGTTATGGTTAGAATGTATCTTGTTATAACAGTTAATAGATAAGGCATGCATGCTCTATTAAATACCAGTGTACAGTGTTAGAATTACAGTGGAGACTACTGAATTTGCTGTCATTTTCCTACATCTGCAGATTCAGTTGAGTTGCAGTTAGAAATGCATCTGGCTTTTAAATGGCTGATTACTTGCCTTCTTTAGTGTCAAAAGAGAGTCGATTATATGTTTTAGCAGAGTAATATGCAAAGGATACATCCCTGTAGCTTTTTTTACTGATTTATTTGTTTAAATAACAGATTAATGTGGAAACTTTTCAGTTATTTCAGGTTGTGCTATTAAAAGATATTTCACCTAACTGGATAGGAATGTTCATACAGGCTTCTTTATCATAGTTGGCACATCCCAAGTAATCTTAGAGCCATGCAGTGAAAGCCTGTTTGGCACCTGACTATGCATGCTGTATTATTGTGCGCACTAGGACTGTGGAAAGATTTTGCTCTGTAGAAAATGAGAATATATTTTTTTCATTTTATGGCTTTCTGTACTTTGGGATCTGATGCAACATATTTCTCCAAAATTATACCCCAATGATATAAAATGTGAAAGTGATACCTGCCATTGAATTGTGTAATACTGAACATCAAATACAAAATGTTTAAAACATATAAAATTTAATCTGCATTTGTACAGGAAGGCTGCAGCTTCCCTGTCCACCATACCCTTGCTAACTAAATATACCAGTAGCAAACACACTTTTACCAATACAATAACTTTCTATACACAAAGTTTATCTAACTATCATGCCTACCTATTTTTTTTATTCTACTGCTTATTCACATATTCCTACCAAATTGTTGTCCTTCCTTCCTCTGCACTCCTTGCCCCACATTTAGTACATCCAATTACAACATGTTTACTAATAGATGCTACTATGTAAATATCCCTATTTTGTGGCCATACCCAGTAAAATGTCTTCTTCTGGGTCTTACTCCAAAACACAGTACACTTCTCTCTTTGTAAACACTTACCTTTCTACCATTGTTTACTATCTGCTTAAGCCTACGTTCATCACTTGTGTCTAGTAAGTGATGATACTGAAACCAACCCAGGGCCTACATATCATCAGACAGCCTACTGTATCCTTGGTAACAAACTCTCTATTGCCTATGTCAAACAACAACATTGCTGATACTGATCGCAAATGTACCAGCCTTGAGCTTGGGTTAAATCCGCACAACCCAAAAATAATCATCATCACAGAAACTTGGATGAAGAATATCTCCAGGTTTTCACTTACAAGTGCTCTGGCATGGAGTACCAAGTAGTATACTGGTAATATTAAGGTACAGATAAAAACTTAATGCTGCCATTTTCCCAATCATAAAAGTCCCCATCAGGTTACCTGTACTAACAGTGTAGGAGTAAAGATATCCTCATTGGCCAAATCTCTCATTTTGAGAAGTGCAATCTGAAAATGTATTAAACCAACTTGAAACAGTGCACAAAATCTCAGCCTTAAAGTAGTATTTTGGGCACAAGCAGTAATGTCCTGTGTACTCCAGACTTAGCAGCACAGTGAGTTATTACTGCTACTGTTCTTTTCTAACCCCAAATGCCATCATGGAGACACATATGCTGACTTGATCTTGTTTTCTTGGACAGCTGTTACCTGCCTGACAGTGCATTGTGTGAGAGATTACAGTGCCACAGTACCATTCACATAAAAAGGAAGAGGTGAGAAGTAACAAGTTTTGAGAATCCCCAGTAAAAATGTCAGTGACATTTTTTGCAGTAACTCTCTCATATTTGTTTCCTGCATGCGCGATACAGTCTGAAAAGTTCTTGACAAAGGGTAAGTAAATAGTTGAGTTACCATAGCACATTTTTTATGTCCCTTAACTTCCACTGCCTCTTGACCATCTCGCCCTCTCCTGGCCAGTCTGCCAGTTCATTCATCATCACTGGCATAACGGTTGACCCAGAGAGGCCATCATTTACTCAGCTACTGGGAGTAGTTTAAGGTTTTGTCTTAGCCCTATGTTCCCTAGTGGACCCTTGGCTTATACAGCTGAAGGGGGGGGGGGGTGTTAATGGGCTGTGTACATTTGTCACCCGTCATTTCTGCATGGAATGTTACCAGCAAGTAGCTCCATACAATAAATGGAATTTTGGAGAATGGTGCATGCAGAATAATGTTCAGGAGGTGGAGAAGGGAAATTTAAGGGATGGTAGGACTTGAGGAATTTATGTAATTTTGGAGTAAATGATTAAAAACAACAGAAATTTAATGTATAATGCAAGAAGCTAATGAAAAACATTTACAATAGTTTTTCTTTTCTGCAACTGTAAGGGAGCCCAGGTTGTTGTTAAAGTTGTATGAATTTAATAAAGGTATTTTTAAAATAAATACATAGTGCTTTTGGGAAGGGTACATACACGCAATGCCCAAAATGAATGCCTAAAATATGTTGGTATGAATTGAAAAGTATATGATGGTATGTTTTAATGCACAACAGTAAGTTTGTATTTTGCTCTGTTTATATTTGTTTACTGAGTTAATGTTGCTGATCATAAGTGACCATTTACAGGCAAAGCATGGGTGAAAAGAATTCGCAAGTTGTACGTAATGGTCATGATGAATGGAAAACAAAGCTTCAGTCAAGTGTTAGGGTTGCCTCAGGTGAGAGAGTTCATAAATGATAGGTCAAAGATGTATCTACACAACTTCAGAATAAAATGAAGAAGGAAGAAGGGTGAGCAATGAGGTCATGTGCCCTTTAGATTGGGGACAGGTACACATGTCTTGCTGCTGCAGGTGAGATGTAAGATCATTTTTAAAACTGGTGATTTTGAAGGATTCTTTGAGGTGTGGAGACCGATATTGCTGACGAGAAGGTGTAACAATGGAGAAGGGGAGGTGATGTAGGTTATAAGAGGCACTTTTTTATTGGAGTTTTGCTGAAAGTGTGGGAAAACTTTCAAGGTGTAGCAGCTTAGAGCTTCAGCTAAAATATACTTTTCCATATAGAGGTAACCAATGTCACTGTAGTCAGGTGCCAAACAGGCTTTCACTGCATGGCTCTAAGATTACTTGATGCCAACCAACTGAATAAAGAAGCCTGTATGGACATTCCTATCCAGTTAGGTGAAATATCTTTTAATAGCACAACCTGAAATAACTGAAAAGTTTCCACATTAATCTGCTGAGATCTTTTTTGCTAAAAACTTCAAAATAACTGCAGAGTACTACATTTGTGGATAAAGCTAGGTTTTTCAGTCTGAGTAGAGAAATGGTCCTCCAGTTCATCCTACGATATCTATTTTGTCATATAAAGGTAGCCATTTCCATCTAATCTCAACTCTAATCTATGCTTCCCCCATTTATACTAACCTAAAGAAAAATAATCTTGCTAAACTAGCCAATTCCTATAACAATATTGCCAGATTTGCCACTGGGAACCTATTTAGAATGCACCACTGTCTGAACCTACAGCAGCTAGACTGGCTCAAATTAAAAAACATCCTGATACTTTCCCAACTTACCATTGTCCATAGGATTTTCTACCAACCTAACACACCTATACTTGCTAACCTTATTACCTCCTATACAAACCTCAATTCCTTATGCTCTTCCACCAAACTACTGGCTACCATAAGCAAGTGCAATAACTTGACAGGTGACTCCTTGTTTTCTAATACCTCTGGAAAATATTGGAACCTGTTACCATCAGATCTAACTTTACTTCCCTCCTTTCCACTCTTTAAACAAAGTATCAGGAAACATCTTAAAACAAAATGGTTATGCCCTTGCTGTTACCCTGACTAATTCTCTGCTTTAGCTATTACCCTATCTCTTTAATGCCTCCCTCTGCCAATTAATACTGTTTTCCCCTTGGGAAGTAATAACTGTCTTAAATTATTCTTACAACTAGGAACTGACATGAATGAAATTGTGTATGTATTGTAATCTACCTCACATATCTTTATGAATGTGTGTCTTATCCTTTTAGCTATTAGTTGCATAAATAGAATTATCTCTTTAGCTAATGCTCTCTGATTATTTTAACATAATTTCATTTATATTAATATATGAAAATATTTTATGTTGTGTTGCTCAAATAAGTATGAATTCTTTTTAACTAGAGAATACTCTGTTATTTTTAACATAATTTTCTTTCATATTTGTGCATGTTAATTTTTTTTTTTCTGTTACTTTGGAGCTTTTCTCCCCTGGCCTCTGCTGAAAATGGGAATATATCCAGTTGGACTAGCCCAGCTAACAAATGTAAAATAAATAAAATAAATAATGGTTTGGGACGTGTTCTAAAGAACTTGGTGGTGAGTGAAGAAGACTTTTTCTTGCAAAAGCTTTTCTATGTCATAATTAACCACAAGTATCCATCTCTATTACTTTATAACCCAAAAGGTTACTAAATTAGGTTATTTCTTGCATGAGGGTGTCTGATTTAAGATGCAAGGTTTTGAAGGTAAATCAGTAAGTCATCTGCATATAAACTGAGGTGTGATGCCTTGAGGTGTCCAGCTGATAACCTAGCTCTAATGCTGCTTGTAGTTTACAGGCAAAGGGTTTGAGATAAGGTAAAGAGTAATGGGGACAGAGGGGGTTTACCTGCCTTTGTGCCTCTTGTGATTATTAATGGGGAAGAGAGCAATCCCACAGTTTTCACCCTTCCTGTGGGACCCTGATAATTTTTGGATAGAATTCTTAGAAATTCATTGGGAAGCCCCAGTGGGCTAGAATATTATACAGAAAATGCCATTTCATGTCAAAAACATTTTCAGCATCCAAACTTAGGGCCATTAAAGGTTTGTGTTTTTGTTTTTGACATTGTCAGTGATTAAGATAACTTTCAAGATGTCATCAGTTTAAAAGCCTCTGATGAAGCCTGCTTGGTAAGAATTGATCACATGGAGAAGCTATTTACTTATTATCTGGAATAAAATTAAAGGAAATAGCTTAGTCTGAGTTTAGTACAAAATAGGTCTGTACAAGGAGGGGGTCTTTAGGTCCTTTTCTTTTTTCAAAATCAATTAAATTGATGCCTGTTTCCAGCTATTTGTACAGAGCACCCCTGCTAGGAACTGATTTGCCAGAGCAGAAAATCTTCATAGAATGGTTTCCAATTTGTGACCATGTATTGAGTGCTAAGGCATTTAAGCCCAGGGCCTTATCCTTTGGTGAGGTGTAATAACCCTGTCCAGTTCTTCCTTAGTTATAGGACAGTGAGCATTTGTCTTTGATGCTGCAATAAATGAGGAAGTGTTATTTGCTGAAGGTAATGATCACCAGCTTTGTATGATCCTTGGTCAGCTGGAGTCTTGCTATATAATTCAGCAGGAGCGCTACAAAATACCGAAAGCCCAAAATCCTGAAACTCAAAATCCTGAGACCAAACTCTTGCAAGTTCAAAATACTGAATCTCATAATACTGAAAACACACAGGATACCAAAACTTAATATAGTCCAGCACAAATACATAAAGAAACATATTACCCTTCAACTATAAGCAGGAGGGCAAGCCCCCCTGCACCCCTAGCAACCCCTACTACTTAAATATATCTACTCTGAGACTGCACCTCACTAAGTGCAATCTCAGAGTTGATGTATTTTAGTAGCAGGGGGTGTGGGAGATGCATGGGAGCTTGCCCCCTTGCTTATACTTGGAAAAGAGTAATATGGTTTGTCTTTTATTTGTTTCTGTATGTACTTGTGCTGGAATATAGTAAGTCTTGGTACCCTGTGTATTTTCAATATTATGAGATTCAGTATTTTGAGTTTTCAGGATTTTGGGCTTTCAGGATTTTTTAGCGCTCCCAAATCAGCATAGTAATTCATGAGGACTTCCAAGATAGCGGAGGGGAAATTTACCACATTAGCTATTGGAGGGTCCCTCATATGAACTGTCGGGCCTTGTGAGGTTTGGAGGCATAGTCGAGATGCCAGAAATTTCTGAGCGTCTTGGGAATAAGTAAGGTGTCTCATTTTGAGAGCATGTTGCATCTTAAAAGCTCTCTCCTCAAAACTAAATTCAAGTTGAGATTGTAGTTGAATGTACACAAGAGTATTAGTCATTATAATAACCATGTTTTTGTTTTAACCTCTTTATCCTGCTCTCCAGGTGATATACTTGAGCATCCTGATGTCTTTTGCTTGCATGCTATATTCTTTTAATTTTATTACTAGAGCCTTTTTCAGTTTATCTCAAGTTAATTCCTGTCCTCCATTATATTTGCGTTCATATTAGAGTTTCTCATAAATCTGTATCATTAATTCTTAAAGCAATATTCTGTTGCAACAGTGTAAATCTAACCTGACTTCACATTCAGACAATTCATTGCCTAATTTTATTTTGTGAAACTGAGGAGCAATGTCAGAAAAAATCCTGTTTTTAATAAAAGGGTCATATATTTTAGTACCTCTTCTCTATTGAAATAAAGATTCTAACTATTGTGGCAAACGTATGTTATCTGTATGAGAAACAGGTATGTTGACTGTTGGCTAATGTTCCATCCTTTCCATTCATTATATCAACAAAGCCCATACTCTCTAAATATCTTGCCAGGAACCTACCCAATGGTGGTATACTGTTCTGTTAGGGCCCAGGATGTCGACCTTGGGGAAAAATGTCTAACCATCACTAAAAGTGAGCAGCTGTTTTCAATTCCCTCTCATTTCTTGGACTCTGGTACCTGGGAGGTTAGAAATGCTATTTAAGGTGATCCAAATGGGTCCCTGCCACTGTTTAATAGCTGCATATCTTCCATGTCATTCAGAGAATAACTCTCCTTTTTGAAATGGGATCCCATTTCTATTCATAATATAGATTCTCCCTTTACCCTCATTGACTGAGGCAGCTGATGCTTATTAAAATCTAAATTTAGTCATTTTTAAGTGTTCTTCATGGGAAAGGTTTATATTCTGTTTACATAATTTGGACCTTTTAATAGGGGAGTTTCTCATTAATATTCCATGAAATACAAGTATAACCCATAAAGCAGTAGTTTAGATATGTAAGCAGAACATTACTGCTATTAAATATCCACATGTGACCCTTATTCTCTAAACCATAATCTTTTATAACCAGCTGTGAAGCTAAGTGTTATTTTTTTAATAACACTGGCAACAAATTTCAACAGTATCAGCTTATGTACACAGTTTCTTGTAACTTCAGAGGAGGAGCTGGTTTACCTCATCTAGGGTGATAGCCCTCTTTGCACACACTTGAACAATAATGCTCTTCTGTATCAATAAACCAAATGAAATAAAATAAGTAAGTTGGCATGGCAGCCTGCAGGCAGAATGAGCCACTACCACTCGGACTAAAGTGTAGACACCTTAAGGTGTCCGGTGAGGGCCCCTAATGCAAGACTGACTAGAAAATGCAAAAATAAAGTGGAAGGGAAGCATTGGCCAACTAAACCATGTCAATGATTTGCCAGTTTGGTTATGGTGCATTCCATTTTGTTATTGACCTTAGTCTGCACACTGGAAATGGTACTTGTGCCTTTTATTTTGCAGTGATAAGTGAGGCTCCTCCTCAGCTGGGCTGCTGTCAGTATTGGATATAGTAAACTTTTGCATATCCTCTTGTCTTAGGGATTCCTACCCTAGCTATGCTTTCTCAAGGTGTAAAAAAGTAGTGGCCCTTCCTGGTAGTATAGTCTTGAAGTATGCTGATAGAAATGCATTCTAGTGGGCCCATGTTTTAAAGCGGTAGCCATCGTCACAAGTACTTGTTGGCCCTTGACATTTACAACTTTTTCTGGCGAACTTAGTGCCTGCTTTATTCTCTCCTTCAGAAGATGACTCTTGTATCTTATTAGGACCAGTCAGGACATGTTTCTTTTGGCCATCTGGGGAAGAAAGTGCACATTCTATTTGAATTTCCTTGATAGAAGTTTCTGCCCATTGTGACATCTTAGTCTGTGTGTATCCGAGACAGACCCATCCTTAAACCTTATCCATTTTGACAGAAAATAGATTTTTGCAAGATTCTTAGCTTTGCTTCGCTGTGTATTCAGATAGGCTGACTGCTGGCTAATTTTTGACAGTTCACACATTATTAGATTGAACTGTTGGTTGGACATAGATACTGGAGTTTGCTGTACAAATGGAGGGGGGGGATCCTTAGGTCTTTTGAGTGGGCCTGCGGTATTTCATTGAAAGGTTTCACAGTAGTCCTCTTAGATGCTGAAGAGCTCTTTTTTTGGACTTCTGTTCTTCATTCAAGTACAAAACTTTGAATAATGAGGACAAAGGAATCTGTTCTAGACGTTTCTTGATTTTAAATGCAGAAATAGATACAGAGAAGTTGGGGCTTGTGAGAGTCTGCTCCCTCCTGCTACCATACCTTCAGCTGTCCACATTTGTACAGACTTTCCAGATTTTTACTTCATATTTTTGTTTTTTTCCTCATTGAATCTGTGGCTTTCTAGGGAGTCATTGAAGAATGAAGTCACTAAAAAATGATAGACATTTGTTATTCTAGCAATGTTCTATAATTAAAATCTGTCCCTATTTTTGAGCCTTTGTCCCTCCATTATTTTCAGCTTGGTTCAGATTTCGTAGGTGGAGAGGTTGAAGGGTTTGCTTATTACTAGCTACCAATCCTGATCAGAAGTACTGCCTTTACTGTCTCTAGCTCTTATTTGCTGACTGTTACAAGTATTCCAAGCCAGAGTCCAGTTATAGATGTAGACTAATTGTATCAGTACTGTACTAAGCCATTATGGTGGCTCGTGAGACAACTCAGTTTGCACTTAGCTGTTGTGGTGGCAGCAGAAACAAATCACTTGTATTAAGCTACTGTAGTGGCACTGAACCAAGGTGGTGGTTGCTGCTTCACATACCTGTTAGTTGTGGTTACACTTATTACTAACTTGTGTACCCCTCATTTATTGATACTCTATGTATCTAATTGCAGCTCTGGTGCTTTCATTGATGTTCATCGTGCATACAGCTGCAGTCATTACAGACGGGTTATCCTACTGTCAGGTGGGTCCTCGGTCGTCCGAATTCCAAAGTCTAGGTCAGGCGTCGGTTGTCATCGCTTCTTCCCTGACGTCAGTGCGGCAGGAGTACAAAAGAGGCAGCCGACGCCATTTTCTTCCGTCTTTCTTGCCGTGCAGTGCCTGAAGCAGAAGCAGTTCAGCCAGCTCCTGAGATTTACAAAAGTATTTCAGCAAGTCTTTTTAAAGCTAAGTACCCCGTTGGGGAAACTTTTCTTGCCTCAGACCGATGTCAGACAAAGTTAATAATTGCATTTCATGTGGGAAGCAAATACCGCATAAGGATTTCCACTCTTTCTGTATACCTTGCTTAGGCCCAGACCACGCGCCTCGGCCCTGCGCTTTTGGCGCCTGCTAAATTCAACATTCATTATTTTGGCAAAATTTAATTATATCATGTCGTCTGATACTCCGACTCCAGTTTTTAACAAAAGACGCAAAGATAAGGACCGACATCCGAGGTCCGCACCGACTACTGAGACCATGCTTAGGCCGACTACCAGTTCTCCGGTTCTCAGCGGCACACCCTCAGAGCCCCTGAGTACCGATGAAACTACATTACCGGTGACTTCAGTACCTGAGGTCACAGGATCCTCGGTCCCCATTCCTACTGCAAATACCGACGCCACTCTTGGCGGGGAAACTCAGAATTTAGACAGGCCTGCCATTTCTGAAGGCGTCTTCAGGCCTTCCACCTTCTCTATTAAATCTTTCACTAAATCTAAAGCAGCCATGAAAACCACAAAACAGGGTCCTCAGACCTCTTCTCAAGGACCCATGCCTAAAAAGCAGATGCTTAAAATGGCTGAGGATTTGATTACTCTTATCAGGGGTTCTCAACCCCCCTCTGACAAAAGACCCAGATTAGAGGAAGACTACCCTTCCACAGATCAAGCTTCTATTACCCCAGAACACTCTGAGGACCAGGATTATGCCTATTCCCCTTTCGAAGACTCTGATGCTGAGGAGTCTATTCCCGTCTCCCCTGAGGACTACTCTTTTGGGGAAACCCTGCATACATTTAGGGAACACTTTCACTGGGAAGGCCAAGATTACTCAGATTCCAAGAAAAGGCTCAGGGAATATCTACTGCTCCCCCAGCATAGGCCCCTGGCTATCCCTCCTGTTTTAGATATTTTGGATGATGTGTACACAGAAGCCAGCCTTAATCCAGATTCTTTACCTCCAGCTCCTGTTAAACCAGACAGGTATTACCGGGTTCCTGATTCTCACCAGTTCCTATATAAAAGCCATACTGCTGACCCAGAAACTATTTCACAGGGTCCCAAGGGAATTAAGACCTCTACTGCTAAAAACCCATTACCTTCAGAGAGAGATTCCACAGCTTTAGAAAGGTGGGGGAAAGGTGTATACCCTCGCCACTTTAACCATGAGGGCATTAAACTGTCAATTCCATATGTTAAAGTATCAACAGTTTTGTTATCACAGTTGAAAAGCAAAATGACACAACCAGAACAACCAGATTTGAAAGAGTTGCAGGATTTGTTGCATGGTGCAGAGCAAGTGGGTAAACATACCTTGCAGTGTGGTTTTGATGCTTTAGAGGCCTCATGTAGAGCTGCTGTTACGGGGTCTGTTATACGTAGACATGCTTGGCTCAGAGCAAACCTTACCAGATCATGTCAAAGCAAAATTATTAGATGCACCACTTCAAAAAGATGTATTGTTTGGTGTTAAAGCTGAGGAGGTACTAAAGAAAATAGAGGAAAAAGCAAAATCAATGCAAGCAGTGAAAGATTTCCAGCAGGTACAACCTCCATGATTCAGCAGAAACTGGCCTTCAAAAAATTGGTCCTTTCCAGCCACGGACAGACCTCAAAGGGGCAGATACAGACGCCCAAGGGGTAGAGGGCAACCTCAAGGATCTTACAGAGCAAGACAGTGGCAAGCACCAACCCCAAGAGGTGGAGAAGATAGATCACAGTCATTTAGAAAACAGACACAATGACTTCCCCCTATACCTGCCAAGCAAAGCTTTAATGGGAGCACCTTTGGGCGGAAAACTGGCATTATTCTCAAAAAATTGGCATATTGTTACAAAAGACAAATGGATTCTGGACATAATAGACAGAGGCTACAGGTTCCACTTTCACACCCTTCCAAAAATGAGAGGCATGCCAAACCTGCCACAAAATCAAAGGGCAGAGGCACAAAGACAAATTTCCACTCTCATGGACATGAAAGCGATTCAAGAGGTACCTGCAAAAGAACAAGGTCAAGGTTTTTATTCCAGACTATTCATGGTACCAAGGAAAGACAAAGATTGGAGACCTATCTTAGACCTATCCATCCTAAACACATATCTACAGGTGCCAAAATTCAAGATGCTCACATTACAGCAGCTTCTTCCCATGTTGGGCAAGGAGTCTTGGTTGGTAACACTGGACCTTAAGGAGGCATACCTGCATGTCCCTATCAGACAAGATTGCAGAAGATACCTCAGATTTCTTGCAGGTTCAACCCATTACCAATTCTCTGCATTGCCCTTTGGCTTATCTACTGCGCCCAGAGTGTTTACGAAATGCCTGGCATCAGTAATTGCCTTCTGCAGACTACAAGGAATACAAATGTACCCATATCTGGACGACTGCCTGATCCAAGCGGACAGCAAGGACATACTATTGCAGCATCTGGCGTTAGTAATAAAACTGTTAAACTTCCTGGGATACAAAGTCAACAAAAAGAAATCAAAACTAATACCCTCTCAACAAATAATTTTCCTGGGTGCCAGCTTGAATACAACCACCCAGATGGCCTACCTCACGCCAGACAAACAAGGGCAACTGTCTCAATACTTCAGCAAAATGGCAACTTTCACCAGGCTAACTGCAAGGAAAGTCCTGCAGGCTCTGGGATTCATGGCATCTTGCATCCTACTTGTCCCATGTGCAAAGCTGCATATGAGGAAACTTCAATGGTACCTAAAAAACTTATGGTCTCAACACAGCCACAGCTTGGAAACAATTATACCACTCATTCCATGCCTTCAAAAGGAATTTTTGTGGTGGGCTCAAGCATGCCAAAGAAACACAGGTCTCCCTTTCTGTGTACCTCAAGCAACTCAAATCATCACAACAGACGCCTCAGACTACGCCTGGGGAGCACACATGGCAGATCAGGGGGGATCTCATTTATACCCCCTGTGCAGGCAAGCCATGACCCTATGGAACACAGCACTGGAATTGCAAATTCAACTACAGACACAATTCCTGCCAGGAAAGGAAAACACACTGGCAGACAACCTAAGCAGAAATATGACAGATCCACACGAATGGAAGTTGCATCCTCAAATTTTCACAAAGATAACTCAGGCATGGGGACAGCCAGACATAGATCTATTTGCTACCCACAGAAATTGCCAGTTGAAAAAATTTTGTTCAAGGACCTATCATCCACAGGCCTGGAAAGTGGATGCACTCTCTTTCAGTTGGACAACATTGACAGTTTATGCCTTCCCGCCTCTTCCTCTACTGACCAAAGTTCTATTAAAAGCCAGAGCAGAGAGGCCGCAAATGATTCTCATTGCTCCAGACTGGCCAAGACAACACTGGTATCCGCTCCTGAAGAGCCCGACACATTCCCCACCATGGATCCTACCTCTAGTCCCTCTTCTGTTGTCCCAGCACAACTACAAAACCCTTCACAGCCAGCTCAAAACCCTAAATCTAGCTGCATGGAGAATTCCTTAATTTCCCAACAGACTCTCCTCTCCAAGGAGGTGCAGGATGTCATCTTGGAGGCCAGAAGGCCTTCTACTAGAAAAGCCTACTCCGCCAAATGGAAACAATTTTGTGCCTGGAATCAAGAAAAGGGCCAGAATCCTTGGGTAATAAATATACCTCAAATTTTACAGTACCTAGCTGAGATGTTAAATAGTGGACTTTCCTTCTCCTCCATCAAGATCCACGCTTCAGCCATTTCTGCACAATACAACACAGATCCTCCTTTATTCTCACATCCTCTCTTAAGGCAGTTCCTCAGAGGGGCAAAAAATATAAAACCCCCAAGGAAACCACCAGTCCCTGCTTGGGACCTCAACTTTGTATTGGAAAAGCTGACCCTTCCCCCCTTTGAGCCAGCTTCTTCAACAGAACTACAATACTTGTCATGTAAAACAGCCTTTCTTCTGGCTATCACCTCAGCACGCAGGGTTTCAGAGCTACAAGCCCTCATGGCTGTGCAACCATTCATTATTTTCCATCAGGACAGAGTTTCCTTATGAACCAACCCTACCTTTATGCCAAAGGTAGTATCCAGTGTGGCTTTGAATCAGACTATCTACTTACCTACCTTTTATCCAAATCCACAAAACAAAAGGGAAAGACTACTACATTCCTTGGACATTCACAGACAACTTCGTTATTATTTGGACAGGACAAAGCCATTCAGGAAATCCGAGCAACTCTTTGTGTCCTATGCTACAGGTGCTCAAGGAAAGGCTATTTCCAAACAGAAAATTTCAAAATGGATAGCCCAGTTACTCATTTCATGGAAAAACTGTGCCTGCATGCATCAGATCCCACTCCACCAGGGCCACAGATACCTCTGCAGCTTTCCTCAGGGGGGTCCCTACCAAGGACATTTTGGAAGCAGCCACTTGGAGTTCAGTGCACACTTTCTCCAAGCGCTATCACCTTCCACTATACTCTAAATCTAGAGCAGGTTTTGCCACAGCAGTCTTGCAGGGCATCCTCGCTCCTCCTAGTTCCACTTAGTGCCTACCACCCTTACTTAGCTTTGGGATTCTTCCCTTCTGTAATGACTGCAGCTGTGTGCACGATGAACATAGTACAGTTTTGTACCTACCATAAATGTAGATGTTCGAGTGCTCATACAACTGCAGTCCAGGTTACCCCCCTCCGTCCCCTCTTAGGACGGGCCTTATGACAAACACCTTATCATACAACCTATTTGGGGTATTCTTTTATGGTGTATTTGCTTGCAACTACTGTTTGTTGATTTTTATATATTGCAAGTTTGCATAACATTATGTTTTGCCTTCCTTCTGGGGGCATCTGACATCTGGGGCAAGAAAAACTGAAGAAAATGGTGTCGGCTGCCTCTCTTGTACCCTGCGCACGAGCGTCAGGGAAGAAGCGACGACAACCGACACCGGACCTAGACTTTGGAATTCGGCCGACCGAGGACCCACCTGACGGCAGGATAACCCATCTGTAATGACTGCAGCTGTATGAGCACTCGAACAACTACATTTATGGTAGGTACAAAACTGTACTTTCTTCCTAGTGTTTTAGTATATAGACCCTTATTCTTGCTCCCTATTTCCGCAAACATTAAATATGCAGTCACAGCTGACTTCACCATCTCTTACCTATGCAGTCACAGCTGACTTCACCATCTCTTACCTATGCAGTCACAGCTGACTTCACCATCTCTTACCTATGCAGTCACAGCTGACTTCACCATCTCTTACCAATCTAATAGCAATAGGAACATTGAGGCAGTGCAAGAACTGCATCATGCTTACAGACACCAGTTTCATTCTTCCTACAGATGATTCTGATGTGAGAGGTGGAAGTATCCACTGACTCTGGAAGCCAACCTCTCTCCAAAGTTGGTAGAGTTTACCCAACATGTTGTCAGTTCTGACACCCATGTCACACAACCATGCCCACCGTGTCTTAGATATTAAATAAGTATTCTTACACTGTAGTACTTAAAAGGTCCCTGCTAAAACCATAAAGCCCCGCTAGACTAAGGTTTGGTATACAGGACACTTAGAGTCACACAAACAGGCAAACAATGTACACATACACAGACACTGCAGAAAACAGAACAAAAAGGGCTCACTTAACTAGCAGGCCAAAAGATTAAGGGCAGCAAGGTTGCAACAATACATCTGGTAACATCTTGGTCATTGGTGAGTCCATAGTTAGATACAATCATGCATCACTCACCATGCTGAATAAAGTCAGAGTGACCGTTAACTGCCTTTCCAGTATCAGTATCTGGAGTGTCACTAGGGCCCTCAAGTCACTTCATCCTAAATACATGTATAATATAGTCAGTGTGCATGTGTAAGTAAATGACTTGAGACATTCTTGGATCATATGAAGAACGTAAATATGCATTGAAATTGGTGTGAAACTAGTACTGAACTCTATCCTACCTTCATCAAGAATGATGTCACAATACCAGCGAGATGACTGGCTTCAATTATTGGCTTAGCTATGCTGTCATTCTAAGAGGATATGATACAGATCATACTGGGAAGGGATGATCAACAACCTCAGTTGCTTTGCCAAGCGTGGCCTGCACATGTCTTCCAATGGCTTCTGTGTATTGGCCAGGGCTTTTCCTTTCTCCATATTGCCTTTTTAGGCATGGTATGTTACCTCAAATCTGCTGCATAGCCAAGTAAAATCAACAGTGTAAAGGTAGCATTGCTCAATGCTATAAGGCTAAAGTAGTTGCACTCCTTACAGGCATTCCTAACTCCTGAAAGTGTAGATAATTTGAAGTCACTGAAACATGTTTTCAGAATAGCAGTAGCACCCTGACTGTGCAGGGTTTCAATTCTTACCACTCTTTAAGGCCCCGTATGGGAAATGATGGCGTTATTGGTACGGCATGACTGCACTCCTAAGAAACCACCTTGCCTCTAAATTCTAAAACTAGGGCAGCAACTTTGTACAAATCTATTTCCTCTTCAATATTGTATCAGAACCAACTAGTGTACCTCCTCCATGTTGCCTGCAATCCATGAGGCATATCTAAATAAACGTATCTCTCTCTTTCTCTATGGAGCCCAACACTATTCTCTTGGAAGACTCCCCAACAATTTATTAGAAAACCTACACCACATCAAATGTATATAAAGATGCCTGGACTTCATAAGTGTGAGCTCCACAGACAAACCGGTTCAATTCCTGAGTGATTGATTGCTAAGACTGCAGCGCCATATAAAGTGGGGTGCTGCACTTCTGACTGTGTCATCCTTTGTATATGATGATAAACTGAGGTCCCACCTGCTTGTGTTGATGGTAGGCTCAGATGGATGTAAAAGTTCCCCTAGCAGTTATTGAAAAGTAGTGGAAGTTTCCAGATGCCCTGCCAAATTTTTCCTAGTAGCATGTAAACCACCTTGGATCTCCCCTGAAAAGAGACCACTAGCCTAGTGGGACTAACTCAGTCAACAAAGGATAAATAAAGAAAAATAAAATCAAACAAGTCAGAAACAAAATAAAATCCAGGAAAAGTATGTCTGAATTGAAAACTGCCACCTCTGTTAAGAAAAAAACACAAAACCTTCTTCAGCTATGTCAGAAACTTAGAAGGAATGCTAAGCAATACTCAGAGCTAATGCATAACACTTATATACCTTTATAGAATAATCATTTGTGACACAGGTACATTTACATTTATATAAAAGTAAACAAACTGTATTGAGAAGTTAAAATCAACAAACATTATACTTCACATGTATTGCTATATATCATATAACCTAAGCAACATTACATAGATTATTCCATTCCTGCCCCTTTTCTAAACAAGAAACATGTTTAACTGATGGTTTAATAATCGTACATCTATATAAATAACAACAAACCACACAGACACAAACCTAGTTGCAAGCATTTTACACCCAAACCATACTGACACACTCCCAGTTGTAAACATTATACATCACTTATAATCTACCAAATAATTTTCAGTCTAACATTACACAGCTCATTTAAGTCCTGCCTACTTTTAAACCTCATTGTTCCCACAATTCCAATTTTTTTCCTGTGTAGTTAACTCCTACCTTCTTCTAAAGATCTCAGTTTCAATTGTTTTCTCTCTGTTACTATATTCCACTGATGGTGAACCTATGACGTGTGTCAAAGGTGACATGCCATGACATTTTGGGTGACACACCAGTGTTCAATACCACGAGTTACCAAAGAAACTGCTTTTGCATTCATTGGTTGTGTGAAGTGCATTGAATTATTTTGTGCCAGGAGCCAGTTCAACAACACTGCTGCAGAGGTAAGGAAGTTATTAACCTCAAAGACTATTTCAGTGTACTGTCTCAAGAGCCTGCAGAGGACAGTGCTAGCATTGTTTTCTCTTCATAGTTACACCTCTGCAAATGGCAAGTAGTCTGCATTTCTAGGAGTTTGCTGTTTTACATTCCTCTCAACTGTCCTCCTTAATCCCTCCTGAAACTGGCAATTTTTTTTAACTTAATGACAATAATTAGATGTATAGACTAATTTTACTTCAGAAACTGTATATTAATTCACATTCATTTTTTTCTGTCAGTATCTCAAATTAATAGCACTAATAGTTTAAAACTGCCCATGTCTCTTAATTCTAGATTTGTCCCTGATTCTGTTGAGATTTATGCCGATGTATTGAGAGCCATGCTGTTTTATTTATTTATTTATTTTTTTTTTTTTGGGGGGGGGGGGGGGGTGACACGCAAGCAGAGTCAAGTTAGGCATTTTCCAAATTTTTGACTTGCCTGACCTAAAAGGTTCACCATCACTGCTGTATTCACTACTTCTAATATAGTTGGTTTATATTTTGATTTCCATTTTCTAGTAATTGCTTTTTTTGGCAGCCACCATAATTAGAGACAGCAAGGCCTTACTATGTCTAGACAATTCTGATTCTGTATCAGAGCTCGGAAAATTCATGTCCCTCATCACACCAATCTGCCCACCCAGCATCTCTGACAGTGCATCCCGCAAGGAATCTTTAAAGTCTGCCAACTCAATGCACTAACAGAAAATGTGTTCCCAAGTATAACTTTCATCCCCATCACACCTCCAACATTTGCTATCTACTTGAGAAAAAAATTCTCTGGAGTCTACTTGGGGTATAGAATATCCATGTAAGCATTTCCAAGCAAAAATCCTAAATCTTCTAGATTTTGTTGCATATTTGGGAGGCATACATATACCCTCCCATTGTTTTTGTGAATTGTTATCCAATCTCGCTTCCCAATCCTTTTAGTCTCCTCTGATTGATTCTTATAGTTATTCAGTATTTTATATGCTCTACTAATTATTCTTTTTTTTAATGACAGCTTCTGTTCTAGATTGTATTAAAATTTCTACCAGTGCTGGTCTTTTGTTTAGGACCCCCCCCCCCCCCCCCAAAAAAGTTTTTTTCTTTGCCTTCTTTCAGCTGTTCACGTTAGGAGTCGCCAAAGAGGATCATCTATTTCCATTTCTTCCTGTCCTCTGCATCTTGCTCTGTCACACCAATCACCTGCATGTCCTCTCTTACCACATCCATAAACCTTATCTTAGGCCTTCCACTTTTCCTGTTACCTGGCAGCTTCATCCTTAGCATCTTTTTCTTAATATACTCTGCATCACTCCTCAGCACATGTCCAAACCAATGTAATCTTGCCTCTCTGGCTTTGTCTCCAAACCTTCCAATCTGGGCTGACCCTTTAATATACTTATTCCTAATCCTGTCCACCCTTGTCACACCCAGTGCAAATCTTAACATCTTTAACTCTGCCACGTCCAGCTCTGACTCCTGCCATTTTGTCAATGTCACTGTCACCAACCCATATAACATAGCTGGTCTCACTACCCTCTTGTAGACCTTCCCTTTCACTCTTACTGGTACTCGTCTGTCACAAATCACTCCTGACACACTTCTCCACCCACTCCATCCTGCCTGTACTCTCTTCTTCACCTATCTTCTGCACTGACCATTACTTTGAGCTGTTGATCCCAAGTATTTAAACTCATCCACCTTCGCCATCTCTACTCCCTGCATCCTCACCATTCCTATATCCTCCCTCTCATTCACACACACATATTCTGTTTTAGTCCTGCTGACCTTCATTCCTGTTCTCTGTAGAGCATATCTCCACCTCTCCAGGGTCTCCTCTCCCTGTTCCCTACTCTCACTACAGATCACAATGTCATCTGCAAACATCATAGTCCATGGGGACTCCTGTCTGATCTTCTGTCAACCTGTCCATCACCATTGCAAATAAGAAAGGGCTCAGAGCTGATCCTTGATGTAATCCCACCTCCACCTTAAACGCATCTGTCACTCCCACCACCGACCTCACCACTGTCACACTACCCTCATACATATCCAGTACCACTCTTACATACTTCTCTGACACTCCCAACTTCCTCATACAATACCACAACTCCTCTCTGGTCACCCTATCATATGCTTTCTCTGAGTTCACAAAGACACAATGCAACTCCTTCTGACCTCCTCTGTACTTTTCCATCAACACTCTGAGCAAACATGACATCTGTAGTGCTCTTTCCTGGCATGAAACCATACTAGGTTCATAGGTTGGTACTAGACTATCAGCTCTAGGGCCTGTACAAGCCTAGCCATAACAATTCCCTGGCTATTTCTTCCCACACTATTTACTTCCCTGGACCCCTGTCTAGCAGGGCAACTGACATGATCCCTGGGGTGAATTTCCTTTCTCCCATCCAATCGTCAAGGTTCCTTTTGAAGAGGGCCAAAGAGGCACTCTGCTTGACATGTATGGGCAATCTATTCCAGAGTCTGGGGAGTCTCTGGGTCAGGAACCTATCCCTCCAGCATGTTTTGTTTATTGTGATGACAAGATTTAGATCCCTTTCTTTAAGTGTAGCATGTCCAACAGCTCTGGGTTTGACATGACCTTGTATGTTAAGCAGAGATCGCCTCTGAGTAGACTATATGTGACAGAGTATAGCTGGAGTTTTTTTAAGGCGGTCAGCGTAGGGTATCTTTTTTAGGCCTGTGATTCTTTTAGTGAGGTATTTCTGCCTCCTTTCCAGTTGTTGCAGATGTCTTGAGTGTACAATGCCCCTTTTGGTACTAATCATTACCTCCCTTCTTAACCTAGCTTCCACTACTTTTTCCCATAACTTCATGCTGTGACTGATCAATTTAATCCCTGTGTAGTTACTACAGCTCTGCACATCACCCTTATTCTTAAAATCAGTACCAAAACACACACACTCTATTCCTCAGGCATCCTCTCACTTTCCAAGATTTTTCTTTTTCTTTGCCTATACTCTGATATTAATCCTTGATAGGGAAGGGAATCTCTAGCCTGCAGTCCAAATTAATTATTCGCATCTTCCCATTCTATCATCTTTACCCTCTGTATTTATTTGCTCACAATACCTTGGCTCCTTTTTCAGTTTTCTCCAATAAATTCCAGCCCCCTGTTGCCTATTGTCCATATCCCTAATCTCAACCATACCTATCTGCAGAATCTCCTTTCCCCATTCCTGTAATGGCTTAGTTCTTAGAATACTTTCTGCTACTTTATGGATGTAATATTCTGTATGATTATTGTTGTTTTCCTTAAAGGCCTGCATCCACAATCCCAGTCTCTCCATGTTTTTTAAGCTTAGGTTCATAGGTAGGTGCTAGGCTATTGGCTCTAGGGCCTATATAAGATCTAGCCAAATGGTACCCTGGTTTTACCACCCAAGAAAATTATTTTCCTGTGCCCCTGTCAAGCAGAGCCAGAGAAGTGATCCCCGGGGTGAATTTCCTATCTCCCATCCAATCATCAAGACTTTTCTTGAATGCTAATGAGAAGCTTTAGTTGATATAGATAGGTATTTTGTTCCAGAGTATGGGAAGTCTCTGGGACAGGAATCTATCCCTCCAGCATGTTCTGTTTATTGTGGTGACAAGGTTTAGGTCCCTAGAGTGTGTAGCTCGGAAGGATTGGGATTTCTTTAAGTGGAGCATGTCCAACAGCTCTGGGTTTGACATAGCTTTGTATGTTAGGCAGAGATCACCTCTGAGTAGGTGATACGTGACAGAGTAAAGCTGGGGTTTTTTGAGGCGGTCTGTGTAGGGCATCTGTTTGAGGCTGGTAATCCTCTTTGTGTGGTATTTCTGTGGCCTTCCCAGTTGTAGATGTCTTGTGAGGTGCATACCAAAAGGGGCATTGTACTCTATAATGGGTCTAATGAGTGATGAGTAGAGGGGAACAATGACCTCTTTTTTTCCTGGATGAGAAACCTTTTGTGATGAGGTGTGCAACGTAGAAGGATTTCCTGACTGCCTTGGTGATGTGATTATCAAAGGAGAGACTACTGTCCACCTGTGTCCCAAGGTCTCTTATCACACTTTCAGTGTTAAGTAGACTACAGCCTATGTGGTAGTTCATGGGTGCAGAGTCTTTACCAAAAGGGATGACAATGCACTTTTTGGCATTGAGCTTGAGGCCATGGCTTTGACACCAGGCATCTGTCTCAGTAAGGCCCTTTTGTAGGATGTCCACATCTTTTGGAGTTTTGATTATGGCTCCTAGTTTGCAGTCTACTGCAAACTTTGTTAGCCAAAGACCTTCTGTGTTAGCCTGTAGTTCAAAGAAGTAGATACCAAACCATCAAGGACCTAGGTAATCCAAGAACTTTGTGATAAAAACAACTACGAACTTGCAATCCACTGAATTAATCTTAGAAATTAATTAATTATTCCAGTATCAAATGAATACTAAAACCTTTAAAATGTAAAATGTAATTGTATATTATAAAACAAAATGTAAAAAATAATTAACAATTTAAAAATGGGTTACAAATACAAAATGTAAATACATAAGAACTTTTTAAAAATACTTAAACATAATAGTATAAGAATAACATATTAATAATTATAAATACAAATTAATACATAAAAAGTTAAATATAATGCTAATCTATAAAATAAATGCATATGCATCTTAGTACTTATAGTGCTACATTACACTTTTAAAAACACATATACAATACAGATTACATGGTTTCTAGAATAGCATAAGAATGTTAGACAAAGTTGTTAACAGTAAATATTACAAAGTTAGAATAAACTTTTTACAATTATTGTGTGTTCTATGTTTTGTATCTGTAGAAAATGAGCTAGTTTAAATTAAACTGTGGTCAAGTCACCACTCTCCATGTGCTTCTTGTAAAGCCAGGCAATAAAGTATAAACACTAGAAAAAAGCTGGCAAAAAAGGTTTTAAATTAATGAATGTGCCAGGGATTGTGTTTGTGGCCAGGCTTAAAGCCAAATTAAGTCTGTCACTGATTTTGCCGGAGTATCTGGCACCATGAGTGATTCCGCTGTCCAGTCTTCAATGTACATTCCATACTTACAGGAATGACTTACAAAAATGCTACTGATGCAGTAGTCTATTATTAGAACACAAGATATTTGTAATTTAAAGATATTTAAAGATGTTTTTAATTTTGGCTGTGACATGTTTTTTAGAATTGAATATTATCCAAAGGGTGGAGAGATAAATCTATATAATGTGAACAACTGTGCATAACATTCTTATGCACTACTAAGTAGTACCATGTATTTATTTAAATTTATATGTTTATTTATATTTTTTGACCATTAAACTTTTTATATAAGTGACTCTATAATATATTATAGCATAATGGCACTTTGCAGCACCTATTAAGTATTTTTAAGAGTTACATGTTTAGTTTTTGTACATTACACTTATTTATTTTTAAATTTTTACATTGTGTTTAGAACTGTGTTAATAAAAGATTTAACATAAAGCTATCTAATCTATCTAATTACCCAATTAATTAATTAAATAACTTCTAATAAAGTTTAAAGTTCGATTTGTAAAGATCCCAGTAATTGCAAATTGAAATTGAAGAAATTGGTCAGTTGTTTTCTCTTTGTTGTTGTGGTGTGTGACTTTTACAAATAAAGTGGCCATGAAGATTGAACCGGAATGAGATTTTGGATTTATCCTGTTCTGTCTATTCGTTTTACATCAAGGACCTAGGACTGAACCTTGTGGTACTCCACTTGTCACTGGTCTGAAGTTGTATTTAGAGTCTGCTACTTTCACAGTGTGGGTTCTGTCAGTGAGCCAGTTGGCAACCCATCTTGCGACATAGGGATTTGTACCTAGTTTAGTGAGTTTATCTTTAATCCCAGAGTGGGGGATGGTGTCGAAAGCCTTGGTGAGATCTAGATAGGCTGTGTGAACCACCTTACCCTAATCTACGGCTTTGGTGACCGCTTCAAAGAAGTGTATCAGGTTTAGGAGACATGATCTGCCTTTTACAAACCCAAACTGGGTAGGGTCCAGAGTCTGGAGATTACCAATGTCATTGTTTATAAGTTCCATGATGATATGTTCCATAGCCTTGCAGACCAGGCTGGTCATGCTAATGGGGTGGTAGTTCCCAGGGTCCATGGTGACTCCCCCTATGTGGAGTGGGATAACGGTTGCTGTGTGCCATTCAGTGGGTGCAAAGCCTGAGGTGAGGCTATGATTGAACAAGGTTCTTAGGTGGGGTGCCAGTTTATTCTGTAGTTCATATAGAACGTAGCCTGGGATGTTGTCAGATCCCATGGATGCTGTGTTCTTGGCTTTGGATAGTGTGTTTTTTTACCTGTGCAGCCATGATTACAGGAAATTTGCTTTCTTCTGGTTTAGATATGGGCACTTTAGGGGATGAGAGAGGGGTAACGTTAGCAATATCAGTTGGTTCTGTATATTTAGTGCCATTGTGTTGTAACTCAGAGAAGATCTGAGTGTTGCCATTGAGATTCTTGACATAGCTATAGAATGCTTTGTGGTTGTCTTTAGAATCAGTGGTGATTTTGTTTTCGTAACTAGCTTTGGAGGATTTTATGAGGGATCTCAGCTTCTTACTAAGGCTGACCATGGAGTTCCTCCAATCATGGGATTTTACTCTCTTTGCAACAGTTTCTTTCTTCTGTTGTAGAGTTTGTTTATGGCAGGGGACCACCAGATTGGCTTCCTTTTTTTGGAGGATAGCATCTTGGTTCTGTTAGGGATTGCACGTTCCATGCACCCGTGTAAGTGCTTATAAAGTGCAATTGTATAGAATTCAGCAGTCATACCTCTATTGTCCATCAGCATGGGTGTTCCTAAGTTTGCCACTTCTGTCTTAAGAAGTGTGAAGTTGGCATTGGAGAAATGTTTTATGGCAGTTCCCCTAATGGGGGGTGGGATGTGGATATCTAGGGTGATTTGCTTGTGGTCAGATCTGACCAACAAGGAATTGACCTCTGGTGTGAAACACCAGTTGCCCATGTTGGTAATGACCAGGTCTAGGATATTGCTGCCCCTGGTGAAGGTGTGGATAAGTTGATCCAAGGCGTTGGAATTTATGAATTCCAGAAAATGCTGAGCACAGAAGTTGGTACATAAGTAGTTTTCCCAGTTAATGGTGGGGTAGTTAAAATCACCCATTATTAGGGTGTTAGGTTTTACCCTAATATTTTCCAGTGTATCAAGAAATGAGGAGTGGGAATCCTGGGGCATGGTTGGGGATCTGTCGCAAGCTACAATTTGGATTGCGGTCTTGCCCAGAGTTAGTTGCACTTGGATAATTTCGGATGCATTATGCTGAGCAACTAGCCTGGAGGTGTGGATATCCTTAATGAATATGGACACTCCTCCACCTTTAGTGCTTCGGTCCAGGTTAAGTGGCCAAAAGGTGTGGTATGAATTATAGCCTGGTAATGCAGGGTTGCTCTCTGGAGCCTTGAACTAGGTCTCTGTCACTGCACAGATGTCAATGCTTCTCCCCTGTTTCAACATCATCCCTTTCCACTTTGAATTATAGTTGTCTGCTTGTGTTAAATACATAACACTTGCCCTGTAAGGACATATATGGTGTACTAGCAGACATGGCCATCCCCTAGCTTCCCTAAATTATCACACTCACACCACCCCCTCTAAGCAAATCTTGAATCTCTCGAAGGCCAAAATCACTAGTTCCATGGGTCCTGACAATATGTTAGGCTGCCCTCTTGTCAGCACCAGACTGAGTGTTAGACTTGTTACTAGGCCTACTCTGTCTGTCCCTGTTTGCTGCTCTCATGATGCAGTATGAATGGAGAACTATGGTAATTATCCTGCTTCACAGTGGAGGACCCAACACTGATTCAGGAAATCGTAGACCTATAACCTTGAAAGCAGTATCTGCAGAGCAGTGCAAGTGCATCATTATGGAACTTAACAAGGACATAGGTAGCCTACATGACCTACACCTAAGCCAGATTGGGTGTAGGTTTGCTGAAAACAGATCCTGCCTCCTGAATATGGTGGACTTCCTTGAGCAAGTCACTGATGCATTAGGCAGTATGAACCAATAAACCAAAGTCTATCTCGTCCTGGCCTATGCCGTTGATACCATCTCACATAGTGATGTTAGTAAGCTAATCAAACTAAATGTCGACCCTATGTTACCTGCTGGACAACAAACTGGCTTACTGGCAGAACATTATGTATTAGTATGGGAAGCACACACACTCTTCAGAAAGAGTAAATACCACAGTTTCCCCCAGAGTTCAGTTCTAGGGCCACTTCTCTTTGGTATTTACTCCTCTGATGTCAGAGTGGACATCAGGGGTATGTAGCTGACCAATTTTGCACATGTCTGCAATCTTGAAGTTCTTAACTCTCCATCTGACCTCCATGTTCTTCAGGTGGGCCTAACCTGCACCAATAAGTGGTGGCTGGATCACGGCCTAAACCTAAATGCCAAGAATTACAGTATTGTGTTCTTTGATAAAAGTGGGTACCTGTGCCCTTACCATATAGATGACATCTCTTTGAATGTCGAGTTCCCTGTTGAAATGTTGGCACTCAAAATACCTAGTGCCGACAAGCCGAAAAAAAAGACCAAAAACACGGGAAAAGAGCAGATCTTGAAGATAACTGTTCTTTAAACTTTTTTTTTTTTGCAGTGGGGCGAGTCCCCTGCACCCTGATGTGGGGGGCAAGTACCCCACTTCCGCCAAACTTGTATATACCAGCTCCAAGAATGTCATACCTCAAAGAAAGGGGAATATTCTGGGAAATGGCCTTCTCAGACTTGGCATATGTAAGTCTGTTTTTCAACTTTTTTTATTCTCTGCATTTTAGCAATTACTCTAGCCGGTCCCAAAATCTCAAATGGTTACTGAAAGATGACTTTGTAATTTGGAACCTGGACATGTTCACTGAACAACTATCTTTTCATCTCCATGTATCCACTGTTAGGAAATCCTTTTACCTTACCAAACTAATCACTAGGGGTATTCCTTCTGTATCTAAAGAACTTGTAGTTCTTCTCTATTCCTCCCTCATCTGGCTCTTAATAGATTTTAATGACTCCCATGGTATGTACTTACCTACGCATATGACCCAGCTTGAGAGACAGCAGCATTTCCTGGCTAAGGTAATCATCCCTCACCAAGATGATCAGGGATATGTCTTCCTTGAGCTACCCAGGCTACTTTTTTTCTGTTTTTTGCACACTATTTGAAATGTGACCCTTTGTCTGGCCTACACAGCTGCAAAAGATGTGGTATTTGTGACATTCTGCGCATCTGCAAAGCTAAGAGCACCCTAAACATCCACTCCAAATCTTAACTTCCACCAGAACATAAAAAGGATTTGCTAGCAAAATAGATATCTACCCTGGAGGATCAGTCTCTTTTTGTAATAGACATTCTTTTGATAAAAAGCAAAGCAGCTGTCTGGCATAGCCTGGTTGAATACACGAGTAATCATAACTACACATCTGAACTGGTCCCTGAAGCCCCAATTGAGAGGGATCAAAACTAGGTATGAATTAGTCATGTCTGTGGGTACGTACAGTATAGTATATTGTGGCTATGGTACTTGAGTTCTTCTGGATTAAAGGCATAGTACTAGCCCATGTTAGAGAGAGAGAAATTGAAAGCAGCAGAATTTGTTTTCAACAATTTGTGTAAATGATGGTTTATTTACCTTTTGACTAGGTTGCTAAAACTAGGCCAGTAGCTTCTCCTCAGGGTATACCCAAGGAAGTATTTAAAGGAGAAAGGTGTATGTGTGTGTCTGTACGTGTGTGTATATGTATGTATGTATATATATATTAGAAATGTGTGTGTATATATATATATATATATATATGTGTGTGTGTGTAATATAAATATATTGTAAGGATGGTTCTAGAGGAAGAAATTGGAGAACAGGTATAATGAAAGAATTGTAAAGAAGAAATGAGCAGATTTAATGGGGATCATGTCTTTGAGAATATTACCTGCAAAATGTAATATGAAATGTAAGGTTAGTGTTTAAAAAAAAACAGAAGAGGAGTGTGGGGAAGAAAGTAATGAGGTTCATACCTTTGTCTGAATTTGCAAATTCAACAGAATAATGAATTATTGGGAAAGTGTGTGTAAAAGTTTTTATAAATTATGTTATAGTAAAATACTAGGCTATCGACCCAGGGGGCCTTTTAAGCCTAGCTATGCTTGTGAATAAAATTTGGTAAGTATTGGTTCTCATTAGTTTTGTTGGGGGATATTTATATACTTGGTCATGGGTGGCCGAGCATTTACGAGCATCCTCTCTCTCATAGAGATATAGGTTTCAGACCAGGGGTATATTTATGGTTTCCAATCCACTGATCCAAGTTTTGCTTGATTAATTGTAGGGATGAACACTCTTTCACATAGATAGGAAGCCTGATCCAGAGAAGGGGAGCCTCTAAGACATATACTTGTCCATCCAACATGTCCTATTTACTCTGCAGGTAGGGTTTAGGTCTCTGGGTGTTTTTGATGCTATTTGCTTTACAGGTGTGCAACAGGTCCAATAGGGCTGACTTGGAGGATACTTTGTAGGCTAGGCATAGATAGCCTGTCAGCAGCCAGTAGGAGACCAAATGTAAGGACAAGGCTTTGAGTTAGCCTGCACAGGACTTGTTTTCCACACCATGTCTGGCCAGGTAAATACAAGATTAAGCATTGTTCTTAATGACTGGTGGTGGTATATGAGTAGAGTACAAATGGAACCATGACCCGTTTGGATCTAGATGCCATACTCCTGCTTATAAGTTATGCAACTGAGTGATTTTATCACTGTAGTAGACACATGATGGTCAGATGCAAAATCACAGTCTATGTGCATTCCCAAATCCCTGGTGAGATCATCTACATGAAAGATTCTACAATGCCCATTTTGGCATTGAACTTGAATCACGACTCTGCACTGGTTATTAGTCTGTTTCAGGATTTGTTGGAGAATATTTGTGTTTGGGGAGATTCACTAACTGCAACCAATTAGCTATGGATTTGTTCAGACAGAGGCCCCTGATGGCCTTGATCTCAGAAGTAGATGCCAAGCAGGTGTGGCGGTAGACTCCCTATTTTAATTTCTTGGCTCTTGTCTATAAACTAGCTTGCTATCCAACAGGTGATGCAGGTGTTTATGCCTAGCTTAGTGAGTTTTTCTAGTGTCTGAGTGGAGTACTGTGCCAGATGCTGTGTAGCCAGGTTGTGAGGTAGATGGTGTGCACCATTTTGCCCTCATTCATTTCTTTGGAGACCTTCTCAAAGAAGTCCCCCAGGCTGAGTAGGTAAGACCTGCCCTTGACAAACTCAAACTGATTTAGGTCCAGTGTTTGTACATTACCTATGTCATCATTTAAGATATCCATGATTATTCTCTCAAAGCTTTGTATATCAGGCTAGTCAGGCATACAGGTCAATAATTCCCCACATTCATGGATGGGCCCTCACATGTGTAGAGAATAACCATTGCAGTCCTCCATTCATTTGATACAAAGCTTGTCTGGAGACTGTGGTTAAGTAGTGATTATAGTAGGCTTGTTAAAATAAGCATCTTTGGATATTATCTGGACCTATGGATGTAGCATTCTTGGCCCAGAGTATTTGCTTTCTAGTGACAGGGAAGTTGTAGATGTGGGTATTTCCTGAGGGGGCATCTATCAGGGAGGGGGGGATATTATGCCTAAATTTGTAAACCATGTGCTTTGCTATAACTACTTTCTACATATATGTGGCAACATTCACAATTAATTCTGGTACATTGCTGTAAATTGCCTGTGAGATGATGGACATACATAGCTGAAGAAAGCTTTGTGACTGTCTTTGGCCTGAAAGGATAATTTTACCTCAGATTTGACTTTAGTAGACTTGATTAACCTCTTGAGTGTCTTGTTCAGGTTGATGAGGGATTTTTATTCATACTGGGCATTACAGCTCCTAATTTTTAACCATGATTTTTTTTTGTTCAGCCTATTAATGATTGGATTCCAGCAGGGCAGCTTATTTTTTTTAAGTTGATCATTTCCTTAGTCCATGTAGGTGCAGCTGTCTCTATGCCAATGTTAATATGATTTTACTGGGTTACTGTGAATCATTCCTAGTGGGCAGCAGTGTTCTCAGGGTTTTAGAGAGGGGGGCTTGAAATGTTGTCAGTGTGTCACTTAGTTACTCAGTGGGAGGTTTTCCCTAGAATAATTCCTAAAAGTTCCAAGGATAGTTACCATTCGCAGTTTGACTTTTACATCAAAGGAGACAACTTTATGGTCTGATGTGACCAGCAAAAACATTACACTAGAGACTATGCAATGTTCTGCCGCGTTTCTAAAGCCCAAATAAAGAATGGTTGCACCCCTTGTGGGCATACAGGCTAACTTGTCCCTTCCTGTGCAGCAGCCAATCTAATGTGTGGAAAGTATTGTAGGCCTTCACTGCTGCAGTGCTCTCCACAGCTTTAAAGTATGCCTGAGTCATTGCACATAGGTCTACATTCTTCACAGTGAGAGAGCTAAGAGGGAGTGGAGCTTCTTGTTTAGACTCCTGACTCTGACTCCGAGCAATAAAGCCTTCAGATTTTCCTTGGCTGGGTTAGGTATGTCAGTAGGTTTATCAGACTGGCAATGCCTAAAAAAGGCAGTATGGGAAGCGTTCAAGGTTTTAGCCAATATTCTAAATCCCAGAGGGGACAGGTGCAGACCTTCTCTGACAAAGCAGCATAGTCTGTTGACCATATTCTCCCAGGCTGACAATTATTGTATCTCCTTCAAATGACACCATACTTTAATCCAGTTGCTAAAATAAATTATTTTCTGCTCATATTGTGGCATCATACTTAGTAAAGAGATGATGCTCCTTAATGCTAGGTTCCTAACAGCCTGGGATACACAGCCCAAGGGTTCTGTCATGTTTCTCTGTGTATTGCAACGGAGTACATCTCGAGTCATTTACGCCCACATGGACTATGACGGAGTAATACTGGTACTTGTGTGTATATAACAGCCTGTCAGCTGTAGGTAAAAGCACAAATTACATGAATATTTGGTATTGACTTGGATTGGAATGGCCAAATGAGTTAGCTTAGCTCTTTCTATTTTGTATAACAAGTACTTTGATGTAAAACACTTGGTTGTTAACCAAAAATTGGCTGGATATGCAAACTCAGTGCAATTTCCCACACCATTCATGCTGGCATTAGTCTTTTCAGTTACCAAAATCTCTGAGTATAAACTCGTACCAAAGTTAACAATTTAACAACTGCATACTGAAGAAAAGAAAAACACATGAAAAGGACATTTTTAAACTTAATGGCATATGCAAAATAATATGACTGTTTTCAGTTTATGGCATATAGTTATACAGCTGCAATTTTTATTCCCATATTGCATTTCACATTTCTGTCATTTGTTTTATTCTATATATATTTATTCACTTGTTAGCTGAATGCTATTTGCTTGTGTGCATGATATGGGCCTCATGCAGATCAGAAGATTTGAAATATATAACCAGTCAACATGTAAGAGATGCTTTAACTCCTTAAGGCAAACAGAAGTGCAAATAACTGTGTTTTCCATCTGCTAGTTTCATCCAACTTTAAGTTGACTGTAGTCGCGTTGCTATTTGTAAGGGCATTAATACTTTGACACTACTCTTTTCCTTGAGGTGTCGAAGCCAAAGTTTATCCCTATATGACAGCAGAAATGCACTGGTCTTGGCAGTGGCGGCTGGTGACTTCAAATCAAAGGGGGGCTGCAGGAGACAGCTGAATGGGTGGGGTCAAGGGGAAGGGGTGCAGCCAACTAGAAAGGGGAGGAGCTATGCTCAAAACCACAAAAACTAACTTTAATTAAATATGCTGCCCTGGTTGGCAAACCATCATTATGAGAGTCCAATCAAGACAAAAATAAGTGTAGTACAATAAAAATATTTCAATCCATTGGCTGCATGACAGCTTACTTAATATCTAGATGGAAACAAAAGGTTGTGAGGCATGAAAAAATAAATTACTTTTTAAATACATTACTGGAATGCCAGTCAAAATCAAGTATAAGAAAAACAAGCAGCACTCAACTCAAACCACTTCTCCTTGCACTGCAGTTCTAATTATAATTTATATTCAGCTTTATTAAAGTACCAAGTAACATGCTGAAAGTAGAAATCTCTGTGATGCCCTCACTTGTAAAAATGTTTCTTATCCAAAAAAGACCTGCTGCCTGACAACTATCTACTTGTTTCATGGGGAAAACATGATCAAAGTAAAAAATGAAAAGCAAACAAGAAACAAGCTCAAGATACATTGCTTAAAGGATTACTGTACAGGTTATGGACCACACATGATTGGCATTCTGTTTAGTTTACGGGTAAAGCCTGTAGAGATGACTGGAAGTCTCCAAGTGTGAGCTTTTTAAAAGAATGTAATCCTGTCCTTCAATACCCAAGGCTTGTACATTATCTAGTTAGGTATTCTCTGCATGGCAACAACAGAAAGGCTTCGAATGTTGGCAATTCTTTAACAGTATGCTTATTAAAGCTTTCTTGCATCTTATGATCTCAGGCAAGCTTACCTTATGGTCATTAAAGCATATCTACTTAAACCCAGAGCAACAGGCACTTTGAGTAATAAGCATAAATCAACAGTACCAAGATATGACAGAAACCAGACCATTCTGCAAAATCAAGGACAGATGAAAAGCCACTGTAGTACTTGTGTCTACCTTGGATGGGGGGATACCCTACACATTTACACTGAATAACTGCTCCTTGCCTTGCTTGGACACATCCAGAGTCACTACATGGGGGAGTGGGGTGCAACAAGTATGTCACAATTTGAAATGTCTCTGGCTGACTGTGATGGCCCTGACACATTTGTCATACCTCTCAACCTCAGAGCAAGAAATCTGGACAAAGCCATACACAGAAGTGGGACAAAGGCCCAAAAATAAGGACAATTTTTAAATATTGCTCTAGTATACCTAGAAAGATAATAGAATAGGTCTTGCATCAGTATGAATTTTCTGAAGGGTATAAAATCTGAAACTCAAATGTCTGTCATTATTTTCTAACTTCAGTCTTTAATGATTTGTCACTAATTTGCCAAAAAACACAATTTTATGAAAAATGGACCAAAAATGTGATGCAGAAATATAAAATAGCCACACAATACAGCTGGGAACATGTCAAAGAAGAGACTTTAATATTAGTAATGCTAACTTGAGCAGCTGACAAAATAAAATCTACATGCATTTCAAGTAATCTATAACTTTGATTATTACAGTTATTTCTTAATTGTAAACCCTCCATGTTTTCTTCCAAAATTTCTATTTTGCGGAGGGATTATTAGGGGGAAGAGCAACATTTTGAGCCAAAATTGGGGATATTGGCTATGCTTAATTCTATAAAGCAATTTATTTGCATGTACCTCTCAACCTGTTAATGCAGTAAATCTGAACAAGGCCAGATATATTGGGGGAACATATAAACAGTACTAAAAATTGCTCTTGTATAAATTGAGACAGTTGATAGAATAACAGGTCTTACTTTAGCATGCATTTTTAGGTCTTACTTTAGCATGCATTTTTCTGAAGGTTATGAAGTCTGAAACTCAGTGTATCATTATTTAGTGACTTAATTCCTAAATGATTTGCCAGAAAACTACAAATTTTATGAAGAACAAACCAAAAATAAGAAGCAAAAATCTATTCATTCTTTGAAAATCTGGACAGTTGGGGGAGGTATATTTCAGCTGGGCCTGTCTGAGTTTGCTGCCCTTCCCCCCTCACAAAATCATGGTTGAATGGAGCCTCTGCAGCCATTCCAATGATCCATTACTTGGTTATTTCACTCCATTTACCATAAACACTAATGTGCATACTGCTTTACTTCTATGATCAGTTGGACTTCATTTGAAAGTTTTATTTTGTATTTTACAGCACAAACACTAAGACATCTGCTAAACAAAGCAATGCATTCTCACAATGAAAACAGACTTAGCATTAAAACTTCTTTGCCCTTGAAACTCACATTCATTGAAACAGCATTGAAGCCCACATGCAAAGAAAATACATTTTGCCAGTGGCAGATAAAGATTAATTTTGGGCTGTTTTCAAATCATAGGCCCCTTGCATATGAAACATACATGTGCTCTTTGATACACCTTCCTCATTGTACTAAATTATATTCCTTGTACAATACAGTACAGTTGTTGGAGGGAGTTTTAAATTTGTTTTGATAATTTTTCCAGTAAGCAATGAAACAAAACACATGCACTCATAATGACAAAACTGCCCAGTTCAGAACATTTCCATCATAAAAGTCTACTCAGACTTCCACAGCTCACCATTATTAGTAAATATGCACAATTCTACAGTCCACCATTATCAGTAAATATGCACAATTCTACAGTACATTATCAGTAAATATGCACAATTCTACAGTCCATTACCAGCAAACATGCACAATCTCTGAAGAGGTAAAAGTCATCTAAATAATTCCACATTAAAGAAATCTGTAACTAATGAAGAGGTTGCTGCTAGCAAACACCTTTATATTTCATGGTTTCATCGAAAAATAAAGTGTCTGTTGCCCCTCAGGAATAAATGCCTATATTACATTAAAAAAATGATAAACTAGTAATATTGCAAGAGGACATGGATGGCAAACTGATAAGACTCATAGTTAGTATCTTCACCAAAGAGAACATTCTCAGTATGGCAGCATCCACCCCTTGTGGGAGTAGAACCCACAGCCTTCTGCATCAAAAGCAAGTACAAAACCTGTTGTGCTGTTAACCAGGCAAGCCAACTTCACTTAAGCAACACTAAACTTCTGTTCCCCTGCAGCTCTCAGCTCCTTGTAAAATCTACTCAATACTCAACTGCATCTCAACTTCGCAGCACAAGAAAACTGTAAAAAGCAAAAATTTATTGGGGGGGGGGTCAAAAGCCCAAAAACCAGGGACACATTAAACATTGCTTGTATAATCTTGGAAAGTTGCTAGAATAAAATGCTGTGTTACCACCATACATTTTACTGCCAAGGTCCCTGTGCAAAACAGTCAGAGCAACATACCACTACGCCAAATCAGCTGCTTTGTGAAAGAGAAATGCTGCATTACCACCATACATTTTACTGCCAAGGTCCCTGTGCAAAACAGTCAGAGCAACATACCACTACGCCAAATCAGCTGCTTTGTGAAAGAGAAATGCTGCGTTACCACCATACATTTTACTGCCAAGGTCCCTGTGCAAAACAGTCAGAGCAACATACCACTATGCCAAATCAGCTGCTTTGTAAAAGAGAGGAAGACTGAAACTTAAATGGCTATCATTTAGTGAATTCAGTTCTCACCATAGCTGTCAACCTCTTACTACAAAACACCTGGACAAACCCATTAATGTGGGAATACAGCCCTCAAACATATTCAGTGAATTCAGTTCTTGCCATAGTTGTCAACCTTAGCACAAAAAACCTGGACAAAGCCAATAATGTGGGATACAGCCCCAAAAATAGGGACAAATTTCAAATATTCATCTTATAAACTTAGAAAATTGCTAGAATAAAAGGTTGTGTTACTGTTTTCTGAAGAACATGAAGTCTGAAATTCAAATGCCTGTCAATTTTACTTCTGACAGAACAAAAACAATTTTCAGCAGAGGCCCAGGGAGAAATACTTCAGACAAGTCTTTGTAAAATGACAGGGCACCAGAGCAAATCCACACAAACACAGGGAGGAGATGCAGACTCCACACAGAAGGCACCCCAGCTAAGAATCAAACCAGAAAAACCTATAGCTGTAAGGCAACAATACTATCACTGCACCATCAAATATGTAAGGAGTTAAACATTCAGAAACCTGAAGTCTGAAATTCAAATGCCTGTCAATTTTATTTAACATTTGTTAATCGGGACAGTCTGACTTGGAACAAAAAAACAATTTTCAGCAGAGGCCCAGGAAAAAATAATTAAGACATGTATTTGTAACATGGGAGGACACAAAAGCAAACCCACACAAACACAGGAAGAAGATAAGACCCACAAAGAAGGCACCCCAGCCAAGAATCAAACCTAAGAACCTGCAGCTGTGAGGTAACAGACCACACCTTGATTTTATAGCACATAATCACATTGTGTTGCAGCTGGAAAAGTGAATCATTCATGAGCTACAAAACAAATTACAATACTTACTTAATTCTGCACCTTCTGTTCTTTTCTTCTTTTCTTTCTTCTTCTTTCTTCTTCTTCTTCTGTTCTTCCTTCTCTAGCACAGGCTGCAGCACAGCTGACAAAAATACACCCAAATAAAAAAGTAAAATCCGATTCCAAATCCAATGCCAAAACAAAAATTATTAACAAAAAGTAAAAGATCACAAAACAACAATCCACAAGGGAAGCCAACAACTGACTGATTCACACTCTTTTCCCAGCACATAAAGCCCGGGAAGAGAGCGACAACCAATCAGCAGCATTTAGCCCAGCAAGCACGTCATGACGTGCCTGCGGACATCACAGTCCGAGCCCCTTCCAATTCTATGCGGTTTGGAACCGCATAGACGTCTGGGCATCACAATGATGCCTTCATTACTCCTCCAGGCTGCAATCAAAACAAAAAAAAAAGCTGTTTAAAAACGCCGCAGCCCAAGGCAGTTAAAGTGCGCACTGCTCATGCGCGTACTTCCGAGTCGTGGACTCGGAAGTTTGTTTAAACAAAAAAAAAGTTTTTTTTTTTTTACACAATTAATTAAAGACAAGTTTATTCTTTTTAGCTGAGGGGGCTGCAGTCCGATGCCATGAGCCGCCCCTGGGTCTTGGCTACTTACTCTGCTTCAGGCCTGAGAATCCATTTGTGTGCGTTCAGAAAAATGTGTTGCAGACATTTCATGGCTGAGGGACACATCACAGTGTTTTTGACACACTTCCCTTGCTTCTTTTGTGTGTGTGTGTGTGTGTGTGTGTGTGTGTGTGTGTGTGTGTGTGTATATATATATATATATATATATATATATATATATATATATATATATATATATACGCCAGAATCAAGTTGAGGTTGGGTAATGCAAGTCAGACATCAGTAGGGTTAGTACCTGTCCCTCAGTTGTATCCTGCGAAAAAAAAATAAAAAATGGCAAATGTCCTGAGAGTGTAAAACAAAATATATTTAAGTTTTCTTTAATAGTTGTATAAAAGTTATTTTGTATCTTGAACACACAAATACTATACGACATAGCATAAGCAACTCAAATGCTATAAAAATAACCTTTTATTTTAATAAGAAAAGTGAAGTTCTGTCCTTTTCACTGGCTGTCGGTATGTCTTGTCCTGCAAAATCTCATTTCTACAAAAAAATGTCTCCCTTTGGGCATTTGAAAAGGTGCCAACCCTAGACATCAGGAGAAGATACGAACATAAGATATTACTTTGGAAGTGCTACTAATGCTAGAAGCAAAACAACTTTCATATGGCACACACTGCGTGGTATATTTAGTGAATGTGTAAAATAAGGTGACACAGTATTAGTCATTTTGCATCACACCAGAAGGTTTTCTGGTTTGGTTTTTGACTAGTTGCCTTCTGTTTTGGGGCCTGCCTCTCTTTCCTTTGTTCATGTGAATTTTGCTCAGTACTCCAGTTTCTTCTAAAAAAATCCCAAAGGCACATAGATGGTAGTTGGATTGGTGACTAAATTGTCAATAGGCATGTGTGCAGCATCATGTTAAAAAAGCCTAGCAGTTCATGAGGAGGCTTTAGGAGTTAAGAAGTGACATAACAGCAATAGAGTTCATTATAAGATGGTATACAATAAAGAAGCGGAGAAAATAATTTCTAAGCTGCACCTTTAGCAGCATTTATTGCAGTCTTTACTGAAGAGCTGAGATGCAAGAATGTCCTTTAAACTAGGGGAGCTGATTAAGCAAGTGCAGAAGAGAATTCAGGACCTGGTGACAAGGAAGGCAGATGCCTCCCTCTGCTGTTTGCAGCAGAAGAATTTTAATGGAGACTCTCAGACCATCACATGACTTATAAGGTTGAGACAATACGGTTAATGGTCTCATAAGTAAAATGATGCAAATATTAAAGGTAAGAATAGTAAAAGCCTCAAGTTTATTGGATATGTCCATTATTGCTCAGACTTTTATAGCGAGTGCAAGACCAGATTTCTCATTAATGGAAGATTGTTCTCATTATGCTGCAGCTTACCTCTTTGAGCTTTCTTCTGCAGAATGTATCCTGGCATCTTTTATGATTTCTAAAATGATTCACTTTAGGACATTGGTCAAAATGAACTATCTTCCTAGTTTTTATAAGGGATTCATAGTCCTCAATCTCTTCTGTTAGGCCAAGTGATGCATGATGTAATTAGAGGTGTCCCCTAGTGGTGTCTTAAATTCAATTTTACCCACTATATTTGGACTGGATGGTAGGATGTTAAGTCCTTTTCCTCATTTAAGGTGGTCATGTAATTAGTGAAACTTTTACAGATTGTGTGTTAGCATGATAATTAGCACGGCTATATGTCCTCCTTTACTGTTTTTTCCCCTTTGATGCACCTCTTTGTCTGTGCTTGTAGGATGAGTCATTGCCATAAAGTTTTTCACTTTCTAGTGCCAGTGTACAAGAGCAAAGGAATATTCACAACTATGGGCAGTACTGAGGTATTAAATATGTGTTACACTGCAGGAAAGTATTGGAGAGTGTGCTTGATAAATGTGTAGGGACAGTAGTTGAAAGTAAGATTGGGTGTGAATTCCTCAGACTCAGATGTGGATGTAGTACAAACCAACCTGATGTTTGCAGTGAGACAAATAGTGGAGAAGAAACTGGTGAAAGAGTCCAGTTGGGCATTCCTACACTTAGATAAAGCAATAGAATAAGATTCTGGGAAAGCTGATTTGGGCAGTTATTCAATAGTCTTACAAGTATTGATTGAATTAATGCAGGCTATGTGCAAGGACCCAATGATACAAGTGAAGACAGCGTTTGGACAGCAGGGTTTCTTGTGTGATTATATATGTGCATCAGAGTTCAGTGCTGAGTTGCTGCTGTTCATACTGGCGATAAATGATTTCAACTAGTAGGTTAGAGGGCCAGATTATCAAAGCTACATTAACCAAACAGCATGGCAGTACAAGCATTATGAATGATTGGAAAGCAAAACCAAAGGCATATGGAATAGAAGGGAGTGCAAAGAAGGCAACAGTCATGGTAGCAAATGGTAAAATGAGAAGAATTGAGATAGAAGGAAAAATGATGGTGCAGGTTAATATCAGATAGTTGGGAGGTTTAGTTGAGGAAGAGAATTTAAATTAGGAGGTCAAAGCCAGAATTGGACGTGCCAACCAGCACAAAGTGTGTTGATAGTGTGTGACAGAATGCCAAAGAAGCTGAAAAGTAGGGTATACAAAATTGTGTTATGACCTGTTTCTGTATGGCATAGAAACATGGACAGTGAAGGCAGAGCAGCTGAGGAAACTTTAGGTGGTGGAGCTGAAGTTCCTGAGAATGGTAGTAGAATGCATGCTGTGGCACAGAAGCAAAAATAGCTGTAATTGCAGAGATGGCCAGGGAGAACAGAGTATGATTGTTTGCTCACACGAGCAGGAAAGCAAAGACAAATTTGTAAAGCAGATTTGGGAAAGACTGGAAGAAGGCAAGATGAGTTGAGGATGTCCAAGACATGGATGGATTATAAGAGATTGTATGAGAAAAGACCTGTGCACCTCCGACATGATTGTCGAAGATGGTAGGAGGGTGACCCTGAATCAAGAGATGCAGAGAGCGTTTACACAACACCCTAACACCATGTAAATATGGGAAAAATGGGTCTGTCAAATTTCCATTTCAATGTAAAGTATTCTCCTGTATTATTTGTATTGGCTCATTCGCAGCAGCTTTACTCAATATGTTTATTTCATGTCAAGCGCCTCTCAAGTATACCATAATTTCAACGAACTTTGCAAACATACTTCAGTCACATACATGTCCCTGACCACAGCTTTCCTGTCACCAACAGGGGATAAGGCAGGCACACTGTCCCTTCAATTACTTATTTTTCAGCAGGGCATTTCACGCTGCCTTCCTTTTTAGTCATGTAAAGCTTTGTCAGTACAACTGGTAATATTTTATGTATTTCACCATCTTATCATTCAACATAATTACTTATGCCAGTGGAACTATCAGGACTAATTAAGGTTCAGCACTAATCCTTCCATAAATAGCAGATGATCAAGCGCTAGTGCTCATTATTTTGTGAAGTGTTGTGTACACTGTACCTTTATTACCAGCACCCCGCAGCTACACTTTAATATCTAGCTGCCATCTCTCATAAATGTATGCTGAAGAAAAGTCATAATATGCTATGTTGATATTACTCTCTGTAAATGAAAAGGGAATATTATTAAACATTGCCTTCTACTCTTTCAAAACCACCAACTTCATTTTTTGAAGCATTTGAAAACAATTCAGCAATAGCTCATAGTGTCCCTTGTTATTCTTTACAGGTACGATTACCCTGCCCTTTGCAACTTGCTGTTGGTTAGCATCCGTAATAGCAAGCAGCCATTCCACCAATTATAATTAGTGTATATTGTGATCTGCACAGATAAAAAACATGTTTTTAATGATATCATTTAAATAACATTTATATGTAGCCTGTACATTGACACTTAATATGTACTTTATTACTGCCAGTTAGCTAATTTTCTAATGTCAGCAAATTAAATATTTATTTTAAGGTGAGTATGTATAATGTAAAGTGCTGTTTATATTAATTGTTGAAAAACTGGTTCATAGCTTTCCATTACACAAAATATAAGCTTTTTTGGTGAGAACAATATTTGAGGGTAATTCCATCTTGAAAATTGTTTTGTAATTTCAGTAAAACATAGTTCATTATTACAATATACTTAATGCTTACTTTTGTGATTGCACTCCTGTGTGTATTGTAACGTAAGTTGACAGTAAGGAAATAAAACACCCACTCTGCTATTACATCCAACAGATACATTTCACTGATTGTATTCTACATTGCAAAATGGTTCCTTGTGGAGTTGTTCCCCCAGCATAAACACCTGCTGGCCACATTCCCTTGCAAGCAGTAGTCAGACAAGTCTCTGAGGTCAACAGAGACTAGACTGAAAACCTGGACATTGACTGCAGAAAACACAGTAGTTCAAGGAAATGCTCGGCATTAGCACCTCTGAAAGAACCGGAAGAATGTGGTGTAAAAAAAGAATGGCAAAGTTTCAAAACAGCATATGTGAACTCTATAGAACAGATAATGGGGTGGAGTTAGGTATGGAAATAAGCTGCATTCCACCACCGGATTTTATGTAGACGTCCCGGTAGTTATCAAAAAAATGAAGAATGCTGATGAAGTAGGCGATAGAAGAGATGGATCAGGCAAAAATTAATACTAACTGCCTAATAAAAGGTTTAAGGGGGACAGTTGCCATGACAGTTAATGTCTTTACTTCCCATACACATAGTCCAACGTTCTAGCCAGTGCTTGTATGGAGTTTGCATGTTCACCTTGTGTCTCTGTGGGGTTCCTTTTACCTAACAAAAACACAAATGTTTCCACCTCAAACTCACTCAAGAATAGAGTTGTAGACAGCAGCATTGACAGGAGAAGAGTTGTATAGACTAATTTTGTGCAAATGCACTTGATAGGTGAACACAGATCAACGCACTGTCATGGCTAACCACTCAGTAGTGTAAAAATGGGCTCTAGGTTATTTGGTCACTTTGACTAATGTTAAAAACTGGACATGGGTATTTATCGGTGATAAGTGAGTTGAGGACCCTGCCTATTCTGAGCTATACCAGGGAAGTATGCTACTGGTGGGATGGGGTCTGTATGCCCCTGTTGACCAGTGTGTGTCATAAAGCCCTGTAGCCTTGGGTCAGTAAGCTATTTGCTGGACAGTGTCCAGTTGTCCAGCTTAGGTTACCTGGGATAGTTTTGTTGAACAAAAGCTGGGTAGAAAACAAATAAACTAGCCAGACATGAAGTAAGGCTTGTTGCACACACTATGCTCACTGACCGGATGGAACTTGGAAGTGAGTGACATGAAGGTAAGGAGGAGGCTGATCATCCTCTGTCCACCATTGCCCACATGATGAAACAGTGGTTAAATCCTGATACTCACACTCATTTGTGGGTTACTGCTAAATTTAAAGATGTAAAGCACCTCACAGTCTTCCAGTTTGTATTAATTTTGTAATTTCCGTAGACACTGTTCACACTTTTATAAGACATAATTAGCTGCTCGCGTAAGAGCTGCACTGAAGCGTTGCCTGTGAACATAAATTGTTATTGTGAGCTCTTGGATTAAATTAGTTCTAACTTTTCTGTCCTACACCAACCAGCTGCATAAAACATAGAACAGAATATAGATGTACAGCTGACTGTGTAGTCAGATACAGCAGTGACTGAACCAGTGCTTCAGGTCTTTATTCCATTATTTCTTTGCTTCCCCCTGTGTGCGCGATCCAGTTGAATTTCCTTGCAAGGCATGGTGGTTGGTCCCATACTTTCCCACTCCTTAAGTTATTAGTTTTAGAGATGTACTTAGACATTCCCCTTTTTACTTTTAAACAGATACTACATTTCTTTCTTCTGTCTTCAAACAATTAGTAAAGATCAGTAGTTTGTAATTAATGCAAGTTCTAGTACCTTAATGTAATTTCCAAAGACTGTTCCTAAATATTTTTCCCCCGTTTTCATCCACAGCCCCTCACCTTATGGCTTTTGGTATTAGCACACCTTCTCTCAAATTCTAAAATTCCCTCTGGCTGCTACTAATTCTCATTATAAACAAATATTACTAAATATAAACAAATATTGCTAAATATGTTTTTCACTCAGCTTCAACTACTATGAAACAGTAGCTGTTTCTAAACTTTTATAGTGTGTATTACTTCTGTATTGATAACTGGGAAATGGACAAAGTACTCAGACTTAAATTTTTATTACACCCCTCTATCTTTGTCTAACTTCTGCAGTTTTCTTTTAACACACCCATTTTACAGTATCCCTCTGTCTATTCTTCATATTTTTTTCTCTTTTCTTCAAGCAGCCATAATTTTTTTTTATATTTAACATTTGTTTACTGGTAAAGTCCGACTTGGAACAAAGCCAATTTTCAGCAGATGCCCAGGGAAGAACATTCATAATGCATGTCTTTGTAAAGTGGGAGGAAACCGGAGCACCCTGAGGAAAACCCACATGAATGCAGGGAGGACATGCAGATTCCGCACAGAAGGCAACCCAGCCAAGAACTGAACCGGAGAACCTCTTGCTGGGAGGTTTTGACACAACCACTGCACCGTCCATAAATTTACGTGATCCGTAATGAAACATTTTGCTTCTATGACCTGAGAAGTAGAATATCGTACCTTAAAAAAGAATCTAAACCACACACAATAACCTAAGAATTTTGTATGGTCCACATTATACATAATTATTAAATATATTTTGTAGGGGAGCTTCTCCTTTTCTGTTCCTATGTGGGAGCTGTATCCACATGCCCATAATCACCACATATATTGCCTTTGCATTTGAACCAAATTTAGATAGAAAAGATAAAATGAGAAATGAATCACATTTCCTTTTTGTGAGTCACACAATTTTGTTAATAACTTTAGACCATATCACATTTCCTTTTTGTGAGTCACACAATTTTGTTAACTTTAGACCATATCACATTTCCTTTTTGTGTCACACAATTCTGTTAATAACTTTAGACCATATCACATTTCCTTTTTGTGAGTCACACAATTTTGTTAATAACTTTAGACCATATCACATTTCCTTTTTGTGAGTCACACAATTTTGTTAATAACTTTAGACCATATCACATTTCCTTTTTGTGAGTCACACAATTTTGTTAACTTTAGACCATATCACATTTCCTTTTTGTGAGTCACACAATTTTGTTAATAACTTTAGACCATATCACATTTCCTTTTTGTGAGTCACACAATTTTGTTAATAACTTTAGACCATATCACATTTCCTTTTTGTGAGTCACACAATTTTGTTAATAACTTTAGACCATATCACATTTCCTTTTTGAGAGTCACACAATTTTGTTAATAACTTTAGACCATATCACATTTCCTTTTTGTGAGTCACACAATTTTGTTAATAACTTTAGACCATATCACATTTCCTTTTTGTGAGTCACACAATTTTGTTAACTTTAGACCATATGTGCAAAGAAGCATGCAAGATACCTACCCTTTGCTAATGAGATGCATTGCTTTAGCACTTCACGTTAACATTGTGTAATACCACAATCAGTGGTGTCCACATGTACTTGGTCTCATTTGTTACATAATATCCTTGGTTGCAGCAAGGAATTAAGAGCATTTCTCAGTCTGTATTGATCCCCAGTAAATTCTTTCATTAATTGGCTAGATTTGTAGTTACCATTCAACAGCCCTCCGGCAACATAAAAAAATGAATTCAACTTAGTTTTTTCTTTTCCGTATCCTCTTCATCCTGCACTCTTATACCTGTTTTTCTTACTTCCTTCTGTTCTTTTACTGCTGTTTTCTACTTCACCATGTTTTCTATCGCTTGGACTCTATCCCCATACCCTACTCATCACATATGTTCCATTCTGACATTTGTTTTATGAGTCAATAATAAACTCGCACACACAACATACCAACACGTTTCTTTGCTACATGATACTATATCTATCTTGTTTTAATGATGGTGTCTGTATTATTCTACATGTGTGTATTAATATTAGTACTAATCTACTTGTTTTTACAGTATATTGTAATACAATGTCAGTTTTCACCTATGCATATGTATTTTCTGTTCTTTGGTTTGCAGAGTTTCTCTCCTGGCCTCCACTGAAAGTGGATAAAATTATCCATTTGAAATTTCACGGTAAACAAATGCTAATAAATAAATCTCCCAAAAGTCTCACCCATGTCAGTAATTAATCCTACTATAAAAAGTCCCCTATTCCTTTTGGTAATTTCACATCTATTTCCCTATGATTCTTCCTTTCTCCAAAGATAACAGTCCCTTTCTGCATTCACCTTAAATAATGAAATTCGTAATTCACATACTTCAGTCTTGCATAGTCTATTCTATATATCATCCATAGTTTGTACACAAATCCCTCACAAACTAGGGTATTTGTTTTGCATCACACTAGCACTGTTGACATTTTTATGCACCTGTTATCTACCTGCTCATGCTGTCATTCCACACTTATCTACTCTCGACCTAAGTGATGTTTCATCTCTTAATATATTAATTTTGATTAATATAACTGTTTTTTGCCAATTCTTAATGCTGTTTATTTTTTTTTCCTTCTGTATATATCTTCCCCTTTCTCACAGCACTCAACATGTTTTCTTTGCTTTTGTAAAGCATTCTTCATCAATATTGCCCACTTAGTCTGTTAGGCCTAATATTCTTTCAAAAATTCTTAAAGCACGTTCTGTCCTGTCTTCTTCAACTTTTCCATCGTTTGTGTCAGTTACCTGATTCACTTATTCCCTCAACCAAACTATGAGATAATTAAATACCCATATTGACTTTTACATGTGTTATAAATTTTTAAAATGTACTCTCTTCACTCGCCAAAGCATTGGCAACTAATTAAATTTTGTCAATATGCAGTTTGACCTACAAAACCTGACCTGTCTCTGTTGCTGGCACATTACTATAGGAAGGTGACCCTGTCTCCTCCCCCTAGTAAAATATTTTCACTCACACACACGTGACTTACTGGGTTTTAAAATGGCTGGTGACTCCATGTTGCTCCTCAGGAAAGAACTGTATTCATTTTGGAGATTACTGCTTTATGTATTCAAAGGCTGTTTCATAGCATGGTCTGCCCCACTGCCAGTTTGACATGGTGGCAGAATTGTGGACATTTTTCTTATGTAATATCAAAAGTGACAGATTTTTTTCTGCCAAGGGTGAAAAAGCCATAAAATAATCAACCATCAATTGTTCTATAAACAGTCCGTAAACCAACCATCTCAACAAGTTCAGTGTTACACAAATTCCTTTTGCAACATCCCTATTATTTTAAAAAATACCAACTTGCAGTATATGTTTAAATAAGACTTGTTCTAAACTGTTCCTGGAGGAATTTTGAGAATACCATTAATAGAACAATAATCATTAGTAGCTGGTCTGTTTGTAGCATCCACCCTCAATTACTGTAATGTCTTTATATTCCAAAGCACTTTCACCATCTCCCCCTCTTTCATTAACAGGGACCTTGTTAATAATGAAAAATAACCTTTTCCAATGAACACATTATATACAATGTCTAAATAAAGCATTTTTTTAAATTAACCTTCTCACTTTTTTCCACATATAAAAGGCTGAGATGATGTAGATTGAGGCAAGATAAACCACCATTTTGATGTTAGTTTGATGTTGCAAAAGAAATGTTTTAATACTGACGTTGTGGGGATGGTTGGTTTATTGATTGTTTATAGAACAGTGGATGGCTGAGTATTACTTTGCATTTTTCTTGATTGATGTTAGGATATTTGGTATTTAAGTTGCTTTGTATTGTGCTTTTTAACAACTCTGATAAAGCCTTGATGTATGTTAGGTGAAAGTACTTTGTTTAATAAATTTAACAGGACACTGGTTCTTTCATACTGTATATTTTTATTACCTTTTACTATACTTTGTGGTGGAATACCTAGGAATATGCCTCTAGGAGAGAAAATGTTAACTTAATAGCCTTTGCCACTGCAGTGTGCTAGCAATTTGTCTCAGCTGCAGGTGAGTGACTGTAATGTGGCCAAAGCTGGTTCTTCAGACCATTCATCTTTTTCCCTGGATCCCTCAGGTATTGCACATATAGCTGCCATGAACTGGGAGCAGCCAATCCTCTGCAGCTGTTGATGTCCCCTCAGTGGACAAGGGAATGCCGCATTTGTCAATGTTGGGAGAATAGGCAGAGAAGGTGATCCTGCTTAACCAGGATGTTGTGCTATCCCTGGGGAAGCTACTGCTACCATTTTAAATCCTATTTGCCTTTTCTTTCCTGTCAAAAAGAAATGGAAAACTAAACATATTGCTTCTCCTGCTCCATTTGTACAGGACCGGAATGGTTTATTAAGTCTCTTGGCTATTGGCCCTTCTTATCAGGTGATTTCTAGTAAGAGAGCAGAAATTGAAGAAATTGTACCTGGAGAGGAATGTGATGGGACAGGTGCAGGTTTTTCTCCTCTGATTTCTGATTCAGACTCTGAGGAGGGCATGTTATCTGAATGTCTCTGTCAAGAATTTCTTCTGTTAGACCGTTTCCAAAATGTGCCAGTGTTTTCAGTGGGAGAACATCAAGGTTTCTTAGACTCTCAGAAAAATACTATTGCATGTTACTACTGAAGTTTCTAGAATGTCCTACCATCCCCCAGTACGGTCAACATTGGATGATGCATTTGTCACAGCCTGTGGCTGCCATGATAGCCAGCCTGCTGCACTTACCAAAGCAGATAGAATGATGTACAAAGTTCCTCAGACATTTGAATATCTTTACACTCTTCTCAATCCAGACCCAGCAGCTATAGCTTTAGAGGAGCTGCTACCAAGCATTTTGTTAATTGTAATCTTTCCCCTTCTGATAAGCTTGGTAAAATAATTGATAACCTTTGGGGAAAAGTATTTGCTTCTGCTGCTTTCATTTTTAGAATTTTGAATTGTCAGACTTGTATGTTAAACTTTGATTCTAATTTTCATTACTCACTGTTTAAGGTATGTTTATGACTAATAGATACTACATCCAGGGCTATTGCCCCTGGTACTGTGATGAGGTTGCTTGCTTGGTTGCATTCTCAGAACCTCCCAAAGGATGTAAAAAAAAAAATGACATTTTAAATTAAAAAAATGTGATGATAGGGGTAAGCTGATTTTGCAGGGGATCTCTCAGATTTCTAAGCCCTCCTCCTCAAAATATTCAGAGAGACAACCTCTGTAAAAGCAGACTAATTCCAAATAGTTGACCCGCGCTATTAGCTTTTGTTATTCCCACCGCAACAAAAACTATTTCAGGCAGCATTAAAGCACACACTATCACAGCCTTGGCTTCATCTATGGCTTTTTGGAAAAGTTTGGACTCAAAGTATTCTAGAAGCAGCAACATGGTCATATGAACATACTTTTACAAAGCATTGCAAGCCATATTTCTTTTGTAGGTCTAGGTTAGGCTTTGATAGGACCATTCTCCACAGGCTCCTGTATCCTGCTTCGCACCTCCCAGTTCTAAGTTGTGTTAGTCTACACACACATCTTGGGCTACTGCAACAGTGATCAATTTGTAGAGCATAGTACAGTTGTGTTAAGTACACTTACTTTAACAGCTGATGTTCGGTCAATCACTGCTGCAGTAGCCAGTCCCCTCCCTCCACCCCTCTAGGTTTTTGGTGTGTGTGTGTTTTATGCCACAGACTGCACATTTATTTACTCATTCCTAGCAATACCCTGTCTGGGCTCAAGCTCCCTAACTCAGAATGAAATCTCTGAAGGGCTTGGCACATAAACCTGTCTTTTTAGTCAGCTCAGCTTGAGCTGACTAATAGTTTGGGTGCAGGGAAGATGCCCTGAAGCTTTGGAAGCTGGCTGGCTATTATAGCCTATGCAAGATGTAAAGCACATCTACTGTTATGTTAGGTTTACTTACACAACTGTACTTTATGCAGTTCTTGCTAACAGTGCAACAGATTTATAAGCTCATATAACACTAGAGGTAACCATATTCTAAGAAAGATGCTTGAGCATAATGCAGTGTGGAACTGGTGAGCGGATCAAGCTAAAAGCTTTGAACTAGTAGAAAAATGCTACTGATAGCTTCAGTAACAGTAAAGTACCATGTTTCAACCTTATTTGATTACAAGTGGAGTACGCTAATTAAAAATGACTTGGAACAGTGTTGCATCAAGAGGGCAAACTATTGGCTGTGCAAAGGGAATGTTGACAGAGAAGAAAAAGTTGAAACCCCAAAGTAAAAAAAAATGCTTTGAAATGTAACAGTACAGTGGATATAAAAAGTGTACACACACCTGTTAAAATGACAGATTTTTGCGATGTAAAAAAATGAGACCACAATAAATCATTTTAAAACTTTTCCCACCTTTAATGTGACCTATAACCTGTACAATTCAATTGAAAAACAAACAAGTCTGTTAGGGGAAAAAATATAAAAAATAAAAGACATACAATAAGCTGGTTGCATAAAGTGTACACACCCTTACACTAATACTTTGTTGAAACACCTTTTGATTTAATTACAGCATTCAGTCTTCTTGGGTGCACACCTGCCATCAATTAAGGAGACTCTGATTAACCCCAAATAAAGTTCAGCTGTCCTAGTAGGATTTTCCTGACACTCAGTTGTATGTTGTAGAATTTGCTGCTGTCTGCTTAAAATGAATTTTTTTTTTCCATGGTGTCTATTCTGCCATCAGGTCCCGTATATTTGACAAGTGGACTGAAACGTTTGCCTTTAACTAAAAGCAAATTTCAAATTAAACATGCAAGAAAAGTAGGAGACAGTTTTCCCCTTTTGTTTTACTTTTCACTGTGCAAAGAAGATTTTGCCTTTTACTGTTTTTTTTTTTCACCTTTCTGTTAAAGTCTAGAACTTTAAAGGCTAATAGTCTGTTACTGAATGATCTAAAGAAAATTGTGGCCATCGTACAAGTGAAAGACGACTTCCCAATTCCTTGTCTTTCACTTTTCCCACAGTTTGTTAGATTTTTCCCCACATAGTGGACTGAAGGAAGCAGATGCAAGGAGACACTTTTAAATTATAACTCAACTGTTGCGCATTTTCCCATAAACCTAGTTTACATGGTAGAGATTCACTAGGTTTATGGGAAAATGCGCAACAGTTGAGTCGGATCATAAATTTTGCAAAATTATTTTTTCAATAGTTCTTTGCATTAGGCACTAGCTAGATTGCTGCAAATACTGGTAATACTCCACAGGCATGATGTGGAAGTGCTGAGCAGATCAAGAATATTGATGCGTATTGTAAATAATACTGAACCGAATGCAAGGAATAGCTACTGGAAAAAGATTTGGAGATAGTATGGGTCGTGACCTGGGTACCAGATACAGCTTGGAAGTGGCAATGATTATACACTGCTACTACAGATGACACTGTCATGCATTTGTTTAATGAAATCATTAGGTCAGGATGGGCATAAAACATGAAACAAGTCGATCCAGTAATTAAGCCATCTTATGTGATTAGAAAATAGCTTGCATACCAGCTCTAGTATTCCTAGACATGGTGGGCAGAGCTGTTCAAACCATCTTTGTTCTACATCTTGTATGCTGTTATTCTATACTGCGATTCATAGACTGCCTGTGGTCCATAATGGCAGTGTGCAAGTGTACCATGTTCTTGTGACTTGCACATGTGCAGTTGTGGACTGTTGACAACGTTAAAAGTGGACTTAGCTTTGGAATCTATATGTCAGACTGGACAGGTAAATGGATTTACATATCAACCAGCCTAGTGGTTAGGGCGCCAATTTGTTTGACTTGTATATATTATTATTATTTAACAGGTACAGTATATATTTCAGGACCTTCTTAAAGATAATATAGCACACGAGGTTTTAGGCAGATGGACTGAATGTGAGTTTGATATATGGCTATGCACCTGAGATTTAACACTTCATGGTCTGACTGATTTTAACATGTATTATCTTGATTTAAGAATATATAATTTTAAATGTTATAATTTAAAAGTGACTCCTTGCATCTGCTTCCTTCAGTCCACTATGTGGGGAAAAATCTAACAAACTGTGGGAAAAGTGAAAGACAAGGAATTGGGAAGTCGTCTTTCACTTGTACGATGGCCACAATTTTCTTTAGATCATTCAGTAACAGACTATTAGCCTTTACAGTTCTAGACTTTAACAGAAAGGTGAAAAAAAAAACAGTAAAAGGCAACATCTTCTTTGCACAGTGAAAAGTAAAACAAAAGGGGAAAACTGTCTCCTACTTTTCTTGCGTGTTTAATTTGAAATTTGCTTTTAGTTAAAGGCAAACGTTTCAGTCCACTTGTCAAATATATGGGACCTGATGGCAGAATAGACACCATGGAAAAAAAAAATTCATTTTAAGCAAACAGCAGCAAATTCTACAACATACAACTGAGTAAGTGTCAGGAAAATCCTACTAGGACAGCTGAACTTTATTTGGGGTTAATCAGAGTCTCCTTAATTGATGGCAGGTGTGCACCCAAGAAGACTGAATGCTGTAATTAAATCAAAAAGTGTTTCAACAAAGTATTAGTGTAAGGGTGTGTACACTTTATGCAACCAGCTTATTGTATGTCTTTTATTTTTTATATTTTTTCCCCTAACAGATTTGTTTGTTTTTCAATTGAATTGTACAGGTTATAGGTCACATTAAAGGTGGGAAAAGTTTTAAAATGATTTATTGTGGTCTCATTTTTTTACATTACAAAAATCTGTCATTTTAACAGGTGTGTACACTTTTTATATCCACTGTACTGTTACATTTCAAAGCATTTTTTTTTACTTTGGGGTTTCAACTGACTGGACCCCTTGTCATGATGAGTTGTATCCTCACTGTTACTGCATAATTATTTATTTATTTTTTTTATTTATTGACATTTGTTAACCGGGTTGGTCCTGCTGGGCTTCGGCTTTGGCCCATTTTCAGAGGAGACCCAATGAGAAAAGCTCCAATCAAAAAGGTGATATACAATTAATACAATATATACAATATTTATACTAACTCTGACATCGCTGTGCCATAGAGCATGGAGAATAGTCTTAATACAGCAAATTTGGTCTTAGAATATTCCCTGTGATTTAGGTTTTTCATTCCAATGTGCTGATCATAAGAATTATTTCAGCAGAGTTGCGACCCTTTTAGAGTTTTTTTTGAATACTACATTTTACTTTATTAATTCTGATTTGCTGTTTTGATGTTAATGTTCATGGCCATATCTGCAGAAAAGCATCCCATTCTTACTAAACCACATGTTTTTTCCATGGTTTAGATCAACTTACTGATGTCAGTTTAACTTGTCATAACATATTAGCACTTCCAGAAACCTCAGTGGTTAGTGCTCAGCTGTGTTTTTGTTATCTTACACTTGCATGAGTTATGGTAATTCAAGTGGTATTTTACCAAAATGCATTGGTGAAGGTGACTTTTTTCTGAACAAAAGTTTTTTTTTTTCCTTGCTGCTTATTTGGTGGTAAAAGGAAGCCTTTTGATTGAATGTATGATTTATTTGTTCTGGAGTACTTTGTTATGGTGGGTTTATTTGTTTTTGTTTGTATGACTGGAGTTTTGGGGACAAATTTAGAGATTGTTTTTTCTTAAGTTTGGAGTTCTATGGGAATAGCTTTATTGGGAATGGTTTGTTTCCCATATTTTGGCTTCAGTGTTTGTGTGGGAGGTTGTGGACATTCTTGTAATTTGATGCATCACTTTTGCGCATTGGGATCACTGTGCGAGACTGCTGTGCACTACGTAAGAGAGTTTCTCTATTACGCTCAGTGCTGACTCTGGATTTGGTATTTATACATAATGGGAGTGGGGTGCAGAGAGGCTTGTCCCCTTGTTGAAATGCTTATGTTGCGTCTCCCACCTGTTATCATAGGAGGTCACTAGGTTAATGGGCCTAGGGCCAAGCCTAGGCAAGTACAACCCCTGTTCCCAAGAATATCAATGTATTAAGCAGAACTAAGTCAACAACCAATATCCCTGTCAGGGTGAATTTGTGATTTCCCATCCAGTTATCCAAATTGCACTTAAATTGGGTCAGCAAGGGGCTCTGCTTCACCTGAATTGGAAGTTTGTTCTAGAGGAGAGGTATAACCTCTTTGAGATGTATCTCTCTCTCCAGCAAGTCCTGTTAATGTCACATACTAGGTTGAGTCCCCTAGAGTGAGTGCATCTTACACATTTTGATTTACGAATGTGCAGCATTTCCATTACAGCAGGATGTGAGATTACTTTATATGAAAAGCAGAGATCAGCTCTGAGTAGTCTGTAAGAGACAGAATAGTGATAGTGATTTCAATCTGTCAGCATATGCTGAAGACCCTGAATTTTCTTTAAGAAGCCTTTGAGATCTTTCCAGTTCTTGCAGGTGCCTAGTAAGGTACATACCAAAGGTAGCATCGTACTCTATTATTGGCCTAAGTCAGGAGTATGGGGGAGTTATATCATCTTTTATTCAGGAAGCAATGCCTTTGCTTATGAGGTGGGCAACATAGAAAGTCTTCCTTACCACGGTGGAGACGTGGTAATCAAAGGAAAGATTGCTGTCAACCTGTGTGGCCAGATCTTTCACCACTGATTGCGTGCTTACGGTGCTAATGTGGCAATTTGCAGGGATATTGCCCTTGCCAAAGGGGACGATGATTTTTTTGCATTGAGTTTTAGCCCATGACTTTGGAACCAGTCATTTTTCTATACAAGTCCCTCTTATAGGATGTTGACATCGTTTGGGGACTTGATGACTGCACTCAGTTTGCAGTCAGCAAACATTGTCAGCCATAGCCTTTTGTTTTAGCTTTTGCATCTGAGAGGTAGATCCCAAACAACAGGGGCCCCAGCACATATTCCTGTAGAACACCATTGGTTAAGGGTCTGCTGGTGGAGGCCGAACACACACAGTCAAAATACATGAATATCAGTGAGCCAGTTTTTAACCCACCTGACTAATATACAGGTTGATCTCCAGCTGGATGAGTTTAGCATTGTTGACTGAGTGGGGAAAAGTGTCAAAGGCCTTGGCCAGGTCCAGATAGCAAAACCTCTTTTGTAGTTCTACAGAGTCAAGTCGAATTCATGCTTCCAAAATGCAAAACTTTAAAATCCAGATCATTTGAGCAGCTGAGTTTATTGACTAAATCACAAAAAATAGAGACTGCTAAGTACTTTCATCCCTCAACAACAAGCAAGGGGACTTAATCAGGACAGCCATTACACTTCAGAACCTTTTTATACTGAATCAATTAACTAGTTGTTACACCCATAACATTTAAAGTGACCAGTGCTTTTTACAAGAAACATCACACACAAATTTGAATGCACGCAGTAAATGGTCCAGATAAGGGCGTATGCATGAATTTGCCTTCGTATACGGATTTGACTGTCTCAAAGAAGTCCACCAAGTTCAAGAGGCAAGATCTTCCTTTAATGAAGCCAAACTGGGTCAGGTCGAGCATTTGGAGGTTTCCTATATCTTTGCTGATAAGGTCCATGATTATTATTTCCATAGCCTTGCAGATTAGGCTGATTAGGCCTATGGGTCTATAGTTCCTATGGTCTGTAGAGGTGCCTCCTTTATGTAACGGGATGATGGGTGCTGTTTTCTATTCAGCAGGTACAAAACCAGTGCTTAGACTGTGGTTATAAAGAGTACTCAACAGTGCAGCTAGTTCTTGTTTTAATTCATTTAGAATACAGCCTAGGATATTATGAAGTTCCATACTGGCTGTGTTTCTGACTTTAGAGAGAGCATTTATGACCTGCTCCTTGGAGATACTAGGTGGAGAGCAGTTGATATGGAAGCTTTGGGGGATATGTGGCAGTGACGGGGTGGGGGGGGTTCACTAAACCTGTCAGCTAGCAGTTCAGTTATTTCTGTGGGTTCAGTATATAAGGTGCCATTAACAAACAATTCTTCACAGATCTAGGTTTCTCTCTTAAGGTTTCTAACATAGCTAAAGAAGGCTTTATGTTTATTCTTAGTGAAAGAGATTAATTTGGCTTCATAGTTATCTTTATAATGTCTTACAGGGTGTCTTATTTGCTTATTTAAGCCAAGGAGGTAATGCTTCAAATTCAAAAACTGTTCCTTCCTGCTCTTGGACAGTAATATCTTTCTCTTATTGTATAACCTGTTAATGGTGGTTGTCCACCAGGCAGGCTTGTTCTTTCTTGAGGATCTTGTTTTAATCACATCAGGTATGGCAGAGTCATACATTTTGTATAGATGATTATACGAGGCATTGGTCTAAATTCCATTATAGGTGTCCATGCCATCAGTGAGGTTGGGGGCTACGAAGCTATTAATGCCATCACGTACTAGGTTGTAATTGGCTTTGGAGAAGTTTTTTAGTCTAGCTGCTGCTGATGGGGGGACTCAGATGTTACTTCTGAGACTGATTTATGATGAGATCTCACTAGGGAGGGACGTACACATGGGGTGGTGTAATGATCTCCCATGTTAGTGAGCACTAGATCCAGAATGTTTTGGCCTTTTGTAGGGATGTCAACCAACTGGTCCAGGGCATTGAAGTTGAAGTCCAAGACCTTTGCACCAGTGTGTTAGTACATGTATAATTTACCCAATCTATGGATGGTTAAAGACCCCTAAAACCAGGGTGTTTGGTTATATGTTGAGCGATTCGAGTAGCTCCAAATATGCAATGTGGGTATCCTGGTTCATGGAGGGGTCCTATAATTGGCAATAACTTGAAGAGGGGTCTTAACCTACAGTTATTTGGACCTGAATTAGTTCAAGGAAATCATTTTATCTAACAAATCTAAAGGTGCATTTATTTTTGATGAATATTGATACTCCACCTACTTTGGTTCTTGCACTTTCAGTTTGTGGTCTGAATGTGTGGAAGACATTATAACCTGGTATGCGCGGAGTGATTCCTGTAGCCTAAAACCAAGTCTGTGTGATTGCACAGATGTCAGCATCTTCTAGGGTGAGGGCTGCTTTCAGTGAGTGCAGTTTTGGGTTTAGACTCCTAGTGTTTAGCAGCATAACCTTGAGGTTGTTTTTTGAAGATATTTTTATATTGGGAATTTTGTTGTGACATTGCCAAAAAAAAGGCATGAAATCCTAGAAGTGATAGATGAAGACCATCTCTGGCAAAGCAGCGTGGTCTAGCTACCATGCCTTCCCAGGCTGACGGGTACTGGATGCCCTTAGAATGACACCAGAAACTAAGCCAATTGAAGTCGATCATTTTTTGTTGATATTGTGGTATCATCTTAGGTGAAGGTATTATGCTGTTGAAAGCTAGGGACATACCTGCCTGAGAAGCATATTCAGGGAGCTCAGTCATGTCTCCCTCCATACAGTCCATTGAGGGTATGGCTCAAGTCATTCACACCAGCATTAACTATGATTGAATAATGGTACTTGTTGTGGAGAGACTTGAATGCATGTGTGATCTGGCCGATCCTGGCGCCCGACAAACAGCTGTCTGTGACTTTCTCCTTGTCCAGCCTGGAGGGTGAGATATCTGTGTCTCTCACTAAAAAGTTGCCTGTGACCAAAAAATTTGATTTAGATTTGGTTTGCCTTGGGGGATTGGTTGAGTCATTTGTGCTTTTGTGATTTTGTGTGTATTGAGTGCAGTAGGTACTGTATTAGGTGTAGCATGTTTGTGTTCTGGAGGTCTCTGGTGTTTAGGTAAATTTCTGGTGAGTACCTCTGTGTATGATAGTTTGTGCTGAGAGTGTGGTTTGTGCAGGAGGTGTAGTATGTGGGTGACAACTTGTTTGGTGTCTCTGTTCTGTGAACGGGAGAGAGAATTACAAATTCTTAGTGTGTATGCATCTCTCACAAAATGAGCTTGAGTGGTTTAGGAGTAGTGGGTTGTCAGTGTACATGAGGCAGTTGCTGCACTGCCTCAGGATACCCATGTCAATCAGGCTGGCAGTAGAAACAGAGGAGAACTGACCATCCATAATAATAGGTGTAAATTTGTTTACTTTAATTAGGAAGGATGTGGTTTAATTGACGGATTAATGCTCATTCTGCATTATTGGGGCTCTCAAGGGATACAATATATTGGGGATTAGATTTCAGTTAGAGGCAACTGCTATGGAAAGCCCAGCTTTTAGCATCCTGTTAATTTTCCCTACATTAAAACTACTGCAGGAAGAACACTGGGCTAGATATATCACATTCTTTCTCCAACAATGAGCATATAGCCTAGGTTGATGGATCTTCCCTGTTACCAGATGACAGAAGGTTGTTTCTTGTTAATGTATGCGCACATGCTTTATACTGTTTGCATGGATAAGTACCAAATATGTTGGAGCCAAAAAAATGAAGATGGTTTACAGTATTTGTCTTTGCATATAATCCTTTTGAGATTTAAATTGTTCTTCAAGCCAAATTACGGTACGTCACCAATATCCTTAAGTTCATCACTGGAAGTTAGAATCCTCCACTTATCCCTGATGATATTACAAATGTTCCTCATCTCATTGTTATACTTCAGTATCAACCTTGGAAGACCTTCGCTTGATCTATCATAGGCACCTCATCCTCTGTGGTTCAAATTACTCCTATTGAACAATGGTTGACCAACCGATTCTCTAAGAGAGGTAATCTGTCCCTTCAACTCCTCAGTGTGATACGTCTTATATCCATATACCTTATAACAGGAACTAAGCAAATCCAATTCTTGACTAAAAACATCTTCAGTACATAATATGGACATGCGTAGCATTTGGCCTTTGACAATATTCAGAAAAATGTTTAGATTCCATGCTGTCCCTGGCTAACAAGCCATTCCTCCAGAAATCCTTTCTGTGGACCCTAGTCATAAGGCCACTATCTTGCTTCCTATACAACTTGGTGTCAAGGAAGTTAATCTTAGAATCTAACACAATCAATAAAGCGATCTAGGTTGTCTCTGCTGTAATGTCATCCACAAATTTCTTGTAAAAAGTGACATGTTATCTCCATGGATCGCAACTATTAAAGACCACTTCTTCTTCCCATTGTGCCATTACCAAGTTTGCATATGTATTGGCTCACAGGATGCCCATGGCCATAGCCCATTGCTGCCAAAAAACTCGTTACCAAACCTAAAGCTGTCCCTTTCCCACACCAGCTGTAAAAGAACACAGAGGACACAAGGCAAATCCTATGACTCACGTCTCATTAAAAGACCCAAGTGCTCTAATTCCATGGTCATTCGGAATGACCATGGACAAACTGTTCACATCTAGTGTAACTAGGAAACAGTTGATCTGCTGATGGAAGGACCTCGTAAACATGGCTAGCTCATTAAGAAAATGTGCAGTGTCTCTAAGGACAGTAGGGGTTGACTCTACTCATTTCAAGCTCTTTTCAGTCCTATCCTTATGAATCTTAGGAAGCCCTCTAACTGGGATTGTTGTGTGTTCCATTTTAAAAAAGTTGAACATGTCTTGAGAAATGATCTGATTAATAAGCATGTCATTCAGACTTTCCTTAACTTCATTTATTGTATTCTTGACTTCCATAGCTGAGACAATGCGATAAGTCTTATCCTTCGATAGCATTTGTCACATTTTTTCTTTGTAATGCTTTTCATCCATAACCACAACAGCACCCCCTTTGTCTGGTGGTCTGACAACTATCTCATCATTATTCATAATTTCCTTTCGAGCCAGTCTTTCTCCATTTGTCAGATTATGGAAGGACTTCCTATTATTCTGGGTCAGATATTCAACAAGCTGGTACTCCTGTCCGTTCAAAAACCTGTAGTACTGGATGAATGGGTGGGGTATATAAACTTGGTTTCTCAAATTCTGCAATCCATTGACACTTGCTTCTTGCTTAAACAGAGTTCTGAAAGTCAAACAATGAGCAAATAACATTCTCCTTTGATCCTCATTCAGAACAACTTTTGAAATATTACAAATTAAATCATTCTCATATTGTCAAGATGTTATGAAGAGACCTTCCATCGTTTGCCACTCCGACTGGATGGACCTGTTCCTCCTGTTGGAATCCAACTTGGTCAGAACCGGAAAAAACAGATCTCTCAGTTCTAATTTTAGGTCGGGCCCAACCATAGTAGCTTGTTCCATTGATATTCTAGGATGACGTTTCTGAGAGCCTTCACTAGCACCAGCATTACTCTCAGACGCATCTTATATGATGCCATGTTTGCCATAGATCCATGATACTGAGTGCCAACCAAGCAAACCAGTATTGCTCTTGAGTGAACCACTTTTACTCCATATTCTCTCCTACTCAGTTTGCTAGTGCTCAGCAAAGCTCGGTATACTAGCCTGCATTACAGAAGGGGTTAATAGCAGCCAGTGCCATCCAGGCAATGCAAAGTAGTTTTGATTGCTAAATCAAATTTGCTCAAGTTATTTTGAGTGATCACTACTGTTTCCTGCTTTTATTTGTACACTATTTTTGTAACAAAAAAAAATGTACTTCCTCTTACTGTTGAATGCTGCAAGACTACCTTGAAATCACCTTCAGGAAGGAATTTCCAGCTAGTCGTTTAACTGGTTTGTGGTAGAACTGAACTTGAGTCTCGTACTGTTTTTTTCATTAGGAGGACTGGTTTTATTCATCGTGTTGCGTGCTTTGTCTAATTGAGTTGGGGAAACACACAAAAAGGGCTCATATTGTAGTGGTTTCATTGGCCAGAAGGCACATTAGTTTTTTGTCTTTTGTCTGTGCTGCTATAAATTTGATACATCTGCATGGAGCAGCTGGCAGTTAGCAGTGCTTGTACAGCAGCAAACACTTAGAAAGCAAATTTACCATATACAATGGTCCATGAAACGGTATCCTGTAAAACAGTAAATAAAAAGCAAATACCTTGCACACCAACAGTTAGATGTTGAGTGGGCAATACCTATAGATTTAGTAGAATTCAGTACTATATATACGTTAAAGTTCAATCGAATTTAGTACTATTTAGCATAATCTGCCCCAATAACGTTCCCTTATTAGTTTGCGCCAGCAAAGTACCCTTAATAGCTTTCTTACCCCAATACACCACTCCCTTGTAGCTGACTATGACTGTACTGCATGGATATGCAATTTCCTAACTTTTCAGTAGCCAGCTTGGTGGATATCGCCATCTTGAGACAGTGTAAAAATGGTCTCACATTTACCAGCAACTGCTTAATCCTTAAAGACAGACACAGTATGTGAGAGGTATACCTGCACAATGACACTGGAGGCCAGACACTTGGATACAGATACACATCAGGTTGTCAAAACACTGATCTCACATAGCACACAGTGCACACACAGACTAATGTGTGCTGAGCCACTTAAAAGCAATCTTTCAAAAAAAAAAAAAAAAAAAGATTGCCTAGACTGCCCTTTGTCAAAGCTGTGCTTCAGCAAGTCCAAAGGCACTCAAAAAGCAATACCTAACCCCACAGATGCAGTCACACTCAGTGGAGCCCCCACACTAAGCCCCCAAGACTAGTAAACACATTTCCAAGGACCCTTGTTTTACGGGACTCCATTTGTAAGACATACTGATGCCTCTCTAACTGGGCTGGACTGAGAAACTAATGGTTAGTTACTTATCTGGAACCCGGAACTGCCAAATCACTCATGCACTCATGTCCTTACACCAGAGGTACCACTATGATTACATCATAGTCCATGGAGGTGAAAATGACCTAAGACTTGCCTATCTAGACTATATGAAGAGAGATATTATGGAGCTTGCAGACTGTGTCACAGACTGATGTGAGCGTAGCATTGAGCAGCATATTACCATCACTGAGGATGACACTGCAATATGAGCAAAAGATGATTGACACGAGAAAGACCACCAATTGTTAAAATCATTCTAAGGGGATCCATTTGTCATCTTGGGGAAAGACATGGTTAATGGGCCATGTTGTACTACCAAGGATCGCACCTGTCCCATCTAGGCTTTCAAATACTGTCTGAAACTTTATCCACCCCCACAGTGCCTTTTTTAGGCGATGCCAAATTTACAAACCTATTAACATTGCAAAATCAACTCAGAGCCTCAAGGTGTTATTGCTCAATTTCAGGAACCTAAATAAAAAAACTACACTCCCTCTAAGTCCCCTCACTTGCAAGAATACAAAAATCTGTGCAGTTACCAAGACATGGTTTAATGTGGCAGAGTATCCTGAAGTTCAAGGTTTCAGTGCCTTCCACACTTTACCAGTAGCTGTACAGACAATGGCTAAAGGTGGAGATGTCTCAGTATACATCAAAAACGAGCATACCTCTAGGGTGGTCAAATGGTTACGGATGGAGATGTCTCAGTATACATCAGTAACGAGTGTCCCTCTAGGTTGGTCAAATGGTTATGGGTGGAGATGTCTCAGTATAAATCAGTAATGAGTGTACCTCTAGGTTGGTCAAATGGTTATGGGTGGAGATGTCTCGGTATACATCATTAACGAGCATACCTCTAGGGTGGTCAAATGGTTATGACATGCTGGAGTTCCCCCATGTGCAGGTCACTTTAGACAAAATCCCATACCACATCCTAGACAACTATAGGTCACCCTCTATGTCCCAAGAAGCTCAATGCATACATGGCCCTACTGGAGGCATTTACCATCCAACCCAGAGTCCTACTCATGAAATACTCTAATTACCTCCTTTAGACTGGGAATCCTACACTACCTCAAATCTAGTGGCACAGAGATTCCTGGACTTCATAAATACAAACACCAGTGATGAAGTAGTGAATACGCCCACTGGAGGTGTGGACATACTTGAGCTCGTACTCACAAATATGGGAGAATGCTGCAACACCCCCCCCCAAAAAAAAAAAAAAGTCTGGTTATCTCTGGTAAGGCCAGCCATAAAGTTATCTCCTTCAAAATTATTACATGTTGGTTTGTCAAAATTCATTACCCATCCAAACTCAGAGAACATAGCAGCCTTTGCTGAATTGTTCTCAGAAACTCTGTACAACCCATCTCAGTGGCTTCATAGAGACTGCTGTACCATACAGAAGTATGCCCAGAAGTGCCCCTAGAAACAAACCACCCTGGTGGCATCCCAAATTAAATAGAATACACAACAAAAGGAAAAATATTATGGCAAAACTCAGGAAGGGTAATTCCCATAAAGATAAACATTCTCACATCAAACTTAATAGGCAACTAAGAGGGCTTGTTAGGTCAAAGAAAGCTAATGCTGAGGTTAAGATAGCTTACGAGGTAAAGATAACCATATGACAAGTACACAGCAATGTGCTGAGCTGGTTGATAATGGTCCTACATTCACTAAGCATGGTGATATAGTGAACCTGTTAGAGAAATTCAGTTTCAGCTTTACCACCGCCCTTCATCCCCAACCATTCTGCAAGAAATTACATCAAACATAACCCTTCCAACTGTAACTGGGAAGCATGTCCTGGCTAACCTCACTTGGGTCCCCAGTAAAATCCTGGAATTCCCCCTAAACAGTCTAAAATACAACTTATTAGGTCCCCTGGAGTCAGTATTTAATTGTAGTCTTAAAACAGCTTTTTTGCCACGAGAATGGAGGACTGAGACAGTCACCCCTCTCCCCTTCATAAGGGATGACCTTCAACAGATCCTGGAAACTATAGATTCATTAGTCTGACTAGCCTTATTTGCAAAACCATGAAAATATTTATCATGGAATTTATCAAGAACATAGGAGACCTCCAGGCACTGGGTTCATCCCAGTTTGGCTTTGTCAAAGAAGGACATGCTTACTGAACCTGGTGAACTCCTCTGAAAAGATCAGTAAGCCAATGGATAAGGGGAAAGTGGTACATACTCTACCCAGATCTGGCTAAAGCATTGGATACAATATGCCACTCAGGCATTAAAAAGTTAATATAGCTAGGCCTAAACCCTTTTATTGCATGTTGGATAGCAAGCTGCTCATGGATAAGACTAAAGAGGTTAGGACTGTTGAGTCCACCACCACAAAGAATCTGGTCACCACTGGAGTTTCTCAGGGCTCCCTGTTGGGCCCCTCCTCTTTGGTAACTACTTCTTGGAGGTCAAAGCCAATGTAAAAGGTCTCTGGCAAACCAAGTTCAGAGACCACTGCAAGCTTGGAGCAGTCATTGATTCCCTACAAGACAATAACACTGTTCAGGAAGGCTTAACAAATACTTGGTGTCAAAGCCATGGCTTAAAACTCAGTGCCAAGAAATGAAATGCATTATAGTACCTTATGGGAAGTTGCCCACACCACCACCCTGGGTTGCTATGCCATCAATAAAACACCCATAAAAGTTAATTTACAAGTCTGGGATTTGGGCACTCATGTAGATAGTAACCTAGCCTTCGAACAACATGTTTCCAAAGTAGTAAGGATATTCTATGTTTCTCAACTTGTAAGGGCAGTTCTAATTGGTTAATTTCACATCTGTAAAGTTTTTTCGAGACCTTACCTAAAAAAGGCACTTTAGGGAAGGCAAGAGCCTTTGCCAGCAGCCGAATGCCTAGGGGTGCCAGGTTTCCCAACCATGGCTTCCAAGGCAGACAGGAACTACTGGATCCCCTTGGACTGACACCAAAAACTAAGCCAATTATTGAAATTTTTGTTTAAACTGTGGCATTATTCTAGGTGAGGGTAGTATGCTGCTCAAGGCTAGGGACATACCTGCTTGGGACACAAACTCAGAGCTCAACCATGTCTGTCATCATATAGTCCAGTGAGATGTATCTTAGGTCATTTACACCAATGTGAACTATGACGGAGTTGTAATGGTACTTGTTACTGAGAGACCTGAGTACATACATGATTTAGAGAATCCTGGTACCGAACAGACAGCTGGCCGTGGCTTTCTCCTTGTCCAACCTGGTGTGTGGGACATCTGTGTGTGTGTGTATTGCGTCTCCAATTATAAGACACGTTTTTTGAGTGCTATGCCTTATGGGCTTGGTGGGTGAGACACTAGTGTTGCCATGTCTCATGGGTGCTTTTGAGACTGTTAGCTGCAGCAGACTTGTGTTTTGGAGGTATCTGGTGTTTTGGTAAGTTTTGAGAGAACCTCCGCATATGTGGTTTTACATGTTTGATGCATACTATATGTATGAGTAATGGTACTATGTGAATATGTAGTGGTGGGTCAGTTGACAATGTTCTCCATGTTACTGTTTTGAGTGAGAGAGCATAGATTCCAGATTCTTGATGCAAATGCATCTCTCACACACTGTACTAGACTGTTTTATTAGTAGAGGGTTGTCTGTGTACATGAGGCAATTGTTACAATGCCTCAAGAGACCAAGTCAACAAGATTGACTGGACAAACAAAGGTAGTCCAACTCTCCATAATGTTAGGTTGAAGACTGTTGTCACTAAGGATAGCTTTTCAGAAACTATCACGGAGCAGCTTGGAGAATAGATATTTCTGCCTGAGTTTTAAGGGAAAATTTGTGGAATTTAACTGTCCATCTTTGGCACACAATTGCATGGTGCTGTGCAATGCGTAAACCAACATAAACCTGCAAAGATGCAGGACATAAATACCAGAAGCTAAAACTTGAGTTTCACCCTAACCCTATTCAAGTTCAAGTTAGATCAATTCATGGGTAATCGGGAATTCAAACCTAGTCTTGTGCCTGTCTCTGATGGACAGATGCAGTCAGTAAACCATCCCCTTTATATTTATGGGTTGTATGGCTATGCTTATAAGTGTCCTGGTGGTCAATAGGCTAGTATACACCTATGGACCACTGAAAGTTTGTTAGATTTCGGAGTTGTGGTAAAGGAAGGAAAGTGTTAAACTTCGGAACTTAGTTGAACTTCTCATTCACAATCTCACACCATGTCAAGCAATATGGTATGATGTCATGAATGGGAACACACAATGTCAAACTATGTATTTCACCCACACCACCAACAGCTTCTGTTAACCTGAGCTGTACTCAAGTTCCACTTTCAATATCTCCCAATCAGAGGTTCATAGGAGGTTACTAGGGAAGAAGCCCTAGAGCCCTTACAAGCCTAGTTGGGTTAATCCTGAGTTGCCTCAATTGTCTTTTATTAGATGTACATAATTTGGAGAGTGCATCTATGATAAACACTGACTGCCCCTTTCCATGAGGGATATGGGTCAACCCCTGGGGTGAATTAGACATCTCCTATCCATTTGTCCAGTTTGCACTTGAATAGGATCAGTAAGGAGCCGTGCTTCACATGAATTAGAAATTTAATCCAGAGTTGTGACAATCTGTGGGAGATTTGTGTCTCTAGCATGTTCTGTTAATGTCACAGGCTAGGTTAAGATCCTTAGAGGGAGTGACTCTTGTACCATTTGACTTGTGGATATGCAACATATCCATCAGGGCAGGGAGTGACTGCTGTGTAGGCCAGGCAGAGGTTTCCTCTCAGCAGCCTATATGGATACAGAGTAACAGTGACAGGGCTTTCAGTCTATCCATGTAAGTCATGGTGTGGAGGCAATGCATTTTCTTGGTGAGAAACCTCTGTGGTTTCTCCAGCTGCTGCAGGTGTCTGGTGAGGTACATGCAGAAGGGAGCATTGCACTATTTTCATGGTCTGATGAGGGTCCAGTACAGTGGAATTATAACATCCTTAGATCTGGATGTGTGATGCCCTTACTTATGAGATGCGCAAATTGGACTGCGGAAACTTGGTGGTCAAAGTTCAGATTGCAATTTACCTGTGCTACCAGATCTTGCACCACTGGGTTTGAACTTGGGGGGGAGGGGCTGTCGATATTGTAATTAGCAGGGAATTCTGCTTTGCTAAAGGGGATAATAATGCATTTCTTTTTTGCATTTAGTTTTAGACCATGGCTTTGGCACCAGTCATTTGTCTGTTAGCCCTTTCTGTAATATGTTAACATCATTGGGGCACTCAGTGGTTGTACCCAATTTGCAATCATCAGTGAACTTAGTAAGCCAAAAGCTGTCTACATTATTCTGGACTTATGAGAAATAGGGCCCAGCACAGATCCTGGTACACCACTGGTGACGGGTCTACTGGTAGAGGTGGCATCACCAACTTTGACAGTATGTGTTCTGTCGGTGAGCCAATTGGCTACCCATCTAGTGATGTAAGGGTTAGTCCAGAGCGTGGGAGAATTCCTCAATAATACCTGATTGGGGGTTTGTGTCAAAAGCCTTGGCTAGGTCAAGATAGGCAGTATGCATTCGTGCAGGGTTTTAGATGTTCATCGTGTTACCCTGCTGCAGTCATCACACTTGGGTTATCCTGCCATCAGGCGGTCCCGCAGTCTGCTCAAATTCCAAAGTCTTGGTCCAGCATCAGTTGCTGTCGCTTCTTCCCTGACGTCAGTGCGTCAGGGGTATATAAGAGGCATCCAACGCCATTTTCTTCAGTCATTCTTGCCGCGCGGTGCCCGAAGCAGAAGCAGTTCGCAAGTGCCGGTCGGCCGACACCTGAGATTTTCGATTTGAATTTCAGTCCGAAGTCTTCAATAAAGCTAAGTACCCCATTGGGGGACATTTTCTTGCATCAGTCCGATGTCAGAAAAAGTTAACAATTGCATTTCTTGTGGGAAGCATATACCTCATAAGGACTTCCATTCCTATTGCATTCCTTGCCTAGGCCCAGACCACGACATCACAGGTTGTCGGTTTTGCGCTAGGTTTAATAAACGCATTATCAAACGCTGTTTTGACTTCGCACGGCATTACTTTGGTAGGAAATTCAATTATATCATGCTGTCGGAGCAGCCGACGACCACAATTCATAAAAAAAACGCAAGGATAAGGACAGGCAGCCTAGGAATAAGCCAGACCCCGAGGCCTCAGCTGGGCCTGTCGCTGGTTCTCTGGTTTTCAGTGAGGCACCTACGCAGCCCCTGACGACCGCAAAGCTGGATCCCCAGACAGCTGCCGACTCAGCCATCTACCGATACCGGAGCAGATTTAGACACCGGTGCAGAGGAAATACCTTCAGTTGCAGAAGGTGTCTTCAGACCGACTACACTCACCATTAAATCTTATGCTAAACTCAAAACTCCTTTAAAACCTAAGAGAACTGTTCAGTCTACAGGTCAAGGCCCCATGCCTAAGAAACAGATGCTTAAGATGGCTGAAGATTTAATTACCCTTATCAGGGGTTCCCATCCCCCTCCTGATAAAAGACCAAGACAAGAGGAGGATTATGCATCCTCTGACCAGGTTTCTCTCTCCTCAGATTCTTCTGAGGAACAGGATTACACTTTTCCACCTTATGAGGATTCTGATGCTGAAGACTCTATTCCCTCAGCATCTCCCCCTGAAGACTACTCCTTTGGGGAAACATTACATACCACGAGGGAATATTTCCACTGGGAAGGCCAGGATTACTCAGATTCTAAGAAAAGGCTCGGAGAGTTCCTTCTATTACCCCAACACAGACCTCTTGCTATTCCTCCTGTTTTAGATATTGTGGATGATGTCTACTTGGAGTCTAGTTTAAATCCAGACTCTCTACCTCCTGCACCAGCCAAACCAGACAGATACTACAGAGTACCTGACTCACACAAATTCCTTTATAAAAGCCCTGTAGCTGACCCAGAAACCATTTTCCAGGGTCCTAAGGGAGCAAAGGCTTCTGTGGCTAAAAATTCTGTGCCCTCTGAAAGAGATTCCAAAGCCCTAGATAGATGGGGAAAGAAAATATACACCTCTGCAACTCTGGCTATGAGAGCATTAAATTGCCAGTTTCACATGTTGAAATATCAACAATTCCTGATGTCTCAGTTAAAACAAAAAATGAGCACACACTCAGAACAGCCTGAGTTCAAGGAAATACAGGATCTGTTGCATGCAGCTGAACAGGTGGGCAAGCATACTTTACAATGCGGATTTGATTCACTGGAAGCTTCCTGTAGAGCAGCTGTTACTGGTTCAGTCATTCGTAGACATGCTTGGTTAAAAGAACAAACCCTCCCTGACCATGTTAAAGTAAAATTATTAGATGCACCTTTACAACAGGATGTATTATTTGGTGTCAAAGCAGAAGAGGTTTCAAAGAAAATGGAGGATAAGGCTAAATCTATGCAAACAGTCAAGGATTTCTTGCAGGTACAACCCCCTCGCTTCAGCAGAAATTGGCCAACAAAAAATTGGTCCTTTCCAGTTTCAGACAGATCACAGAGGGACAAATACAGATGCCCAAGGGGCAGAGGTCAGTCACAGGGCCCTTACAAACCTCGCCAATGGGGTTCTGCTACCCAGAAAGGAGGAGAAGACAGGCCCCAAGCTAGCAGAAGGCAGACACAATGACTCTATCCTCAATATACCAAGCAAATCTCTCCTGGCAACACCCTTGGGAGGAAAACTAACCTTTTTTGCAGACAACTGGCACATCATCACAAAAGACAAATGGGTTCTAAACATTGTCTCTCAAGGATACAGAATCCACTTTCATACCTTACCAAGGAACAAAGGAATGCCAAACCTGCCACCAAATCAATGGGCAGAGGCACAAAAACAAATTACAGCCCTCATGAACATGAGAGCCATTCAACAGGTACCTACACAGGAGCAAGGGTCAAGGATTTTACTCAAGACTCTTCCTAGTTCCAAGAAAGGACAAAGCATGGAGACCCATTCTGGATCTTTCAATTCTGAACACCTATCTGCAAGTACCAAAATTCAAGATGCTAACACTACAGCAGCTTCTTCCCATGCTGGGCAAGAATGCTTGGCTAGTCACTTTGGACCTCAAGGAGGCATACCTGCATGTCCCTATCAGACAAAATTGCAGAAGATACCTCCACTTCATTGCAGGTTCAACGCATTATCAATTCTCTGCACTGCCCTTTGGCTTATCTACTGCGCCCAGGGTCTTCACAAAACGCCTGGCACCAGTAATTGCATACTGCAGACAAAGAGGAATTCAAATATACCCATACCTGGACGACTGTCTTTTTCAAGCAGAAAGCAAGGACATTCTTCTACAGCATTTGGCATTTGTCAAACACCTTCTAAGTTGCCTAGGGTACACAGTAAATGAAAAGAAATCAAAACTAGTGCCCTCACAAAACATAACATTCCTGGGTGCCAACTTGAATACAATGGCCCAGATGGCTTATCTCATGCCAGACAAACAACGACAACTGTTTCAATATTTCAAAATAATGGCAACAAAGACCCAACTCCCTGCAAGAAAAATTCTGCAGGCCTTGGGATTCATGGCATCTTGCATTCTACTAATACCATTTGCAAAACTGCATATGAGGAAATTACAATGGTACCTGAAAAGTGTATGGGCTCAGCACAGCCACAGCTTGGAAACAATGATTTCACTCATTCCCTGCCTTCAACAGGAGTTTCTATGGTGGGCACAGGCATGTCACCTCAACAAGGGTCAGCCTTTCACCTTACCCACAGCCAGGCAAACTATGATAACAGATGCATCGGACTATACCTGGGGAGCACACATGGCAGGAAAGTGCATTCAGGGCAAATGGACTACAGATCAGAGACACCTGCATATCAATCAAAAAGAAATGCTAGCAGTGCAGAATGCCCTAACAGCTTTCAAGGACCTTCTACACCCAGGACAACTACTAATAAGGACAGACAACACCACAGTTATGTGGTACATAAACAAGCAAGGGGGCACACATTCCTACCCTCTATGCAGGCTAGCAATGACCTTGTGGAACACTGCACTGTCTTACCAGCTTCAATTCCAAGCACAATTCCTGCCAGGAAAGAAAAACACATTGGCAGACGACCTAAGCAGAAACATCATGGACCCACATGAATGGAAACTAGATCCACAAGTATTTGCAATGATAGTTCAAAAATGGGGACGCCCAGACATAGATCTGTTTGCAAGCCCCCACAACCACCGACTTCAAAAATTTTGCACAAGGACCTTCCATCCACTAGCTTGGAAAGTGGACGCTCTCTTTCAGTTGGAAAACATTGACAGTGTATGCCTTCCCTCCACTGCCTCTTCTAGCAAAGGTACTAATGAAAGTCAGATTAGAGAGGCCACAATGATTCTCGTTGCACCAGATTGGCCACGCCAACACTGGTATTCAATTTTAAGGATCATGGCCCACAAATTCCACACCTGCTCACCTAGCGAGACAATCTGATTCTACACAGCCAGCTCAAGACTTTAAACCTGGCTGCATGGCAAATTGCCTAAACAACCAACCAACACCTTTATCCAAAGCTGTTATGGATGTCATTCTGGAGGCCAGGAGGCCCAGCACCAGGAAAATATATTCCGACAAATGGAAAAGATTTTGCTCCTGGAACCAGGCTAAAGGCCTAAATCCCCTGGAGCCGAACATTCCTCAGATTTTACAATATTTAACAGAGATGTTACACAAAGGACTTTCCTTTTCATCTATTAAGATCCACGCCTCAGCAATTTCAGCACGGATCCTCCTTTATTTTCACATCCACTCCTAAGACAGTACCTCAGAGAGGCTAAGAACTTAAGACCGCCAAGGAGAGCTCCAACCCCAACTTGGGATCTCAACTTTGTCCTGGAAAAGCTTACACTGCCGCCCTTTGAACCAGCTTTTTCAACTGATTTAAAATTTCTTTCATGGAAAACTGCCCTACTACTAGCAATAACCTCAGCTAGAAGAGTCTCAGAGCTACAGGCACTAATGGCAGTGGAACCTTTCCTCATTTTTCATCAAGACAGAGTTTCTCTATGGACTAATTCTTCCTTTATGCCAAAGGTTATAGCCAGTGTGGCCCTAAACCAAACCATTCACTTGCCCACCTTCTTCCCAAATCCCCAGAATAAAGGAGAAAGACTCCTGCACTCTTTGGACATTCACAGGCAATTACGTTACTACTTGGAAAAAACTAAGGCTTTCAGAAAAACTGACCAGCTCTTTGTAGCCTATGCTACAGGATCACAAGGAAAAGCTATCTCAAAACAGACCATTTCTAAATGGATAGGACATTGCATACGTTTCTGCTACACACATCATGGGAAACCAGTACCTGCTAACATTAGGTCCCACTCCACCAGGGCTACAGCTACATCAGCAGCCTTTCTCAGGGGAGTGCCAACCAAGGATATTCTGGAAGCTGCTACTTGGAGTTCAGTGCACACCTTCACCAAACACAATCACTTACCTCTTTACTCCAAGATTAGAGCTGGTTTTGCCACTGCAGTTTTGCAGGGCCTACTAGCCTCTTCTAACTCTGTTTGACTCCACCTCCCCTCCTTAGCTTTGGGATTCAACCCAAGTGTGATGACTGCAGCAGGGTAACACGATGGACATAGTACAGTTTTGTACCTACCATAAATGTAGATGTTCGAGTGTTCACCCTGCTGCAGTCCAGGTTACCCTCCCTCCATCCCCTCTGAACTAGTTGAACTTATCTCTACCACTTCATCCTATACTACCTCTGTGGTGTATTTGCTTGTACCTAAGGGTTTTGTTTTATTTGTATATAGCCATATGTGTATGTGTGTGTATATATATATATATATATATATATATATATATATATATATATATATCTTTTGCCTACCTTTTGGGGGCACCTGACATCTGGGGCAAGAAAAACTGAAGAAAATGGCGTCTGATGCCTCTTATATACCCCTGACGCACTGATGTCAGGGAAGAAGCGACAGCAACCGACGCCGGACCAAGGCTTTGGAATTCGGGCCGACTGCGGGACCACCTGATGGCAGGATAACCCAAGTGTGATGATTGCAGCAGGGTGAACACTCGAACATCTACATTTATGGTAGGTACAAAACTGTACTTTACTTAAAGGAGTCAGCTAGGTTTAATAAGCATGATTTACCATTAACAAAGCCAGAGTGGGTTGGGTTTAGAGTTTGAACGTTACATATGTCCTTATTAATAAGGCCCATGATGATGCTTTCCGTGGCCTTGCAGATGAGGCTGGTTAGACTTCTGGGTCTATAGATCCCAGAGTCCGTTTATGCCCCCCCCCCCTTTGTGCAAGGGGATTACTATTGCTGTTCTCTACACTGCTGGAGCAAATCCAATTCTCAGGATGAAGTTAGAGAACGCCAAGTGCTTCCACTAGGTTCTGTTTTTAGATTGCTTAATAAGCAACCTGGAATGTTACCTGGTCCCATTGAGGCCATGTTTTTAGCCTTGGAGAGCACAGATATAAACTGATTTCTGGAGATACTAGGCAAAGGACTGGTGTCTGGTATGCTTTGAGGTATGGCAGGTGAGGACAAGGGGTGAAATTTGCACCAAATCTGTCATCTATCTAGCTTGGCAATTTCCTCTGGTATAGTATGAGTAGCACCATCTACTACCAGTTTGGCACATAGCTGGGCATTCTCTCTTAGATTTTGGATGTAGTTAAAGAATGCCTTATGATTATCATTAGCTAGGGATGCTATTTTTCCTTCATAATTAGATTTAGATGACTTTTCAAGATTTCTGATTTGCTTGTTCAAGATGTGGAGGGAATTGTTCCTCTGCAGAGTCAGTTCTCTCTGTTCATAGACATCATTTTTTTCCTTTTGTTATATAATCTGTTTAGACTTGAAGTGCACCAGTGTGACTTGTCTTTTCGGGAGGACCTGTTTTAATCTGGTCGGGCACAGCCTAGTCTATACAGTTGCTTAAATGTTTATACAAGGCATTTTTGTAAACCACTGCATGGGAGTCCATCTGTGATTGAAGGGAGTAAGAAACTTTTTATACTATTGCTGAGTAGCCTATAGTTTGCTTTGGAAAAGTTCAATTTTTGCTTCTATGGTGGTGACAGTCTCATTTGAAGGAACTGTTGAACCTGATTTTATGGTCTGACCATACCAGAGAGGGCATCATACAGGGGGAAGTGCAGTGATTCCCCCCCCCATGATATTGAGTACTATGTCTAGGACATTTGAGCCCCATGTGGGGATGCAGACTATTTGTTTCAGGTGATTGGTGTTGACAAAATCTAGGAACCTCTGGGAAAGCATGTTTGTGCTCATGTATGTCACCCAGTCGATGGAAGGATAGTTGAAAATCTCACATGACTAAGGTGTTAGGCTGTATGGCAAGTGATTCCAGTAAGTCCAGATAGTCTGTGCTTTTCTTGGTTCATGGTGGGGACCTATAGCCAGCAATAATGTGGTAGGGTATTTTGCTTGTAGTTAATTGGACATGGGGTAGTTTGAGAGAGTTGAACATTTTGGCCAGTCTCAAGGTGTACTTAGCTTTAATGAAGACGGATACACCTCCACATTTAGTTCTCTCACTCTCATTTTGAGATTTGAATGCGTGGAAGGCATTGTACCCTTGCATGCCTGGGGTGCTGTCCGCGACTTTGAGCCATGTCTCAGTGACTACACAGACATCATCATTTTCCAAGTGAGGAGTGCTTCCAGAGAGTACAGCTTCATGTTTAGACTCCCTAGCATTAAGCAGCAGAAACCTGAGTTTGTCTCAAGTGGATTTTGTTATGTTGGAAATATTGTTTTGACATTTCCTAAAAAGGGCACTATGGGGGAGGCAAGCACCTTTGCCAGTATCCAAAAGTCTAGAGGAGACAGGTGCAGACCCTCTCTGACAAAGCAACATGGCCTGCTACAAAAATAGAATGAACCTCCAGTACAATGCAAATAACACAAGCTTTATTCTCATATGCAGTTAAACGCTTTCATCCCTTAATGTGGGGACTTCTTCAGAACTACATTGCAATGCCTACACCAACCTTTTTATATAAATACCATGCCCCAATTAGATTATCAATTAAACAACTCAACACTAAAATTCAAAAAAACCTTATGTTGATAACAAAATAATACAATGTTTAAACATACCTTAATTTGTTAAAAATATTAAAAACACATATTAAAAAACTCATCGTCATTGACCTAAAATTTAAGACAGATGAGTTTTTTAATATTTGTGTTGTTTTTAATATTTTTAATAACAAATTAAGGTATGTAAAAGACATGCTCTTGTAAAGGTTTTAGATGAATCTAGAACATAATCTATTAAACGATAATTAGTCGGGTGTATAAAAAATTGCATGATAACTATAAAAATCAGTTAGAGGAGGTCAGAAAAGAGAGACTGGAAAAGTAATTTACAAGGGGAACAAGGAGAGGATGTATGTATGGCTCCCAAGTATGCAACAAAGTCCAGAAGGTTTAGCATTTATGGTTGAAGTGTTTGCATAGGTATTTTAATACCTTAAGAAGACTTCAGAGAAATTTTCCTCAGGTAGATAGTGAATATTGGAGATGTGATGAGGAAGAATATTGGAGATGTGATGAGGAAGAAAGGTAACAAAGCATATATTTTTGGGAGAGTAATGAATTTTTAAAATTCCCAACAGAATACAACGTGTGAGGAAGTGGCTGTAACTAAGGAAATGTTTATTTTCAGCTAGGACAGAGGATAAGAATTGCCTAGACAGTGTAAGGCCTTGTTAAGCTTAATCCTGTTAGCTGCCAAAAAAGCCATTACTAGAAAATGGAAATTGAAGACTAAACCTACTGTATTTGAAGTATTCAGTATTATAAAAGGTAAAGAGCTGGAATATTTACTCCTTCTTTTTAGAAATACATGGAAATTGTTGAAACAATACATTTAGGATAATGTTCAGGTGAAGAAGGCATGAGGTTTAAAGGGGGAGGCAGGAATTGATCAAATGATGTAATGTTAGACTGATGAAAGTTAAGATGTGATGCATAATGCACGTACTTTTCTCTGTCTTCCATGACCTTTGACAGATGGTCCTTCCTATCTTCCTTTATCTCCTTCTCAAGGACCTTTTTGCAAACAAGACTCATCAGTGACTTATAACATTTTCTACTTTCTGTCTTGCCACTTGTAAACTCTTACCATGGCCCTGGTTTTTGTGCTATGATGTCCACAGCACTAATACCATGGCCCTGTTTTTTGTCCTATGATGTCCACAGCACTAATACCATGGCCCTGGTTTTTGTCCTATGATGTCCACAGCACTAATACCATGGCCCTGGTTTTTGTCCTATGATGTCCACAGCACTAATACCATGGCCCTGGTTTTTGTCCTATGATGTCCACAGCACTAATACCATGGCCCTGGTTTTTGTCCTATGATGTCCACAACACTAATACCATGGCCCTGGTTTTTGTCCTATGATGTCCACAGCACTAATACCATGGCCCTGGTTTTTGTCCTATGATGTCCACAGCACTAATTCCATGGCCCTGGTTTTTGTCCTATGATGTCCACAGCACTAATTCCATGGCCCTGGTTTTTGTCCTATGATGTCCACAGCACTAATTCCATGGCCCTGGTTTTTGTCCTATGATGTCCACAGCACTGATACCATAATAACCTATAAGATCCATGCGATTGCACTGCTCTCTTTCTCTGAGTTCCACATTCCTGTGTTAACTCCGTACTAGCATCCATGCAGGCAATATATTTCTTTCTCTCTCATTCAGAACAAACTACTCCAATTTCCCTCAGCATGGAACTGCACCTAAAGCAAATTAAAATGTTTCTGCTCTTCAGATAATCCTTATTTTGTATTCTGTGTAATAGTTTGAATCATCTGTAAATATCTCATGTTTTCTGAGTAATTGTTTATATGCTTTAGTTGTATTTGAAATAATAACATTCATTTGTATCACTCTAGAGCTTTTCTCCCCAGGCCTCTGCTGAAAATGGGTTACCTGCCCAGTCAGACTTTCCAGGTTAGCAAAAGCAGGCAAATTAATAGGAAGAACAGCCATGGGATGGTTTTCTTGGGTGCTTTGGTGAGCTTGGATGACTTGCACTTGACAGTGTAATTATGTTTGACTTTGGTGAGTTGATAAGTCCCTTCTCCCTTGTGAGACTTTAAGAATCCTAGGGTAAAATGTTTTACCGTTCATTTTCTGAAGGCTGTAAAGTCAGAAACTCAAATGCCAGTCATAATTTGTTGTATTCAATCCTTGCTGATTTGCCAGAAAGCACATTTTATGAGGAATGGATCAAAATATCTGAGCATTCAGTGAAAATCTGAACATTTGAGTGGTATGCTAGTCAGTACAGCACATGAATTTTGGGCTGCTTCGTAGTCCTGTCTTTTGTGTGCATTTGCCTTTATTTTATTGACAGAGGAATGTAAGTTACAGACCTTCAAAGTATCAGAAAAGGAAGAGGAGCTATCCACAAACACAGTAGTTTAATCCAATGTAGAAGAGCTACAGAACTGTTATATGCAGAGGTGTGTATTTTGTTACTTGATGATTTTGATGTATTATTCTCCACCATTTCTATGTTGACATGACTTTATAAGTTACTATGTACCTTGTATTATGAACCTTATAGTCAGTCTTTATGCTGAAGGTTGTTGGTGGATCAGCCTAATTATTGATTTAAAAAGTAAATGTCTTTCTTCAGCTCAGATGTCAGCAAAGTTGATTATTAATACAGTTTTAATGTATTTTGATTTGTAATTATTTTATGAAACATTATCAGAGTAAAAGCAGCATCCTGGGGTTCATAAAGATCACATCCTTTATTCTATAAGTTTTAGATATTTTTATTTGCTAGTCCATGTTCAATGAGAGGCACATTATAAATGACTGCTTTCCATAATTCTTGAGGTTTAATTGTCGATTTGAGGTCTTCCTTATTTATTAACATAGGAATATGAAGTGTGGTATCATAGTACAGCTTGAACCAAAAGGTCACAGTGAGCTATCTGAAATAATTACATTTGTTTGGCTTCAGCTGAAGAGCTCATCTCTTGTTTTCTCTTTCTCGCTCACTTTTTCCCCTTAGGTTTTAGATTATGATTATTATGGTGCTTATGACATTCCTTCTCATGAAAATTACGCTTATAAAGAAGTACTTAAAAAGGAATACACCTTTGAATTTCCACCACACCATGACATTGTAAGTATTTAAAATATATATTGTCATTATCACGAAAGGGCACTGTTAACTCATATCCATGTTTTTCTTTGTGGATAATTCACATAAAATGGTTGACTGCTTTCTCTAAAAATCACATTGTTTGTTCTTGCTCCTGAGAAACAGCTAGCACATGTTTATAAGAAGATAGCTTGAATTCATGTACTCCTACATACATATGAACATAAGAAACACTTTGTTAGTATAGCCTATTTGGCTAAGGCAGCAAACAGGTTATAATCTTTTGCCCTGGATTTGGTACCCACAAGTATATTTTGTCTAGAAGCAATACACTTAAACAGACCACTGCTTAAAGATGACGTCTGTGTGGTATTTGTGATTAATGAGTCATATTCAGCGGGACAAATGTGTATTCTACATGCACATAGGGCAGCAATTTGTGCTTGGATTCTTCCAAATTTAGAGAAATCACTTGTGTAGCTGATCATTGAATGTAAACTTAATTTGCTAGTGAAAACATTTATATTTCCACATAAAACCTTTTGTAGTCATAGCACTATTACAGCATTTTCCAAATAATATAAATGCAATAAGTTCAAAACAGGAAAAGAATTTTATATTATTGGATAATCTAAACATGAATTAGCACCCGTTACATATAATAGAACAGTAACATAATTGCAAATATAAATAACATGGATAATATAGATAATTTCTCACAATTTTTTTTTTTTAATTCAGAAGATATTGCAACCCTTAAATACTTTTGCTATACGTTTCCTTTGGAATGGAGTGCACATAAAGTATGTTGTAAAATTAGTTCAAAGCATGAGAAAGGTGTCTGGGCAAGATAAATATACAGGTTCTGGATAGACTGTTTGCTTCTGTAGCAGTGTTGGTTTTACATTTTTGGGGTATTTGGCTCAAATGCATTCTTAGTAAACCAGAGAAAATATCTGTTTTCCCTCACTGACCCCCCTGTGCTCCTTGCTGATGGGGAAAAGGGTGTTCAGACCCCTTTAATCGTTTATCACTTTTATTGTCACTGTTACACAAAGGTGCACAATGCTTTATTGTTAGCAGACCGGAGAGCAGTTTCAGATGGCTGAGCATATAATATTAAGGAAAATGAATCCTTAGATTAGAGCATTGAGAAGATTCTGCAAAGACAGGAGCGGCCCTAGGTCAACTGGTGCCCTAGGCAAAAGATCTCCATGGCACCTCCACCACACTACCTGTTGCCCCCATCCTGGTCTACCTACACAAGATAAATACTGGAAAAGTGCCCCTGCTAGACTGGCACCCTAGGCGGCCACCTAGTTGGCCTATGCCTAAGGCCGGCTGTGTGCTCAGATGGGAGGAATTGGATTTTGCATGAACAATACAAAGCTAGATAGAGTAGACAGCTTAAATAAGCTGGATCGTTTAAAGGAGTGCACAGTTTAAATTGAAGGACAGTAGGGTTTAGGGTCACACATTAAGTTAGGTGTGTGTGTGTTTGCATAGTGTTCTGACATGCCAAGTTTGAAGTCACAGATAGTCTATCATGATGCAATGAAATCTTAGTTTGTAACTGTGGGGAGTGTAGTCAGCTGGATTTATTTTCTTTGCAGGACCATTTTTAAAATATTTCTGAGTCTTGCTGAGTTTTATTTAACTAGATATTCATCGACAGGCTGTAACTTGCTGAATCCAGAATCTGTAAATATAAATAAATAAATAAATATATATATATATATATATATATTGTGTGTGTGTGTGTGTGTGTGTAGGTACATTCTCAGTTTTTACATAATAAATATAAAATCTCTAATGATAAGGAAAAAATATGTTAACCAATTAAGCTCAGGAGCTCAAGGAAGACAAGTGTAGCAATATATTGTTAAGTGACTTGCCCAGAGTTGCACGGTAACCAAATTCAGAATTATTTTGCTTTTGTCAGTGCTAAGGGACAACCTTTTACATGCAGCATGAGAAAACAGATAATTTTTATGGATGGATGTTCTTAAACTCACATTGTCTGTATTTTACAGTTAACGTGCATTCAGTTTCACATATTCTTTCTTGCTGTAGACTGGCACCCCAAGGCAGCATATTCCAAATAATAATTACATTCTGTATAAACCACTTATCTTATTTCATTAAAGGGAATAGTGGGTGCTTCCTCTCTGTATCTTCTTGCATGGCTTCAGAAAGTTGTCTGGAGAACCCAGCTCCATGGTGCAAGTGACGGAGCCCAGACGGTCACCCAGAAGTTCCATGCTCATTCAGTAGGTCTGGCACTAAATGGTGCCATGCAGGTGGCTGGAAGTGAGCAGCATACATGAGCTCAGCTGTCCTGATAGGAGGGAAGGGGGTATGATCACCTGCAGCACTGATTTCCCATAAGCCACACAGGAATGGTATACAGCATGCAGACCGGGATAGCATACAATGTGCAGAAGTACGTATATTCTCTTAGCAGGAGGAGGACATTGTAAGGCTGTTTTTAACACCTTTACTTATGACATACACAAACTTACATTTATATAAAAATAAACCATGTTAACAAGTTCACATTTACAAACATTATACATCACATGCAATCTTCTATACAATATAGTCAATCCAACATAAATTAAGTTCATAGGTTCATAGGTGTGTACTAGGCTAATGGCCATGGAGCCTTTACAAACCTAGCGCATAAGATTACCCTGGCATTGTGCCACCTGACCTTAGTTCCCAATGCCTCTATTGAGTAGAGCCGCTGGAGTGATCCCCGAGGTGAATTTTCTATTTCCCATCCACTCATCAAGATTCTCTTGAGGGCCAGTGAGGTGCTCCGCTTGACATGTATGGGAAGTCTATTCCATAGCATGGGCAGTCTCTGGGTTATGAACCTGTCCCCTCCAGCTTGTTCAGTTGATTGTGGTAATGAGGTTGAGGTCTCTGGAGCATGTAGTGTGGAGGGACTGGGATTTCTTTAGATGTAGCATTTCTAACTGAGCTGGGTCTGACATGGCTTTGTAAGTCAAGCAGAGATCATTTCTAAGTAAGTGATATGACATGGAGAATAGTTGGAGTTTTTTGTCTGTCCATATAGGTCAAGTGTTTAAGTCCTAGGATCCTCTTTGTGAGGTACTTCTGCGGCCTCTCCAGTTGTTGCAGGTGTCTAGTGAGGTACATGCCAAATGGGGCATTACACTTGATTGGCCTAATGAAGGAAGAGTAGAGGGAGACGGTGACCTTTTTCTTCCTGGATGCAAAACTCTTAGTAATGAGATGTGCCACAAAGAAGGACTTTCCGACCACAGTAGCAATGTGGTGGTGAAGAGAGTTTGCTGTCAACCTGTGTTCCCAAATCTCTTATAATGCCTTCTGTGTTCAGTGGACTACCATTGATGTGGTAATTCATGGGAACTGGGTTTTTCCCAAAGGGGATGATGACACATTTTTTTGGCATTGAGCTTAAGGCCATAGTTCTGAGACCAGTTGTTGGTCTCAGTGAGGCCTTTCTGTAGGATGTCAACATCACTTGGGGTGATTATGGCTCCCAACTTGCAATCATCTGCGAACTTTGTCAGCCAGACTCCATTTGTGTTGGCCTGAACTTCAGAGAAGTAGATACCAAATAAGAGAGGACCCAGGACCGAACCCTGTGGGACTCCATTAGTGACTGGTTGGCAGTCTGACTTGGAGTCAGCTACTTTCACACTGTGGGTTCTCATTTTGATGGCTAGCTTAGTGAGTTTTTTTATGAATCCTGAGTGGGGAATTGTATCAAAGGCCTTGCCAGATCAAGGTAGGCTGTATGAACCACCTTGTCTTAATCCACAGATATAGTGACCGACTCAAAGAAGTCGACCAGGTTGAGCAGTCATGATCTACCCTTCACAAAACCAAACTGTGTGGGATCCAGAGTTTGGAGACTCCCTATATCCTTGTTTATTAGGTTAATGATGATGCATTCCATAGCTTTGCATACCAGACTTTTCAGGCTAATGGAGCGATAGTTCCCAGGGTCTGTAGTCGCTCCTCCTTTGTAGAGAGGGATGACTGTAGCAGTACGCCATTCGGTAGGGACAAAGCCTGAGGTGAGGCTGTGATTGAGTAGGGTACGCAGGTGAGGTACCAGTTCACTCTAGTTCATGTAGAACACAGCCAGGGACATTGTCAGGTCCCATAGGAGCTGTATTCTTGGCATTGGACAGTACTGTTTTAACCTGTGCAGCAGTAATACTGGGTGCCTGGCAATCTACTGGTATTGTGATTGGTACTTTGGTGGGAGAGAGAGGGGTAAAGTTGGCACTGAATCCGTTGGCTAGTAATTTAGCAATATCTGTTGGCTCTGTATATGAGGTACCATTGTGCAACAGCTATGAGCAAATCTGGGTATTGCCGTGGAGATTCTTTACATAACTATAGAAAGCCTTGTGACTGTCTTTACTATCTGCTGCAATTCTGTTTTCAAAGCTAGCTTTAGAGGATTTGATGAGGGATCTCAGATTTTTGTTGAGGCTGATCAGGGAGTTTTTCCAGTCTTGGGACTTCACCTTACTTTGCATCAGTTTCCTCCTCCTGTTGTAGAGTTTGCTTATGGCATGGGGCCACCAGATTGGCTTCCTTTTTTTGGAGGAGAGTGTCTTGGTTCTATTGGGTATGGCGAGATCCATGTATTTGTGTACATTTTCGTACAGGGCATTACTGTATGATTTGGCGGTCATGCAGCTTTTGTCCAATTGCATGGATGCCGTGAAGTTAACCACCTCTGTTTTTAGGAGCCCAAAGTTAGTTTTGGGGAAGTTTTTCATGATGGTTACCTTTGCCCCCGGGGGGGGGGGGGGTTGTGGAGGAGTTGACTATTGGTATAGAGCAACGGTTGCCCATGTTAGTAATGACCAGGTCAAGGATGTTGCTACCTTTGGTGGGGGGGGTAAGAATTAGCTGGTCCAGGGCATTGGAATTAATGAATTCCAGGAAACGTTAGGCAAGTTTAGTGGTACATGAGTAGTTTTCCCAGTTAATGGAGGGGTAGTTGAAGTCGCCCAGTATGAAAGTTTTAGGTTGGACCCTAATATTCTCCAGGGTGCTTAGGAATGTGGAGTGTGAGTCTTGGGTCATGGTTGTGGACCTATGTGATTGCTTTTTCTTAAGTGTCTGTTTTTGTGTGTGTGTGTGTGTGTGTGTGTGTGTGTGTATATGTATATATATATATATATATATATTTTTTTATTTTTTATTTTTATTTATTTTTATTTTATTTTATTTTACATTTGTTAACCAGGCTAGTCTAGCTGGATACATGTCCATTTTCAGTAGAGGCCCGGGGAGAAAAGCTCCAAGAAAGACATAAAAAGAGATATAAAAGTCATAATAGATCCAATTAAAAAATGCAAAAAGTCATAACAGATCAAATTAGAAGATACAATTGTAAAAAAGCATGCATTTTTTTTTTTTTGGTATTCAAATGCAATAGTCAGTGAGGATAACATTAGCAGTAAGCATCAATGGGTGATGTACAAGAGATGGTCAATATGCAGTATATACATAAATTTTATTAGCAATGTTATGGTATTTTGTTGCTCTAGGGTAGTATTATGAGTTTCAAACTAATTATTAGTTTAAAAGGAAGGAAGTTAGTCAGGGTTAGTGCAGGTGCATAGCCAGTGTGTCTTAAGAAATAGCTTTAGTTTTTTTTTAAAGAGTGAAAGAGAAATTTGAGTTGTAAGTTCAGTAGGTAGTAAATTCCATAGCTTTCCTACAGAGTTAGAGTACAGAGAGTCACCTGATGTGTTATTGGATCTAGAAGTGTTGATCAGCAGTTTGTTTGAGGAGCGTACGTTCTTGAGATTTTTGTAAGGTGTAATGATGGTAGAGAGTATTGGAGTGTTGGTGGGTTGATGCAGGGTCTTGTGGACAATGGCAAGCTGGAGAAATTGAAGATGGTTAAGAAATTCTAGCCAGTCTAGTTGTTTTAGGTTCAGACAGTGATGAGTTCTGAAGGGAGAGCCTGTTGCAAATCTAGCAATATTATTATAGGATGTTGCCAGTTTGTTGAGGTTATTTTTTGAAAGGTTAGTATATGTATAGGGAAAGCATAGAGTAGAGTTGAGATTAAGTGGGTTCTGGCTATAGTGGTCCTAGCCACTGGTGTAAGAAAGGGCTTGATTCTATAAAGGGATCCCAGTTTTTTGTTCACTGATTTTATTGTGCTGTTTATATGACTATCAAAGTTGAGGTTGTTGTCTATTGTTATTCCTAGGAGTTTAGTGGTTGTGTAGGCGGAAATAACAGTACCATCATTAGATGTGTGTGAGAGATGAATAGGGGTGTAGTTTTGGGTTGGTGTAAAGAGTAGCAATTTAGTTTTTGTGGGGTTAAGGAGGAGGCATCGGTTTGAGAACCATTGTTCTACAGTGTTGAAAGCTTTTTGGGTAAGAGATTTAAGTTCAGTTTGAGAGGTGGCTGTACAGATAATAGTAGAGTCATCTGCATATTGAATGCAGATGGTATGTGGGATTGCTGATTGAAGGTCATTAATATAAATGGAAAATAGGAGTGGGCCTAAAATGGAGCCCTGTGGAACACCGAGGGAAATAGGAAGGTTATTAGAGAGTTTATTTTGCTAGAGTACAGCCTGTTGCTGGTTTTCAAGGTATGATCTGAACCAATTTATGGCTAGGGGATTGAGTGAAAGGGATTTCAGAATGTGTAGTAGGAGTTGGTGATTAACCATATCAAAGGCTTTTGATAAATCAATAAAGACTGCAGAGGAAAGACTATTATTGTTACGGTTTTTATTGATGCTGCCTGTGAAGGATAGTAGGGCAGTGGTAGTACTGTGGAAAGGTCTGAATCCATGTTGACAGTTGGAAAGTAAGTTGTTATGGAGAAGGTGGTTTAGTAGTTGCTTATGGATGCATTTTCCATTATTTTTGCAAGAGGGGATAGCAGAGCTATAGGACGAAAGTTAGTCATTGGAGTGTCCCCCTTTATGTAGTGGGATAATATGGGAAATTTTCCAGATGGATGGGGATAGTTCCTTCACTTATGGTTCTGTTGATCAGAATGGAAATGGGGTAAGCAATGGCTTTAGCTCCTTTTTGTAGGAATTCTGCTGGGAGTTGGTCTGCTGATGGGGTGGTAGGTTTTAGCCTTTGGAGAAGGGAGCAAATGAAGGAAGTAGGTACTGGTTGTATATGAAATGGTGGGGGTGGGATAGCGGTAGAAGTAGGCAGATTTGAGGTATCAGGAGATAGATGGCTAGCAAGATTTTGGATAGCATCTGTGAAGAAAGAATTGAAGACATTAGCAGTTTGAGAGGGATTGTTAGGGTTGGAGCCAAGTGGGTTGGGAGTGATTGATCTGGATATAGAAGCTTGTTAATGCTAGTTCAAAACTTTTGTGGTTCCTTATGGTAGGAGTGCTGTAGATAGAAGTTCTTTTTGTCTAACAGGATGGCTTTTTTTGTATTATTTCTATTTTGTTTAAAGATTTGGTGATCTGAAGGATTTTTAGTAGAACGCCATTTTGCCCAGAATTTTTTCTAATTAGGATTTTTTACCTAGTATTGTTAGTGAGCCAAGGGGCTGGTTTAGTTTTATTTCTAACCGAGCGTGATGGGGCGTGATGGTCCAGGATAGTTAGGAACGTAGAATTGAAGTACTCTACTGTTCATTGATTGGGAGAGATTTTAATGGTGACCAATTACATTGTTTGAGTTCAGTTTGGAAAAGTTCCTGGTTAAATTGCTTTTTGGTGCGTAGTGTTCTGTATGAGAAAGGGAAATTTAGGTTGCTTTTATGTCTGATAATATAGGTTAGTGAATGGTCACTTAGGTCATCTGGGAGGGCTCCTGCTTTGTATGTTTGATGGGGACTATTAGTAAGTATCCAGTCCAAGGTACTTTCTTTGTTGTTGGGTTTGTTAATTCTGGTAGGGAAGTCAATAGTTTGTGAGAAGCCAATAAAGGTTGATATGGGTGGTTGGGTGTGTAGTATTACAGGTATTCCAGTCTGTATTAAAGTCTCCTAGGACTATGGCTTCTTGTGGCAAATTTATGGAAAGCCAGTTAAGGATATTCTCGAGTGTACTGATATTATTTCCTGGAGGAAGGTATATACAGATAATATTAATAGCCTTATGTGTGTTGATTTGAAATTTAGTGATAGGTATTTCAGTACTATTGTCAGAAGGTGGGTTAAGATTTGCAGTGCTAACTTGTAGCTCTGCTTTATAGAGGATTGCTACTACTCCTTTTTTGGCTGTGCTGTCTAGTCTAATGATATTATAGCCTGGTGGGGTCACTTCATTGTCCTTAATAGGTTTTAGCCAGGTTTCAGATAGGCATAGGATGTCAAATAGGTGGACATCTAAAAGGGCATGAAGTTGAGTAATTTTATTGCAAATGCTGCGTATATTGAGGTGAGCTATAGAGAGTGAGTTAGAAGGTTTGATAGATGTTAGTGTACTAGTTTTATTTGGGTTGCTGTTTGTAGAGTTAAGGTTATGGTTTGGGCCAGGGTTAGGGTGAATGTCCCCGTCTAGTAGGGAGAGGAGGAGTGTTGTGTGTTTAGGGTTGAGAGGGTTACAATAATAGTCTAATTTCTTAGCATTACGGTTAGTATACTTAATGTGAGCTAGTCTATGATATTTGGCTAGTAGGTAGAGGTGGGTTTGGATATAAAGTTAAGGAGGTTGGGATAGTTAATGGTGGTGTGGAAGTGTGTTTGGCGGGGAGGACAAGATTAGAGTATAGTGAGTGTTCATAGGAGGTTAAGAGATAGGTAGTGGTTAGAAGAGGTATGAGAGAGAGTAAGAAAAATACTTGTAGTTGGTGTGGGATAATTGAAGTAGGCATTATATCAGTTTGAGAAGTGGGAGAAAAGTGGATGGTAGAGTGTTGTAAGCAGGTTAGGAGAGTTGTCAATAGGTAGGGTGTTGCAACAAGGAGGGTGAAGAGGAGAGGTAACAGAGGATGTGTTGAGATAATGAGGCTTGGGGTGTTAATGATGTGAGTAGATTGATTGGAGAGAATGTGATGTGGGTGTGGCTATAGAGGATTAAATGTAGGAGCACTGGGGCGGGTGAGAATTGGGGGCAGGGTAGGGGAGTGGAGTGAGCCTGCAGAGCGAACGAAGCGGGAAGAGACACGAGTAGATTTTGTCAAGGATGACAGTCAGTGAGGTATGCAATTCTGATGGTAAGTCTGAAGGTAAGAGAATATAGAGGAGTGTTGAGGGGCTCTCAGGAGTTGAGGTAGATTGTATAAGGAGTAGTGTGTGACTAGGTCGAGGGAGAGATGGTAAAATAGTGGGTCAGAAGAAAAACTGGGAAGAGAGTTGGGGAGATATGGATAAGCAAATGAGAAGAAAACGAATATTCAGAAGTTAATATAGAGGCGCCACCTAGTGGCCAGTTATTTTAATGTAGAAAAAAAGGTCTCCTAAAAGGGATATCAGACCAGGGATGAGGGGGAGATAAAACAAGTAGAGATAAAGAGGGTATGAGCTGTAGGTATGATTTATTTAAAATGTTAAATATGGGGGGGAGTGGGTTGGCTGCTGGTTACCTGACCGTAAGGCTTGCCTACCTAGCAGTATCTATAACGATGTATTATTACTGCAATTTACTAGAGGCTATAATAGCACATACTTTCACTGTCTCTTAGCAGGGTAAGGTTTCCCAATGAGCTGGTAGGTTAAATTTTAATTTAGACTATTTTCCTCAGGCGTCCAGCTGGGTGGATTCAGGTGAACTAGTATAGAGAGGTGCAGAAACAGAAGGTGTAGGACAAGCTCCGGAGCAGGGCGCGCAGCAGCCAGGTAGGGATGGGAGAAGAAAGATATTTTATATTTATTTATTTAGTTTTTATTTATTTAACATTTGTTTGCAGGGAAGTCTGAGTTTGTTGCCATTTTCAGCAGAGGTCTGGTGAGAAAAGCTCCACATAAAGACAAGTACACAGTAAATTAGCACAGGAATTATGCTGATAATAGTAAAGCAGACAATTACATTGCATAACTGCATAGAAAGTTAAGCAGATAAAAAAGCAACTGTACAATATAATTTGCAGTAGTGTTTAACTACCAAACGAGACGTTTGTCAATATTTTACATGCATTAGAATAGAGGTTAGTAGGCAGTTTTCAAAGGTGGGTCGAAGTGGGGCAGTGTATGTTGGGTATGTTCATCCAGATGAGGAGCAAGAGCATGACCAGTTGTTATTTAGGTAGATCTTTAGTGGGTATTTGAAATAGCCAGGGTCCCTGGTATTAAGAATATTCTGAGGGACAGAGTTCCATGCTTTAGAGAAGACAGAGTAAAGCGAGTCTCCAAAGCAATTGGTGGATTTTGTAACTTTTAATAGATTATCAGAGGATCTTACTGTCCTGTTGTTGAGATGAATTTGTATTAGGTTGTGGATGGCTGGGCATTTGTTAGGTTGGTAAACTATGGAGTGGGTTAAGATAAGTTGGCGTAAGGATAGCAGGTTAGGTAGCTCTAGACATTGGAGTTGTTTTAGGGAGAGGCAATAGTGGTTTCTGTGGGTAGGTTGGCAGCGAATCTGGCTATTTTGTGGTAGCAAGTTTCAACCTTGTTTAGATCAGTTTTCCTTAGGTTTGTTAGAGGGGAGTTGTAGAGTAGGGTCGGTCGTAGATGGGTCCTGGTGATTGCTTTTGTGTGTGTGTGTGT
>NC_056750.1:358251917-358259417 GCF_019279795.1 Protopterus annectens | reverse complement strand
TCTGTCTCTACCAGCAATGATGGAGCACAAATATGAAAGGGGCTTGGTAGTAGAACATAACTAGTTCTCCAGGGAGATCAAAGGCATCATTAATAGAAATTGGTACATTTTTAAGTCTAACTCTGAAATATGTCAGTTGGTAGGGAGTGAACCTGTTTTTTATTACTAAAACAGCACCTAATTTCAAAAGACTAATGGAGAATAAATATGGTACATTTCCAAAGCCAAATAAAGGAATTGAGATGTGCGTGTGGTAAACAGTCCACTTTCATCAGTAGGAACCCGACCCCAACATTAGGTAATACTATCAATAGCAGAATAACATTTCAGGATGGCGATTGTACCACATCGAGTGCTGCACCTTGCTTACTGCATTGAATGTTGAGCATTTTATGGTGACAAGACCGAGTATGCCTTAAAACCATCCATATATGAACACACACACAACATCACCAGCAAAAATGAAAACGGTGCTGTATTCAAACAAACAGTAAAAATAAACTCTGCAGAGAGTTCAAAAAGGGTTTAAAAGCAATTTAACATTGTGCACTTTTGTCTCCCAAAAGAGACTTCATCAGACAGTTACAAACCAACACAAAGGCATTATGTCGTATCTAAAAACAGTTTTCATTGGCTGTAGTTAATGAATCAGTTAAACTTGTTCATTTCATATTTTTTCTCTTAAAGAATCAAGTATGTATACTATATCGAAGGACTGATCTGTACCTGAAAGAATATGTATTAAATCGACAAATAGACGTTGAAACCTGTCATGTTTTTATCCACCCCTAACCCCATTATACCAGTCATTTTTGGGATTCTGAAACTTCATTAAGTGTATTCCAACCTCCTTTTAGAACCATTGTCTCTGCCACTGGATCCAAAACATACCCTTTAGCTGTTCTGATTGATAGGTGGGTTAAATATGTATGTGATGCAGTAACACATTTAATTAAAGACTCCTGGGAATTTTTAGGAATCTAAAGGAACATATCTGGAAATAAAATCTTGAATTTGTAACAACTGATGGCAAAGACCTGTTCACTGTCATTCCCAAGGTTTAGAAAATTTCCACTTGAGTTTAACAAAATATTCTACCCTCTCCAAACGGTCGGCCATCATTGGGAAATTTGCCCTTTTCCCCACTGTAGTGCAATCCTGGAGTTGGTATATTTAGTTGGCAGGTGTGGGGGGGGGGCATAATTCCCCCCCCAACACCTGGGTGGGTTTGACATAATGTGTTTTGTATTATGTTGGCTGACCATTTGTTTTCCCTGTAAAGCACTTTGATATGTGGTGTCTGTGTTTTCCAAGTTCGGTGATGGTGTCACATTCATTTTGGATTTGGGTAAGTGGGTATTCGCTCTTTTGAAGTAGACCCATAGATATATAGATATATATGTATATATAGATATGTATATGTGTGTGTGTATATGTGTATATAGAGATATAGATACATAGCTATAGATATATAGATAGCTATAGATGTATCGATAGCTATAGATGCATGGATAGATATGTATAAGTATGTAGATATAGATGTATTATATATAGATTAAATGTGTGTGTGTGTGTGTGTGTGTATATATATATATATATATATATATATATATATATATATATAGATCTATATAATATATATATATATATATATATATATATATCGATATATATGGCTATAGGACTTTTGATCGAAAGATCAAAAGCCCGAATCAATTGCCACCGAACACACTTTAACAAAAGCACTTTCATCGAAAAAGCGCTTTCATTAAAGTATATTAAAAAAAAAAACACAAAATCTACTTGAATGTTGGGGGTCAAGCCCCCCTGCACCCCCCGATGTTGGGGGCAGCACTCCCCACGACCCCCTACTTTAATATTCTCAATCCCAGGTTGCACTGATGTGGAGAAAAGGGAATTCCCTTACCGCACCGTAGTACAACCAGAACAACAAGCGTACTTACGCGAAACTGCTGCTTTGGTGAGAAGCACTTTCGCGCAAGTATGCACACCAAATTAGGATTTGGTGAAAGATGCAGTCGAGCATCTGTACGGATCCCATATATATATATATATATATATATATATATATATATATATATATATATATATATACACACATATAGATATAGGTATATATAGATATAGATGTATAGATTTAGGTATATGTAGATATAGATGTATAGATTTAGGTATATATAGATATGTTTGTGTTTATATGATATCCAAAATAACAAAAAAAAAAAAAAAACCTAAAAGAAAGTTAAGTGAAAGGCAGATAATGGTCAGTATACAGAAGGGCCTGAAAACAGTATGCAATATAGGTTGGAAATGTGTTAGAGGAGAGAGTTTGCTCATATGTAAGTCAAGTATTTTCTTGTTAGAATATAGAGAGACAAATCACAGATGGCTGTGGGGAAAAAGATGATATTTAACCAGACAGTCAGAGGAAATAACTGGTAAGTTGTTGTGTCTTTCGGCTTTTCCCGGTTAGGGGTCGCCACAGCGTAACTCCGGTCTGCTAATGATTGGCAGTAGATTTTTACATGCCGAGTTGCCAGCTCTGACGCACTACCTTCAACAAAGGTACACTCATTCACACATGTCTCCAGACAGAAGACGCTCTAGCTGAGAATCGAACGGGACAACGTCTTACTGTCAGGCAACAGTGCTACCACAGCACCACCACTGCAAACTGATTAAAAGGAGGTGAAAGAAAAGATTGTAGAACATCCCTCAACTGTCCACAGTTTCACAGTGTGTCCAGATTTTTGCCTCATGTGTAGTCTGTTCCTCATAAAATGTGTAGTTTTCCGTCATATCACTCGGGACTCAAGTTTTTAAATAATGGTATTCATCTGAGTTTCAGACTTCATAACCTTAGGAAAAATGCATGCTAACACAAATCTTACTGTTCTAGCAACTTTTTAAGTTTATAATAGGAAATAGTAAAAATAAGTCCCTTTTGTGGTACCTTTGCCTCCTGTAATTTTAGCCTGTGTTCAGCTTTATTGAAAAAGAGGTTGAGAGTTATGTTGTAGAACAGTGCTAAAATATGAACAAATGGCACAGAAACTGGCTAAGAAACCTATCGAAGACCTATACCAATTTAAGTGCAGACATAAAATGTAATGGGGGATTTTCTGTCTGTGTCATTGAGGAAGTTTATGAAAGGCTGGAAACACAAGTCTCTGCAGAGCTGTAAAATTTGTGTTTCAAGTTATTGTACCCTACGTTACTTTAAGTTTTTGGGCTTTACTAGATTTCTTTGTTTCATTTCTTCCTGAGTAATGCCCACTCTGTCAAGGATGGTTACTTGCGTCAAGTCCACAATCCTTGAATGATAAGTTTTCTCTAAAGTTTTATAAATTGTCATATTTTGGAGGCTGTAGAACCTAGACATATATTATCAGAACACATTTGTTTGTCAAGCATAAGTGGTCATTTGATGGCCAGAAGTTTTTATTTTGAACACCAGTTTATTATAAAACTTAGAGGAATGTGAAAGTGTGTTTGTGTATAATTACTTTTTTAAATAACACTAAGAGTTTAAAAAACACAGTATGTCAAGATGTGCATCTTGCAGTAATATCCATGACAGTTTTCAACATTATCAAAGGTTTCACTTGATGCCATGCAGTAGTTTTATGTTGATTTTGAAAATATTAAGTACATATGGAAATATTGCATATTTTCTTAGTTACTAGCATACACCTAATAATGTTCCCAGTGTAATGTATTGTAAGTAGATATTAGCAATATTATACAATGCCTCTCAGTAATACGTAGATGTGAATTTAATTATATGTAATTAGTGATTATACAGCGGTTAATTTTACCACTGCAGGACATTCAGGATTAACAATATTAGTATTGTTTTTGCCTACTCTACCCTTTATGGTACTGCCTATTATTAACTTACAAATCATTAGCTAAGGAAGCCAGTCATAAAAATGTCTGGATGCCTTATGGAGCTATAAGTGTTTACTGTTATGAGTATGAAATTGGCAATAGCCTATAAACCCATCCCCACAAGCACAGTAAAAAGACGTCAACTCAAAACTGTGCTGCAATGCACCTGGTAATCTACCATCAGCCTTCCTCAGACTATCTGCAGACAGCATAGCTTTTCACATTTCTATTCTTATAAACAGATCCATACAAGAATCCTATGTCCCATTTCTCTGGCACCACGCTTACATCACCCAACTCCACAAAGGAGGCAGAAACAGATGCCACCAGTTTCAGACCTATTGCCACCCTTTCTCCACTTTCTAAAATGCTAGAAAAAGCTATCCATTCACAACTAACGTACCTAACCCATGGCAATCTCCTCACCCCCACTCAACACGGCTTACACCCTGGCCAACGTACCATGACTGCCCTCCTTTCCTTTCTTGAAACCATTAACCAAGCACTCAGCTAGGTTAAATTAGTATTTATTTTATTTTATTTTACATTTGTTGACCAGGCTAGTCCAGCTGGATATATGTCCATTTTCAGTGGAGGCCCGGGGAGAAAAGCTCCACAAATTACAACAACATAAAAGGTCAAGACAAAGGCAATAACAGTATAATTTGGTACATAAGAAGTTTTAACAATTATAGTACAAGCCTAAGATTATATATTTTATATTTCAGTAGGAAAAAGGAAAAATTTATCTAAGAATAGATGAATAAGACTAATACATTTGTATTAGAAATGGTGTAGTACAAATCTTTATAACATATTACAAAATTAGATACACCTAGTAATTTATAAGAGATACTAAGGTCTCACAAAAACCTAAGAAAGAAAAACACTAGAGATCAATAGAGTATAGAAGAACAGCAAACAAGGATGGATTTCTAATGTTATTTAACGCATAGATTGTGATACTATATGAAGGTGTTTCTAGATCTTTCAAAGGCTTTTGACACCATCTCCCACCTCTTATTCCTATATCAACTCTCCTCTGTCCATCTCTCTCCTACCACCATAGCCTGGTTTGAAAGCTACATCTCTGATCACCAACAAGCTGTCCAATGGAAGTCATCAACTTCTCACTTTCTACCTACACCCACTGGGTGTCCCAAGGTTCTGTTCTAGGTCCTCTACTCTCTAACATATTTATCAACAACTTCCACCACACTATCACCAAATCCTCACTCATCAAGTATGCAGATGACTCCATAATCATGTGCTCAGCTTACTCCCCCTCTGAACTTCTATCAGAAACCCAAGTAGCCTTCTCTAAAACAGAAATCTGGATGCAAACCCACTCAGCTGGCCCTAAACACAAAACTAAACTGATGATCTTTGCTCTTACTAGAAACTCCACTATCAACAAAAACTCATTCTCCATACTCAGCCAGAATAACACCCCCCTTGAAATTGTTTCCAGTACCAAACTGCTCGGCTTCACCATTGATGAAAATCTAAAATTTGACATTCACATCCATTCCTCCATCAGAAAAACACACAAAAACTAGGACTCCTTTCAAGACACAACCGCTACCTCAGCCCCTCCACCAAACATATCCAAGCCTCCTCCTATCTTCTCCCTTCTCTTATGTATGGCAATCCTCTGTTTACCAATCTCCAGTGTGGCCTACAATCCAAACATGAGTCCTATTACCACAAAAATTGTAAAATCATAACCAATTAACTCAACCCACCATTGTCACTCCCTCCATACCCTGCAGTGGCTCTAACTTCCTAACTACCTGAAATTCCTCCAGCTCATCATCGCCCACAAAGCTCATCTTCAAACTTTCAAAGTGCCCCCTCTCGCTACAGCCTTAAACCCCCTGCATACCTAACCTCTCACTCAGATTTAAAAACCAAAGTCTCCTATAAATCTACAAACCCTCACATCCTCTTGGCCAACTGCTAGTATCTCTCTCCATAGCTAAACATTGGAACCCCCCCCCCCGAAATATATCTAACCATAACAATTTAAAATCTCTTTTGTTCTCCCATCTATCTCTCAAATGGGAATGCCCATGTGACTCCCTCTCTAATACCCCCTCTTATTCTCTCTTTCCATCCTATGCAACACTTATCATTCTTACTATTTCCACAAAGACACCCCTGGACAATTCTCCTATTGCACCATGGATGACCTAATTCATATTATGAAAGGAATTTCTGTGCAAAACAAAAAAAAAAATTCAACTACTGTCATATTTGTATTTTACTCCTGCTCTTGCAGACTGAATGCACTGCCTCATAAGTATGTACTATTGCTTTGTGCACTAGTATGCTGAATTTACACTGTTCTATGTTTATATGTATTATGCTGTATTCTGTCCCTGTAATAATGTTTATGCTTCATCATCAAGGTTATCTCATATTCAGTGAAAAAGTGCACAGGGATAAATGTCTAGGATATCCTTTGTTAGATCAAAATAAAAAAATAAAATAAAAAAAGGAACTCTGAAAACCAGTAACAGTTCAACAATCCACAAGTCAAACTAATGATGGAAATAACTTTAATTGCCAGCAAATGATTAGCACCAGATGATGAAATATAGTATAAATTCTGCTTTCATCCTAAAAAAAAAACTAAGTCCTTTTTTTCCATCATTAATATGACTTGTGGATTATTGAAGTGTTTGCTATCTGCGTTTCATGAGTTTTTTTTTTCAACTGTACAGTGCACTTGTTCCTGGTACTGCTTCTGGTCCCCTCATTATCACTTCTTGGATCACTGATGGCATTTTTAGTAGACAAGAACCATTAATCCAGTTGTGCATGCCATGATAAGGGACTCCAGTGTACCAGTGTTTGACCCCCTTAATATTTTTAGAGGGGTTAGTGTGAAGTTAGCAATAAGACTAAACTGAGTAATCCTGGAGGGATCTCTGATTACAGACTGACCTTCCAGGACAGGATGTCTGTTTTCAGGCTGTCATGTTACTCTATTACACAAGATTAATGGAAGTACTCAGAGGACCTTGTTGTGATAGTTTTTTTTTTTGCAATGGTCGGTATATTTGACTAAACAGTAAATAGCATGCGGTACACAGCTGTGGTGTTTGGCTTTTTATAAATGCTCCATTTCACCATTGTATCGCATCATTTTCGTGGAGTCTGTACTGGCTCCGTGCATGTTCTTAAATAACACTGTAAGGTCGTATTAAGCTGTCTTGCCCTGCATCTCTAGAATTGCTACATTTTTAAAGGGCTGCTGGTTCCTAACTGGCCAGGTTGATCCTCCCGCCAAAGAACTTTGGAGGTATCAATAGCTTAGTGTTGCTGCCTGAAATGTTTGTTGTGCTATATCTTTGGAATCTGTTACCACTGGTGCTATGAGAATTGTCATATGCCTTTAAGCGATTTTTTAATTCTTTTTAATGGATTTTATGACTGTTTATCAAAAGTTGTCTGTGATGAAAACCAACCAAAAAACTGTTGAAAGCCTCTCCCTTATATATACAAACTCCACAGTCACACGGCAGTGGAGGAAGTGTACAACACCAAATGTTTGCTAAAAGTGGCTTTCAATTATAAAGCTAT
>NC_056750.1:358239417-358246917 GCF_019279795.1 Protopterus annectens | reverse complement strand
CTCTACAATAGAAGGAGGAAACTAGTACAGATAAGAGCAAAATTCCTAGAAGGAAAGACATCCCTGATCAGTATTGGCAAGAAACTATGATCCCTCATGAAATCATCCAAGGCTATCTTCGAAAGAACAAATTGCCAAGGACTCCAAAGATAACTACAAAGCGTTCTTTAGCTATGTCAAGAACCTAAGTGGAAACTCTCAGATCTGCTCTGAGTTAGTGCAGAATGGCACAAAATACACTGAACTGGTATTGCCAACATTTTGGCAGACAGGTTCAGTGCAAACTTCACACCCCTTTCACCCCTTAAAGGGCCCATAACCATACCAGAGGAATGTAAGGTCTCAGCAATCACCGAGATACAGCCCTATCCAAAGCCAAAAACACTGCCTCAATGGGACCGGACAGTGTCCCAGGCTGTGTCTTGCAAGAGCTCCAAAATGAACTAACCCCTCACCTAAACACACTGTTCAAACTCAGCCTCTCTACAGGCTATGTACCCACAGAGTGGCGCACAGCAACAGTTATCCCACTCCACAAAGGTGGCGCCACAATGGACCTGGGAACTATCACCCTTTAAGCCTGACTAGCTTGGTCTGCAAAGCTATGGAGCGCATCATCATGGAACTCATTAACAGAGACATTGGGAATCTCTAAACTTTGACCCCCCCACACCCCACCCCACCCCCAGTTTGGCTTTAAGGGCAGATCATGCCTCCTAAACCTGATGGACTTCTTTTAGGCAGTTACCAAGGCATTAGATGAGGGTAAGGTCATCCACACAGCCTACCTAGGCCTCGCAAAGGCTTTTGACACCATTCCTCATTCTGGTATTATAGGCAAACTCACCAACCTGAACATTAACCCCTATGTCATGAGATGGGTTGCAAATTGGCTCATGGACAGAGCCCACACAGTGAGAGTTGCAGACTCTAGGTCCGACTCTAAACCGGTTACAAGTGGCATCCCTCAGTCCTCAGTCCTAGGACCCCTCCTGTTTGGTATATACTTCTCAGAGGTACAGGCAAGCACAGGAGGACTTTGGCTGACCAAGTTTGCAGACGACTGCAAACTGCCATAATTGATTCTCTGGCTGATACAGACACCCACCAGAAGGGTCTCACTGAGACAGATACCTGCTGTCAAAATCATGGCCTCAAACTGAATGCCAAAAAGTGCATAGTCATCCCCTTTGGAAAAAAAGTACTCACGAACTACCACATAGGTGGTAGTCCCTAAATACAGAAAAAGTAATAAGGGATCTGGGACCCAAGTAGATAGCAATCTCTTCTTTGATAATCATATTGCCAAGGTGGTAATCTTTCTACGTGGCCCAACTAATCTCAAAAGGGTTCTCATCCAGAACAAAGGAGGTTATTGTGCCTCTCTACTCATCACTCATTAGACCCATTATAGAATACAACGCCCCATTTGGGATGTACCTTACAAGACACATGCAACAGCTGGAGAGACCACAGAACTACCTCACCAAGAGGATTACTGGCCTCAAACAGATGACCTATGCAGCCCGACTAAAGAAACTCCAGCTGTACTCTATTGCATACCGCTAACTCAGAGGTCTCTGCCTGACGTACAAAGCCATGTCCAACCCAGAACTGATGGATATGCTCCACCTAAAAAAAAAACAAATCCCTGAGAGCGACATGCTCTAGGGATATAATCTTACCACAACAATAAATAGGACATGCTGGAGGGATATATTCCTGACCAGAGACTCCCCATGCTTTGGAACAAGATTCCACTATACATCAGGCAGAGCCCCCTCACTAGCACTCTTCAAGAGAAACCTTGACGGGTGGATGGGAAACAGAAAATTTATCCCGGGGATCACTGCAGTGGCTCTGCTGGACAGAGGTGCAGGGAACTAATGGCTCTGCTAGTCAGAGGCACAGAGAACTAATCTAAGGGGGTGGCGAAAGCCAACACACTCTGGCTAGGCTTATAAATGCCTTGGGTAGATAGCTTAGTACTTATCTATGAACTTAAAGAAAAAGAATGTGACTATGTAATCCAGGTAAAGAAAAGGAGTGCTTAGGAGAGAAATATTGAGTAAGGGGAGGTAAGGGGGAGTGCTAGGTAAATGTTCAATTAGCTTAGTTTAGAGAAATGATGGAAGGTTAGTGAGAAATTGTAGATCGGTGGAGTCTTGTGCATTGATGCCATGTTGAATGACCAACTTTTAGTGGGAACGGGATGGACTGGTTTTTAATATATGCGTGGAGATCTTGTATATACATTTCATCCATTTTTTGCCTGTTGCTATTTTTTGTTTCAATAGAAAGTTAAAAATAAACAGGGAGGCTTGCTATCACTTGTATTATTTTCTGACTTTGCATTACTGTACCTGTCATTTTAAACTTCTTTCTACTTGTATCTTTATCATATGCTGGTGCTTTCCCCGTTCAGTCTTCTATGAAAACAGAGGTGTAGTGTATTTTCGGTATAAATAAACACAGTGAAAGCTAATAATAATTCAGATTATTGGGCAAGTAATCAAACCTCAGGTGCATTGCTTTTAGCCTTGAAGGGCAATAAATAATTTACAGATAAGTATGCATTCATTCTTTAAAATAATGAATAATGCAAACGGAATGCACAGCGCAGTCAGTTAATGAATCAGATGTTTCCAGGGGAATTCTTGATTGCCTCTCCTAGGAAATGGTATTGTATTTAATTATTGTAGTTCCTTCCTTTTGTAAAATTCATATATTATCCACATCTCTCAACTTTGGATATACTTGTTACAATACCATGTACGTCAGGAAACAAGAACTGGAAGAATGAAACTAAAATGGGTAGTTAAATTTTGCAGACTTTTGTATTTTATATCCCAAATGTTACACTAAGTACAGTGGTATTTTTCTTACTGGCATATGTTTAAGAAACACTGTGCCGTACTAAACTGCATTTTTACTATGACAGTTAATGCTTCTTCTGCCAAAAAAGGTATAGAAAGAAGTATTGCCGTCCTCTACACTTTCCCTTTCCTAGGTATACCTTTACCTGTAATATGACTTTTGCAAAACTACCACAGTGGCAGTGAAATAATAAATAATAATAGAATGGCATGTAGGGGTGCCTGGTACCCTGATTTGTCGCAGTCATCCCAGGTTGGGTTATTGATCTTGGCAACAGAAGTCAACCAAAAGTCAAGTGACTGAATGGCAATTTTTGGCTTGGGCATTTCCAAGGGAAGGGAGAAGTAAGCAAATTGTTGGTGCAGGCCTTTCTAACAGTGAAAGGGTCAATATTCACATGCTTTTATGGTGGTATTGAAACCCACACATAGTTGTGATAGGATGTAAGAATAGAGGAATGCAGGGGATACAGAAATAAAATGATGGACACTTCAGTGGAAGCCTTTCTTTGGTTCCTTGAACTTAGTCATTTAGGTTTCTGCTGTTAGGTTGCACCATTTCCTCACTCTGGTAAGCTGGTCCTTTAATTCACTGGAAATTGACACTTCATAAAGTGCTGCTAAAAGCAAAAAAAAAAAAAGGTGAGGGAGAGTACTGGTTGGGTGAATTAAAGGATTACAATAGGATGCATGTTTTTTAGGAAAATATTTTCTGTCACTGGTTAACAGAGCAATCCAGACCTAACATGTCCCTTGTCACGTTTCTTGCTACCAAATGCTATAATGAAGTACATGATCTTAACAACCTTCTTAGTCTTCATCTTTAAATTTCTAGTCTCCCACCAGGACACAAGTGCTCTTTAGCAATTACATTCTGCTTGCTGAGCACACTCAAGCAAATCTGCAGTCTGCGGCTACCACTCCACCCATGCAGTATAAGAAGGAATCAGTACTGCAAACTAAACAAGGATATACATTTTGAGCCTCAAGAGCAGGAGCACACTTAAGCAAATCTGCAGTCTGCGGCTACCACTCCACCCTACAGTATAAGAAGGAATCAGTACTGCAAACTAAACAAGGATATACATTTTGAGCCTCAAGAGCAGGGTCAGTCCATCCAGGCATTCTACTTGTATGTTTTATGAGAGTGAAGCTATTACATTAGCAGTATTTCTTAGTAGTTCTCAGCTTGCTAATAAAACTGACTGTTGTATCTTTGTGTCCCCCCCAGCTAGTACAGTAATCCTAACTGTCCAATAGACAGTATACATTTAGTTCAGATCCCTGTGACTAAATTAACCATCAAGCAGCCCTCAGTGCTTTCTGCCTTAGTTTGTATCACTTGGAGGCCCACCTGTTTATTTGCATCTCTGTACATTCCCCTTCATTGCTAATGTATCTCCCTACTCTAATCTGTGCACAACTGGTTACTAATCAGCAAATCAATGTGAAGACACACTCCCAACCTTAAACTTTGCTGTCTCTTCTCTCCTTCACTTTACAGGTAGTTTGAATTATTACTTACCCCCTCTGAGGCCTTCACTGATTTCCACTGATTGCCTCTCTGGTTTCTTTGCATTCCACCTGGTTTACACCCCTTGTGCTATCTCCCTCCCCCAATACTAAGTCTATATTAGAATCCTGCTGAGCATGGAGCCATCTTTAAATTTCTAGTCTCCCACCAGAACACAAGTACTCTTCAGCAATTACTTTCTGCTTATTGGTAAGCCATTAGACCTCAGGAATTTGTTTAAAGCATTCAGATTTGTAAAGTAATACTTCTTTTCACTTGTCTTGGTGGGCTCTGCCCCGCTCCGTTCACCCTTGCTAATGCTCGGGCTCCTTCCGCTCCCCTGCCCCGTATTCCCTTCTGCCCCCACTATCTCTACATTTATAGTAATCACAGCCACACCCACAGTCACCCTCACATTACCTTCAACAATCACAGCTCTTCAAGTCATAGCACATTATACCACACCAACTTGCTCCACACAAAATACTCGCAATCACTCTCATTCCCACTATGCAGTTTTTACATCACCCACACTACTTCCCCATCCACATATAGTGCAACCCTATAATTCCTATTCAGACCCACCACCTAGAACCAACTTAAACTTTATAACCATGACTATCACACAACTAAGTCTAGTCTGTCTTCTCATAATTCTTTACAACACCACAAGTTATCACTCTAGCAATATCCCTAAACTTAGTAACACAACACTACATTATGCACTCTGGTATGCAGACACCACACATTATAATAATATCTGCCCACAGTTATTCAAGAACTACATAACAGACCAATTCAGAACTAAACACATATGCTCTCATTCCTACTCCAAAAAAACACAATACTTTCTCTCACTCCTCACCAAACTCCTACATCTGTATCACCATTTTAACACCAGGCTCACCATAAGTGGGGATATCCACCCCATCCCAGGCCAAAATCCATCCTGTCCAATGCAAACTGCTCCAACACAAATGTCAGAACATAACACCCCCACTTTCTTCATCCCTGGGCAAATCAACAGCAGCAGCAAAACCAACCATCTTTTAATGCTAAATATTAATATTAGAAGTATCAAAAATAAAATACCTGAACTCCAGGCCACAATAGCACACTACTCCCCAGACATAGTTGCTTTAACAGAAACCTGGCTAAATAAAAACATAGCTAACTCAGAAGTTCTCCCTACCGGCTACAATATCATTAGACAAGACAGACCACTTCGTAAAGGGGGTGGAACTGCCTTACTGTACAAGTCCAACTTAACTGTCCGCCAGTTACCAAACTCCTACCCCTGCCCCAATAATTGGGACATATTTATCTCACAACTTCAGCTTCACCCTAAAAAGGTCATCACCACAATTGTGATCTATATTCCACCTGGTAATACACTTGCTAGCCTTGAAGACTTCTTATCCTGGTGTTCTTCCACATACTCACAAGAAACCCTTATTCTGGGGTACTTCAACCTAGATTGGTTTACCTGTATATCAGAACAACCAAGTAATCTAATAAATCTCCATGGCTACCAGCAGCTAGTCCAAATTCCAACTAAATGCAATAAAAAATCTAAAAGGGAATCCATCCTTGGCTGGTCCTAACTAACAACACCACATTCATTGTACCCTCACACAGGCAGTCTCCCAGACACCTTAAGTGACCACAACATAATATACCTTATACGTAGTAGAACAAGCATATGCAAAACCACTAACTATATATCCACTAGAAACACAAAAATTATCTCCTGAGGTCCTCAACACTTTACTTTGTAACTGTGACTGGACCCCCCTAAAAAACCTCCCACTTGACCAGGCTGTAGCATATTTCAACAAAACATTTCTACAACACCTAGACACTGTCACTCCATTGTGCAAAATCAATGTTAGAACCTCTACAAACCCCTGGCTCAGTAAAGAAACCAAACAAATTCTCAAGTCCAGAGACACTGCCTGGCTTTACTATCAAAAAAACAAAAGAAACACAAAGCCTAAGTACCAAGAACTGCACAAAAAAATGCATTAGGCTGGACAAAAAATCCTACTACACAACCCCCAAAAATTTTGGAAAAATGTAAACCAGCTACTAAAATCCACCCAAAAGGCTACCCCCAAACCAACCACCCTGACACGAAAGTTCCCATCGAAACACAATTCAAGTCCCACTTTGTGAACTCAATTCTATCCTTAGTATTACAGGACAGTTCCTTCCCCCCAACACAAATAACACTAATACAAGCTTTACCTTCAAAACAGTTTACACCACTTCAATCAAAAGCATGCTCTCCAGACTAAAAACCTCATCAACAGCAGCTGACCTACTCCCCAGCTATTTCTTGAAACTCACAGCAGATGCTATTGCTATCCCAGTCTCCACTCTCATAAACAGATCAATTGTTGAAAACTATGTGCCCAAACAAAATATCCTGTGTTACACCCATATATAAAGGTGGGACCTCCACTGAACTTAATAACTACAGACCCATTGCTGTACTCCCCCCGGCCAAAATCCTAGAAAAATGCATCCATACCCAGATGCTAAACTATCTCCTAGATAGCAACATCCTGTCATCTACTCAGCATGGTTTCAGAGTTGCCCATAGTACCACTACAGCCCTCCTCTGCTTCACAGACGCAGTAAACCATCTCAAAAATGAAGGCCTACAGGTGTCAACTCTTTTTTTGGATGTGTCCAAAGCATTTGACAGTCTCATACCAAATCCTGCTAAACAAACCAAACCAATATCACCTATCAAATTCCACTCTTACCTGGTTCCAAAGCTACTTAACTGACAGGTACCAAGCTGTGAAATGGGAAAATTCTCTCTCTCCTCAACTGCCCATAACTATAGGAGTTCCACAGGGTTCTAACTTAGGACCACTACTATTCACAGTCTTCACAAATGACCTCCATACCTCCACACAGCATGCATCTATCATTCAGTATGCAGATGACACTACCTTAATCTGTGCTGCACAAAACATTCCTACCCTTCTGTAAACAACTCAACTAGCATTCTCTGACGTTGAAAACTGCCTTACCAAAGCCCAACTTATGCAAAGAAAACCCAGCTTATGATTATAACCAGTTCTAACAAAAGCACTGATA
>NC_056750.1:358194417-358231917 GCF_019279795.1 Protopterus annectens | reverse complement strand
AACTCCAACTAGGGGTAGAAAGGTCATAAGATGGTTAAAATATACTGGCTTTATTTTAAACTAAAAAGATTGTTTAATGAATTAATATGATTCATTTGTATTTATCACAAGTATTAGTTAAAAAAAAATCCTAACACTGAATGTGTGACAGAAACTTTCAGTGTGGAACTTGGAAGAACACTTTTTCATTCCTCATTGTAAGGTATACCTTAGATATTGCAGTATACCAGTGGGATAGAGCAGGACTCGAACTTCATACTACTTTTGTAGTTAAGTCCTATGAGCACAGCATTTTAATGTTCTATACACTACATACTCACTTCTGGAAGTTTTAAGCTGACAGGTATCAACCTCCAAACATAACGTACTAAGGACACCCAACAAAAGGTAAATCTGGGAAATTTCAGAGTGAGCAGTACGTGAGACAAGATCATTCAACAAGTAAGAAACACTTAGTTATCAGAAGTTTGTTCTAACTGCTTGGGGGCCAGTGTGCCAGTTGCTCGCAAAAACCTTTGTTAAAATGATAAGGTCTGTCAAAATGAGCTGTAGAAAGTTTCATTTAAATAGCTTTCACAATGACCTGTCACTCTTGTCCGTGGTTGTGAAAGACGTGCATCAGAAACTTGTACCTGAAAGGCATGTTATATTAGAATATGGTTAAATTTAAGTTCTCTGTCAGCAACTAGTCTTCAACTGTCTTGAACATGACATGTGAGCTATCTTGCCACTCAGCTGGTAAGGTTGGGGGGGGGGGATGCACTTAAAGGGAACTTGATTGCTCCCTTCCCTGATGACCTTATAATGATTTAATCCTGTTCCTTGTGAATCAAAACTAAAATTTTACGCCATGCACTGAAATATTGTACAAAGACAACATGTGGGATCTTGATAGTGTCCTGCAGTTCTGTAATTAAAACATAAATATTGTAAAAAAACAGATGCACTCTGGGGTTGCTGTTTTCTATGTATTTCACAAACAATGCTGCAGCCATAACAATGAATTTAACTGTCTCGCGTCTTCCCTTACCCTTTCTTTCTTTTTCAGAAATCTGTAAAGAAAAGAAAGTAATCAGCACATATATACTTAGTGGAAATACACCTGTTATTTTACAGCTGATCTTTGTTGAGAAGGTTTTCAAACTAGGAGGAAGGGGTATTATAGGATTATTATAGCTAAAATATAATGGGGAAAAAGGACACACAAAAATGGACGCAACGGTTAAAGCTGACTGTACCTCCTCACGAGGAATGTTCCTCATTTTCAGAGTTCGAAGTTCCATGCTGTTATGCATTGAAAAGGTATGCCACACATTAACTATTAAATATTTTAGCAAATATGGTTATAAAAAATACTGAATCACTGGTGCTGTACTGGGCAGTGATGAAGTAGTTTCTTCTTCCCCACCAGAATACTTGTGCTTGCAGGGTCTCTTGGTGACAATGTCATCATGCATACTCCTACATGTTGATAATGCCGCAGGATAGGTGGGTGTTGCATGATGACAGCATAAGCATAAAAAAATAAAAAAATAAAATAAAACTGAAATCAGGATTTAAAGGGGCCACTCGGGAATTTGTGGCACCCTATTATTTTGAGCCAAAAAATAGTAAATACAGAGGAATTCAGTACGGTTGAGAGGTGTGATTGCTGCCCGCCTTACATTGTTCATGATAAATTGCAGCTCGGTTGAACACTGACTCAAAGTGCTCAGCTGCCTAACTGCATTGAGTAAAGGAATGATTCAGAATGAATTGAATAGTCTCCAGTCTTCTTTCTTTCTTTGACCAGACCTAACTTGCTGGCAAATTCTCTAGCAAGTAACATTGCTCCCTAGTGGCTGGACCTGGACAAGAATACCTTTGCTTCATCATGGAAGCTAGCATGGCACCAGTAACTACAACTGTGCAAAAGATTAGGGCTCTGCAGTGATCCTTCTAATCCAAGACGTGTCTGGCTCCCTCGGTCCCGTACAGGTAACCGTACGATTTTTAGCTTTAAATTGTGATTGTTACCTCCTCTGTCCCCAAGCGAGGAGGTTGCCAACACATTAGTGATTAACACCTATATGAGAGCACAGTATTTTGACTTGTTATTCATTTAAACCTGAAGACCTCATCTTTCCTTTCTCAGGGCCTGGACTCCAGATGCCACTTGTGACAGAGTCTAAACCTCGAGAAAGTCCGTTTTCTTTTTACATACTGGCTCTAATTTCCTTTGCTTATTGCTCCATGCTACTTCCCTTCTTGTATATAATAGTTTCACCTACATGTCCATCATTCTGTCTTCCTCTGTGTCTATTCTGCCTCCTCCTTTGCAATGCAATATCTCCTCCCTCCTGTACTCATGAAAGACATCTCCACTGTTCTGTCCCTTTTGCTTTGTGCCTCTTTTTTTCTGGAGTGTCCTTCCCTCCTGTTAACATGTTGATTCCTGCCTGGCCACTGCTAGCATATTCCCCCCCTTATCAGTACTCTTTTGCATCTCTCTTTCTAGTCTGCCTTCCTTTTACTGCTGCTTGTCCTCCATTTCATGGTTGTGCCTTCCACTTTCTTCCCCACTTTGTGCCATCCCACTTTCTGTAGTCATCAGACAATCTCTGCCCCTGTTCTGAAGTTAACTGAACCCTCCTAAGGGATGGCATAAATAATTTTCAAGCTCCTGTTCCCACAGATGGCATTGACAACTATACTAAGGTATACACAAATGCCCTGTACAAACACTTAAATGTATTGACATGGCTGTACCTGATGGGCTCAAAACAAGAACCTCAAGAAAAAACAAGCCTCCCTGGTGGACATCTAGCATTAATAAGTTCTACAACAAGAGGAAGACGTTGCTGTCTAAGAATAAAAAAGAGAGGTCCTAGCACTTGAAAAACAACCTCCTCTGCTTGAACAATCAAATAAGACAACTTGTAAAATTCGCTAAGGGCAACTTTGAAAAGAATTTAGCAACCATAGCTAAAGATAACCATATGGCATTATTGAGCTATATCTGTAACCTAAAAGGTAGGACCCAGACGTGTACTGAACTAGCTGTAGATGGCATTACACAAATTGATCCTGTGAAAATAGCTAACCTTTTAGCTGACAGGTTTGGTGAACATTTCACCCCCCCGTCACCTCCAAACATTCCACAAAGCATTCTCACTACATCTCCCCCACCTTGCATCTCCAAAGAGCAATTCGTTAATACTCTCTCCAAGGCCAAAAACACAGCCTCTATGGGGACCAGCTGGCATCTCAGGTTGAGTTTTAAATGGTCTAAAACATGGGTTAGCAATGCTATTCGGTACTCTGTTCAACTACAGCCCGAGTACTGGTTTTGTCCCTGCTGAATGGAAAACTGCAGCTGTCACATCGCTTCATAAAGGGGGTACAGCAACAGACCCTGGGAACTACAGACCCATAAGCTTAACAAGCCTGATCTGTAAGGCCATGGAATGCATCATCATGGACTTTCAAATGAAGAAATGGTCATCTCCAAACCCTTGATCCAATAATTTGGTGGTGCCAAAGGCAGGTCATTTCTGTTAAACCTGGAGACTTCAAAGATGTCGCCAGAGCCATAAACTAAAGCTAATCTTTGTGTACAGCATACCTTGACTTAGCCAAAGCCTTCGACACAATCCCACATTTGGACATCATTGATAAACTCTCCTAGTTGAATATCAACCTTTATGTCATCAAGTGGGTAGCTAACTGGCTCATCGACCGATCACACTCAAAGTTGGGGATTTTACCTCAACCAGCAGACCTGTCACCAGTGGGGTTCCACAAGGGGTCAATGTTCAAAGGTTCATAGGTAGGTACTAGGCTATCTGCCCAAGGGCATTTATAAGCCTAGCCAGACTGTGTTGGCTTTCGCCTCCCTTTTAGATTAGTTTCCTGCGCATCTGTCCGGCAGGGCCACTGAAGTGATCCCAGGGGTAAATTTACGATTTCCCATCCACTCGTCAAGATTTCTCTTGAAGAGAGTCAGTGAGGGGCTTTGCCTAACATAGATTGGGATTCTCTTCCAGGGTGAGGGAAGTCTCTGGGACAGGAATCTATCCCTCCAGCATGTCCTATTAATTGTTGTGCTGTGGTTTAAATCCATAGAGCGTGTGGCTCTAAGAGATTTGGTTTTCTTGAGGTGGAGCATGTCCATTAATTCCGGGTTAGACATGGCCTTGTACGTCAGGCAGAGATCACCTCTGACTAGGCGTTAAGCAACCGAGTAGAGCTGGAGTTTCTTTAGTCAAGCTGCATAGGGCATCTGTTTGAGGACCACAATCCTCTTGGTGAGGTACTATTGTAGTCTTTCCAGCTGTTGCAGGTGTCGAGTAAGGTACATCCCAAATGGGGCATTGTACTCTATTATGGGCCTGATGAGCGATGAGTAGAAGGGCACAATAACCTCTGTTGATCTAGATGTGAACCCTATTGTGATTAGGTGGGCTACATAGAAGGATTTTCTAACCACTTTGGCAATGTGATTATCAAAGGAGTGGTTGCTATCTACTTGTGTCCCCAGATCCCTAATTGTTGGGCTGTCTATTGTTTGGAATATACTTCTCAGAAGTTCAGACCAAAACAGAGGGGCTGTGGCTGACTGTTTGCTGATGACTGCAAATTAGGTGCAATCATTGAATACGCAAACAATTTCAACATACTTCAAGAGGCTTACACAAACTAGTGACTGGTACCAAAGCCATGGACTCAAACTCAATGCAAAAAAAAATGGATCGCCATCCCCTTTGGTAAAAACTATATCCCTGCGGACTATTATATAAATAATACCCTAAGTAACAACTCCGTAATGAGAGACGTGGGAACCCAAGTTAACTGTAGCCTAAACTTTGACCACCATGTATATGGATACTGTCATAAGGAAGGCATTCTATGTCAAACACCTCATTAGCAAAGGCATTGCCTCAAGAGCGAAAGAGGTCATAGCACATCTGTACTCGACCCTCTTTAGGCCAATAATTGAGTACAATGCTCCTTTTGGTATGTACCTTACCAGGCACCTGCACCAGCTTGAGAGAACTCTGACATTTCTAACTGAGAATTCAGAGTATTCAGCACGTCATGCACCGACAGAATAAAGTCCCTGTCACTGTACTCAGCATACAGGCAACTAAGAGGGGACTTGTGCCAGGCCTGTAAAGCAATCTTGGATCCAAACCTAATGAAAATGCTGCACATCCACAATGCAATTGGGACAATGTCGTCTGCCCCAGGGACCTTAACCTGGCCTGCGACACGCACAGAACCTGCTGTAGAGGGAGAGATGCCTCACCGAGGCTGTCCCCCATCTCTGTAATAGGCTACCAGTTCACATCAGACAAAGCCTCCTCTATGACAGTGTGTAAGCGTAGCCTGGATGACTGTATGGGAAACAGTAACTTCCTGACAGGGATTTCACCTATAACCCTCCTAGATATGGATAGTTGTTGCTAAGATCTTGAGTTTAGGCAAGATCCTTTATATTGAGTTTCTCTAGCATTATATTTTGCAGACATGGCTAGGTTTATAAAGACCCTTCAGGTCAATAGCCCAGTAACCACCCATGAGCCTATAACAGAAGTAAATAGGATAGATTACTGTGCAGTTAAATTAATACCAGATAGTCTTGCCACAAAAACAGGGGGCAGTAAGGAAAAGGAAGGGAAAAACTCGCATGCCATCATGGAAGTATGAAATAGAACTTTAAAGCAATTAAGACAAGAAGTATCACTGTTAAAAAAGTACAGAAGAGGGAACAGATCACTAAAAATACTTAGAAAGATAGACTTGATAAAAACAAAGTATCAGAACAGACCAGGATCTGTCGTAATTTATTGCAAATAATAAACTTGAGATATAAGCATCGACAGACAAACTTTAAGCATATGTAGATGAATATAAAGGAAAAGAATAAAATAAGCAAGTCATTGATGACCCAAGAATGTTTGAGAGAATTGGGAAAACGATGCTAAAAGATTAGATATACCACCAAAAAAAGAAATAGACACATTTTGGAGAAATATCCATGAGGACCTTGTGGAACATAACAGAATAACATATGCTGAATGGATAGAAGTAGTAAAAAAAAAAAAAAAGTTTAAATGTACAGAATATGAATGGGATGAAGTAATGGCCAGGGTAGTTGAAACCAAATTAAAAAATCTCCTAAATGGAAAATCCAAGGCCCAGGTGCAGTACCCAAGTTCTGGCTAAAAGTACTAACATCTTTACATGAAGATTTATCCCTGAATATGAACTATTTATATGCGCATGCCAAACAAACACCAATCTGGTTAACAACAGGAAAAAAAATACTCCTTAAGAGTGAACCTGCAAGGTATCCTAAAAACTATAAACCAATAACTTTCCTTCTGACAATGTATAAGCTATATACTGAAACTGATGCTGATAGAGTTCATAGTCATTTAGAAGAAAACTCAATGATGGCAATATATCAAAAGGGTAATAAGAGAAAGTCATATGGTACAAAGGATCATTTGTTGAATAAACTCGTAATGGAGAATTGTAAAAAGGGGAAGAATCTAAGCAAGGCATGGGTAGACTACAAAAAAGCATTTGACATTTATGGATAAAGGAGTGCTTTCAGATGCATAAGATACACCCTAGATTGAATGTTTCATGGTCACTGTAATGTAATCGCTAGCAAGCCACTCTGCAGCTAAGCTATATTAAAGGGCAGTAATTATTCCGGGGATAAAAATTCAAAAAGGGGTATTCCAGGGTGACTCTTGTCACCGTTGCTCTTTTGTCTTGTCCTTGTCATTAAGATGTCTACATAACAGATAACTCATGTACAACTTGGTGCCCAGAAAACATGTCAAGACATAATCTTTTTCTGGATGATTTAAAACTGTACAGCTCATCAAATGAGAAACTGAAAGCACAAGTGCAAGGGGTCAATTTTTTCTCAAATGTTGAAAGAATGTAATTTGGTCTTGATAAATGTGCAAAAGCAACGTTTAAAGCAGGAAAGCTGTAACACCAAGAAAATATCAGTCTGGGACAGCAATGTGGTGTAAAGGAACTTGTGCAGGAGGGAGTATATAAATATTTGGGAATTGATGAAGGATCGACAATAAAACAAGAACAAATGTGAACAAAACTTGCTTAGAAATATTTTAGAGGACTAAAATTAATCCTGAAAACAGATGTGGCATTTTAGAACAAAGTCCAAGCTATAAACCAGTTTGCTCTTCCTGTTCTAACTTGCAGCTTTGGGGTGATTGGCCCCAAAAGATACTGGATCAATTGGTCAGAAAAACAAGAAAAATGCTTCATGCTTATCAAACGATTTATAAAAATCAGTGTAAACCAATATTCCCCATACTGGAGGTGGTATGGGCCTCCTCAAAATTAATTATATGTATAGATCTGCTATTGTATGACTGCATACATATCTATTGAACTTACAAGTCCAAACATAGTGAAAGTTTTAAAACATGAGAGCAAGTGTGAGATGACTTCCCTGCTTAGTCTAGAAGAGACATATTGGTGTCATGTGGGAATGGAAATCAAACCCAAAGTAGACAACAATCAGGCAACAACTGAATGTGCCAAAAAACAAGGAAAGAATGCAAGGTCAAGGTTCAAATGAGAAGGCAAGAAATGTGGAAAAGACATAAATATAATTGCAAGTAAAGCAAACTCCTGGAACTACCTCATGTCAATCAGGATCTGATGCAGGAATGGTTAAGGAGAAATGAGTTTAAACCAAAAGATGAAAGGTTAATATTAGTGGTCCAGGATAGTGGATTACATACATGTTGGTTTTACATGTTAGTGGCCTAGGATAGTGGATTTACATACATGTTGGGTTTACATGTTAGTGGCCTAGGATAGTGGATTACATACATGTTGGGTTTACATGTTAGTGGCCCAGGATAGTGGATTACATACATGTTGGGTTTACAAAGGCTGGTTTTGTAAACAGAATTGGAAATAGTCACACACCTTTTTGCTGGGTGTGATGCACCAATACAAGAGTGCCTGTATACTTAGACATAATGATGTAACAAGACTGTTGCTCTGGGTATTGTGCAAACATAATGCTGAAGTAGCTGAGAAGCACTGGAAACACGAATTGCAAAGCATTATAGAAAATAATGTTTATATCACATGGGATCACCCATTACCGATAGTTAAAAAATAGATGTAAGCAACCAGACATAAAACTTCATGAAAAGAGGACAAAAGTAGCATTGATCATTGAAATTGCTACACCCAGTGATTAATGTCTTAAGTACAGAGAGAGAGAGTCATAAGATACCACGATTTGAAGACAAAAATGAGGGCACTGTGGATGAAGGGTACCTAGACAGTTCCAATAATAGCAGTGGGTCTCGTACAAAAAGAATTTAGTCTTATTTAGATATGCTACCTATATGTGCAGCTATGTATGAATTGCAGGAGGGGTCACATCTAGGCACACTGCTGATGTTGCAAAGAGCACTTTGGCTAACATCAAAGACTGAATGAAACAATGCTAATTTCGTGAACTTTAAGCATACTTTGACTTAGGAATGGGGCCTATTCCTGTCATGGTATTAGAAACAGAAAAGACTTGGAGAAATTAAAGGGAGATAACATGTCCAAATTTTTGTTTTGAAATCATTCAAACTGATTATCATTTTTAAACCTTTCCAACACTTGTTTGTCTACCACTTTACAGTAATGCATGTTCAATAGGTTCCTCCACCTTGCATATTTGACATAATCGTTTGCTCATCTTAGTATTTCATTTTCCTCTTGAGCAGTAATTTTGCAATGATAACAAATCCATAGAAAATCGGGTCTATATTAAATTCTCGAAAGCTGGCAATGTTGAATCTGATATTGTCGACATGAGAATAGTGAAATGGCAGAACATGGAACAAGTAAACTGAAATCTCCGTAAGGGGAGGTTTCCGTTTACTTCAATGTAGTGCAGTCTCGGAGTTGGCATATTTAAGTAGTAGGGGTGTGGGGGATGCAGGGGGGCTTGACCCCTGCCTACACCATTTATTTTTTTGTTTGTTTTTTTTTTCTGAACATTCATTGTTTTAACAGTTTAATCAATAAAGGTTGACCTTTAGTGATTTGAACTGTTAAATATTAGATGTTCTAATATAGACCCTAGAAAATCTGCCTTTTCATTAACACTTCTAACTTGTCTTTCCTTTATTGTCCTTTTAATACTTACAGTACATGTTTGTGTACCTACAGCGTTAAGTAATAAATTCTTTCCAAAATTTCCTTATACCACAAATTTAAACTTTTACTTAACACCCTCTACCCTAAGTTGCCAAGTTTTTTGATTATATTATAAACTCCTTGTTTTATATACCCTCCTCCTTTTCCTACACTCTGGACCATTCAGAGTTCTTTATATTTCTTTCACATCTTCATTCCTGCTGTGTATTGGTCCTTATTTGCCATCCTATCCAGTATTCAGTATAAATGAATCCAAGCTAAATGCCCAGTGGGATTATTTAAACATATCCCTCCATCTTCTTTTTTGTAATACAGCACTCTTCTTTTAATGGGGTTCAGCCTTAAACCCCATATGATGCCCAAAACAATTTCCAGTAATATTTTTTAGGCAGCTAGTAAATGCATATGCTCCTCTAATGCATCAGTTTCCACAACATATATGCATATATCAAATGCACGTTTTTGCAAAATGTCGCTGCTGGCATATAGCATATAGCTAGATTTCTAAGATTTGTATGTCAGACAGATGGGAGCCAAAATGACCAGGTGGGTGGAAGGGTGGCTGTGGAGCACATTTTGGAAGACATATTTATTTAGTTGTGTGTTTTATGTATTTATTTGCTTATATTTGTTAATCCAGGTGGTCATTGATCACATGAGGTACTTTTTCTGAGTCTGCCTAGGAGCATTGCCTGATTGTGACGTTTTCAGAGTTGCATGGTTAGGTAAAAGGAGACCGAAAGAATCAAACTTTGGGCCACAGGAAATGTATTGTTAACAGCTGGTAGCCATAATCCTCTGCACTGTTAGATGGATTAATATGACTAGGATGCTGATACAGATAGCAGAAAAAAGGACAGTCAATAGAAGCTGTTTGCATGGTCATTATGATGGTGCCTTAACTGCAGTATCAGTGACCCTTAGTCAACTGGTGCTGGTACTTGCTAGATAGTAAGAGTGAGCAGCTGTGGTTTGCTTGTCCATCTCTGTATGAAAGAGGGCAAGTTGACTTACAGTGCTCCTTCCACCTTTTGAGGTCAGGTGGTATAATGGTAGCATAGGGCAAAAATCCAGCACATTGTCCTGCCAGGCAGGGCATAGTGCCACAGCTAGATTCTGATGTTTATGCAGAAATTAATGCATATAATCTTCAGTGGCCCAGCATTAGAAATCCAGTTTTGAGAGTGGGCCTGTTAACTGCTGTGTGGAAGGAGATGTGAGCATACTAAAGGTCTCCAAACCATTCTTAGATGATGGTGATCCCTGGCTGCCAGTTCCTCTTTTTGGTGTCCTGAGATACTTATGGAGTGGCCAACAGGCGTTGGTGGGATGATAGAAGCAAGGTGATGGGGACAGGGCTAAGAAAAAAAGTAAGAAATAAAGAAATAAAAGGTGGTTAGTAGTAGAATGCTAAAGAGATCAATCCCGTGCCTTGTGATAGTGAGAATGTTTATACTGACAAAATCTTAAGCATGTAAAACTGGATTTTTTTTTTTTTGCAGATGATACCAGTGTGAGGACATTGTGTTTGTTGGGTGTGTCTATAATTGAGGGACTAGGAAAAGGGCTAGAAGCATGAGACTGATGGGGGTGCTGCTCTGGACGGCAGTTTACTTGGGAAGGAGTCAACTTACACAAGTGGTGTGTAAAGAAAAAAAAAAGCAGTGATCAACATAGCTGGTGACCAAGACCAGATTAAGGAATTGTCATTCAGGCCCAACAGAATATTGGGCCACATCTCTAGGGACATGGATTCCAAGAGGGCAGAGGTAATCTTTCTACTCTGTCAGTTACTAGTGTGGCCTCATTTGGATCAGTACATTTGAGCCTGGAGTCTGTTACAAGGAGAAAGAAAATTGTTAGACACAGTTCAGATAAAGACCAGACTGATCAAGGGAATGAAAGAAAAGATATCAAATTTTAATGGGCAAATTTGGTCTGTACTCCTTTAAGGAAAGAAGCGGTATGGGAGACATGATTTGAACTCTGAGGAATATAGGGAATGTATGAATGAAGTGACATGAGAAAGATACAATATGATAAAAGAGGGCATCATTTCCAGATCGAGGAGTTAAGCTTCATACTAGACACGAGAAAGAGCGGCGCACCAGTTGAAATGACATCACAGATATGTATAGTGGAGCATAAACATGGCTTCTAAAATTGAATGTGATGGACAAATGGCTAGCTGCAGGAGGGATTTGCAACATTTGATGATTGAGCTGACTGGGTAGCCTTAGTCTTCTGCCTGCTAACGGTACATAGGAGTAACTTGCCATATATGTTACACTTGTTTTGGAGCTGCCACTGCCCTGATGCTGATGTAAGACTACTTTGGAATTCTACATTTAAAGGATTCAATTTTGCATTTTTATTCTTTTATTTAGCATAATTTATTTTAACTTACATTTGTTTTGTTTTACATTTATTGCATTTTAGATGTGTTTTTGTGTTGGAGTTTTAAGTATTTATTTATTGACTGATTATTTCAATACCTGGAAAGTCTGACTGGGTAGGTGCCCATTTTCAGCAGATGCCCGTGGAGACAAGGTCCAAGGTATTACAAAAACATTTTAAGAAAAATAATTTTACAATCTTCAAAAATATCTACTGTTTAAATTAGACATGTAAAAATGTTGGTTAAGAACAGATAAAACTGGTATGACAATGATTTAATATTTAGTAATTTTAGCCAGTTTAGAGAAATTGAAGATAAGTTAGTATAATATAAACAAGAATTGCAATAAGAAGTAGGACTAAACAGGGTTATGGCATATTTAGATAGAGGTAGCAAGAGGTTGATTGACATGAGTGAGTGAAGGGGGAGTAAGGAGGTATATAATGTACTATAATATAAACACGTGCAATCTGTCTGTGTGTGTGTGTGTGTATATATATATATATATATATATATATATATATATATGTTCATAGGTAGGTACTGGGTTATCGCCCCAAGGGCCTACATAAGCCAAGCCAGCAAGGTACCATAGCTTACACCACCCAAGAAAGTTATTTTCCTGTGCCACTGTCCAGCACAGAGATAGAAGTGATCCCCGGGGTGTATTTCCTATTTCCCATTCACTCATCAAGATTTTTCTTGAGTGCTAATGAAGAACTTTGCTTGACATAGATGGGTAGCTTGTTCCAGAGTATAAGAAGTCTCTAGGACAGGAATCTATCCCTTCAGCGTGTCCTGTTTATTGTGGTGACAAGGTTTAGGTCCCTAGAGCGTGTAGCTTGGGGAGATTGGGATTTCTTTAGGTGTAGCATGTCCAACAGCTCTGGGTTTGACATAGCTTTGTATGTTAGGCAGAGATCACCTCAGTGTAGGCGATATGCTATGGAGTAAAGCTGGAGTTTTTCGAGGCGGTCCGTGAAGGGCATTTGTTTGAGGCCAGTAATCCTCTTTGTGAGGTACTTCTGTGGCCTTTCCAGCTGCTGCAGATGTCTTGTGAGGTACATTCCAAAAGGGGTGTTGTACTCTATAATGGGTCTAGTGAGTGATGAGTAGAGAGGAACAATTACCTCTTTTTTCCTGGATGAGAACCCTTTTATGATGAGGTGTGCCACGTAGAAGGACTTCCTGACTACTGTGGCGATGTGACTATCAAAGGAGAGACTACTGTCCACCTGGGTCCCAAGGTCTCTTATCACGCATTCAGTGTTAAGCAGATTGCTGCCTATGTAGTAGTTCATGAGTACAGAGTTTTTACCAAAGGGGATGACACTGCACTTTTTGGCATTGAGCTTGATGCCATGGCTCTGACACCAGGCAGCTGTCTCAGTGAGGCCCTTCTGTAGGATGTCCACATCATTTGGGGACTTGACTGTGGCTCCTAGTTTGCAGTCATCTGCGAACTTCATCAGCCAGAGGCCTTCTGTGTTAGCCTGTACTTCAGAGAAGTACATACCAAACATGAGAGGTCCCAGGACGGAACCCTGTGGCACTCCACTTGTCACTGCCATAAGGTCAGATTTGGAGTCTGCAACGTTTACAGAGTGGGTTCCATCAGTGAGCCATTTGGCAACCCATCTTGTGATGTAGGGATTTATACCTAGTTTAGTGAATTTAGCTATAATTCCAGAATGGGGGATGGTGTCAAAAGCCTTGGCGAGGTCAAGATAGGCTGTGTGAACCACCTTGTCCTCATCCACGGCTTTGGTGACTGCCTCAAAGAAGTCGGTCAGGTTCAGGAGGCATGATCTGCCTTTCACAAACCTGAACTGGGTGGGATCCAGAGTTTGGAGGTTACCAATGTCTTTGTTTGAGTTCCATGATGATACGTTCCATGGCCTTGCAGACCAGGCTCATCAGGCCAATAGGTTGATAGTTCCCGGGATCAGTGGTGGCTCCCCCTTTGTGGAGTGGGATAACTGTTGCTGTGCACCATTCAGTGGGCACAAAACCTGATGCGAGGCTATTATTGAACATGGTGCTCAAGTGGGGAGCCAGTTTGTTCTGAAGTTCGTGTAAAACACAGCCTGGGATGTTGTCCGGTCCCATGGATGCTGTGTTTTTGGCTTTAGAGAGTGCAGCTTTTACCTGCATAGTTGAGATTACAGGGACTCTGCATTCTTCCTGTATAGATATGGGCCCTTTAGGGGGTGAGAGGGGGGTAAAGTTAGCACTGAACCGATCTGCCAGGATGTTGGCAATATCAGTTGGTTCTGTAATTTTTGTGCCTTTGTGCTGTAACTCAGAACAGATCTGTGTGTTTCCATCTAGATTTTTGACATAGCTATAGAATGCTTTGTGGTTGTCCTTGGATTTAGTTGTGATTTTGTTTTTGTAGCTAGCTTTGGAGGATCTTATAAGGGATCTCAGCTTCTTACTGAGGCTAACCAAGGATCTCCTCCACTCATGGGATTTTACTCTCTTTTGCAACAATTTCTTCCTTTTGTTGTACAGTTTGTTTTATATATATATATATATATATATATATATATATATATATATATATATAGATATAGATATATAGATATATATAGATATATAGATATAGATATATATATATATATATATATATATATATATTTATCGATATATATATATATATATATATATATATAGTAGAAAGGTATAAGGTATTGGTACTAGTTTATATTTGGGATACAATGTATTCTGAGGTTGAACAAGTGCAGAGCCCGATTTTGGCTAAGAAGTCTCTCAGAATGGTTTTAAATGACTGTAGTGAGTGTGGTGACCTGCTGGATACAGGTAAGAAGTTCCGGGCCTTAGAAACATGTTATGAAAACAGACCAAGCCCAGCAGATTTGATAGATTTGTGGACAGAGAGGAGTTTTTGGTCACTGGATCATAATGACTGACTGGGAACACAGTTGTGTAGAATGATATTTAGTGCTGGGCAAGCAGGTGGATGCCAGGTAATTTTGTGGCTGATGAGAAGTTGTATATATGTTAGCTGATGGGGTAGTTCTAATCAATTTAAGTTTTTAATGTTATACAGTGGTGGGTTTTGAAAGGAGTGTTTGCTGAAAATTTAGCTACTTTATTATAACCTTGTTCAAATTTTGCTTTTTCTGATATCTGGAGTTTCGTAAGGATGGGCACTTCATAAATAGTGAGGGGAGGAAGTAAGTAGCAGTGTAGTTTTAGTTGTATTGCTGAAAATGTTTTGGCTCTGTGAAGCATTTCTAGTTTTTGGTGAGTTTTGTTATGCAAATTTAAGATTATCATTCACTACAATCCCTAATAATTTGCAATGCGAAGTGACTGTAAAGGTCATATTATCCAGAGAGATGATTTAATATGTTGTTTTTTTCATGAGTGTGCTGTGGGGGAAAATAGTAGTAGTCTTTTTTTTTTCTTGAAGGGGGGTGGCAGTGGTGGTGGTGGTCAAGCATGAGTTGAGTTACAAAGCCATGCTTCAGTGGCTGTTAAAGCTTCCCGAGTAAGTTTTTGGAGATGTGCCAAGTTGTCTGATGTGCATGTAAGTGTGAAGTCATCTGTACATTGTATTAGGGAGGCCTGTTGTGTGAGTGTGTGAAGAATTTCTGTGAGAATGTTAAATGAGAGGGGACCAAGGAAAGATTATTGTGGTACACTGGTAGTGACTGGCAGGGATGAAGAGAAGGTGGAGTGCCGTTTTACTGATAGCTGCTTATTAGACAAGTAGCTTTTGAACCATAGAACAGTAGTGTGAATTAGACGTAGTAACAACATTTGAAGTAGAAATTTGCTGTGACAAACTGTGTTGAAGACTAGTTTACTGTCATCTCCGTCTTTATTGACGTGGTCTATAAAGGTTAGAAGTGTAGTGTTAGTACTATGGGAGGGGCAGATCCATCTTGTGTGGTAGATAGGAGTTCTTCCTGCAAGAGAGATAGATGGCAATTATTTTGAATACATTTTTGAAGTACTTTGAAGAGGGGGTGGGGGGGTCTAAGATTTTTATAGGTCTAAAATTAGTGAGATCTATTGACTTTCCTGCTTAGTGTAGAGGTATACTGTGTGATTTTTTTTTCTTCCAGAGAGCGATAATGTGGGTTTCCTGTATTGACCTATTTATAAGGATTGAGACATGGCAGACAGTGCTATTAGTTGCTGTTTTAAGATACTTGCTTGGAAGATCATCAGCTTAAGTAGTTCATGGTTTGAGTAGTTTTATCTGGGATGTGATAGTTTGAAGGTGAAAGTAGATGTGGTAAGAATGTAGCTGTTGGGCAAAACTGAGATTAGATGTTGGGGAATCCTTGTTTAAATGGGGTATATTGTCTATAAAATAAGAACTGATAAACCGGGAAAGGCCGAAAGACAAAGATTACACTTTTGAGTGGCGAGTTATTGGGAGTGAGGTTTTTGGATGGGATGTAAGAGCTCTTTAATGGATGACAAGAACTTGTTTACTATTCTGAATGTTAGTATAGTTTTTTGTTTTTGTTTGGCTGCAGAACAGGCTGAAGTTTGAGATATTGTGGTGTTTATATGGAAATCTGATGAGGTTTATTTGAATGAGTTTATACAGTATTTGAATGATAATATGTGGGGGTTGCAATTTACAGTTAATTATCATTTGCATGACATTTCGTTTTTGGATGTTAAGATAGTTAAAACTGTGGATGGCACCCTTGAAACTTCATTTTTCAGGAAGGAATTTAGTTATAACTCTGTTAGAAGCTAGTAGTTGTCATCCTTCATATATTATTGACAATATTTCTAAGTCACAGTTTCTTCGTGTTGGAAGGATTTACTCATCAGATGATATGTATAAGCAAAGAGAGGATCTTAAGGAAAGATTTGTGCAAGGGGGGGTATAGACCAAATATTGTACAGTGGGCTTGGAACTGTGCTTGGTCTATTGATAAAAGTACTTTGTTATAATGAAAACTAAAAAGGTGAAATGACTGTTAATTTAGTTACTAGCTATGGGAGTTGCACCAAATTGTTTTGTGAATTAGTGCATCATCTCTGGGGGACATTGAGGTTGGATGACACATTGTCTCAAATGTTACCATCTAGATGTAAGTTTACCTATTGCAGTGGCAAAAATATAAGAAATTATTTGAACCATTATAAAATAAATGTTTTTAAGGGTGGTAGCAAACAATTTTCCCTGGAAGGCAAACCATTGGTTGGGTGCTTCCCTTGTGGGAATTGTTCGGCATATGAATCTGTGGTACAAACCAAATAATTTTCTTCTAACACCGCTTGTGTTTTTGATATTTGATGTTTTGCTAACTATTTATCAGACTGGGTAATATATTTGGTAGAATGTTCTTGTAAAGCATTTTATGTGGGACAGACTTTGAGACAATTTAAATCTCGGGTTTATGAACATTTGAGTGATATACAAAGTAAATGTATGACTAATGCTTTATATAAACATGCAGTTGCACATTCTACAGCTAAATATAGATTTACAGTATGGGAGGCCACAGTGGTGCATGGTTAGCAATGCCGCCTCACAGCAAGAGGTTCTCTGGTTTGATTCTCGGCTGGGGTGCCTTCTATGTGGAGTCTGCATGTCCTCCCTGTGGTCGGTTGGGTTTCCTCTGGGTGCTCCGGTTTCCTCCCACATCCCAAAGACATGCAGTAGGTGGATTGGACACTCTAGGTGTGAGTGTGCATGTGTGTGTGTGTGCCTTCTGTGGAAGGTTGGGTGCCGGGCTGGCAACTCAACACTATAAAACTCCACTGCCAATCACGAGCGGACAGATGATCCGCTGTGGCGACCCCTAACCGGGAAAAAGCTGAAAGAAGAATAAGGAGCAGAACTGACCAAATCAATAGTAGTTGTAATAAAAATGGGGTGGCATACTTTGTTGAATAAGAAGGAATGTAATTGGATCATTGAACTTGGGGCATTCTTTCAACCTGGTCTTAATGATATGCATTATTGTTTTATTGGAGTGGGTTTATATGTAATGTACTGAAGGGTATTGTGTATTGGCTTAACCAGCACTGAAAAAGGCTTTTCCAAAACCGGTATGCTGGCGTGGATTATTTTTATTGCAACATTTCCTTAATTAAAAGTTTTACACTGCTGTTTGGTGCTGGCTGTTGTTTTTTTGTGTTTTATATTTTTACCATTCTTTCCAGACTTTTTCTCCTGCATCACCATTCTACTGTTTTTGGTTAGCCAAACTGAATTTTGTTTCTAGCCTTTTCTTTCTAGAAGGTACAAGAATATTTAAGAAAGTTGTAGGATTTTTATGATGTTCCAGTTAACAGATTATAGGGTAGTAATGCATATTTCTTGTTAAACTTGGACAGGTTGCACTTTGTTTTATAGATGTGCTGCAAAAGTAGATATGTGAGATGTCTGGTTGTATAGACTGAGAGATGGTCACTGATAGTCTGACAGTCGTGAACCTGTGTTGATGAGTTTGCTAGGGGCTGATAATAGAATCTAGTCTAGTAAGGAATTTGTTGTCTTGCTTTAATATGTGGAGCTTAATTTTGTGAAACCATATACGTTCATGCTAGATGTAGGAGAGTTAGTGTTTACCCAACCATGTGATATTAAGACCGCTTAGTAAAATTTTGTCTTGTGGAGTTATGGATGTCCACTGTAGCATATCTTCCAGTGTATTGTCCCAAGTCATTAGGGCAAATTAGGAAGTATTTTTTTCATTTTTCTTTGCTCTGACTATGGTTAATCTGGAAGAGCAGCTGAAAAGTAGCATTTATTATTTAAGATTAACAGAAAAGGAAAAGGTTTTAATCTTTTGGAGCCTGCTGCTTTTGTGAGACTGTTTCTCACACATCTACTACTTATTTGTTGTGCTTTTAAACTGGATGGGCTTCCCTTGTACATCTGACTTTGGAATTTCCTCAGTCTCATCTTCCTAATCATACTAGAGAGCCCTAGAAGTTCAAACTAGGAAGTGTTTCCCCTTATACTGTTAACTTCAGTTACTCTCTCATATATTCCCATTGTATAGTGCACACTGCAATACAAAGAGTATTAATCCATTTTGTTTCTTCCTACTTTTGAAATCACAAACCTCTGGATAAGCCTATAATCAGTGGTGCACTACAAATCACATCTCTGGAAATAGTTTGGGATTAGTGTTTTGGTTTTGCTCCTGGTTGAGACAAGGAGCATGGAGGCATTGATTCTTGACTATCATTGATTGGGCTGTGTATGTGAGTCCCTAACTGGTCAGGTTTTGGATCATTGTGCAGCTTAGCTCTTTTACACTAAGCTGATGTACATGTTACCTAGGGCATCTACCATGAGATAGGTGGAACAGGCCTACAAATCCGTAGAAAATTTGTGACAAGACTGCTGATCAGCAAAGAGCTAAAAGTAAATCCCCATGTAACTTGTTGGAAAGCAAATTGGACCACAAATAGACCCCAGGAAATAAATGTGGGCTGCTCTACCACTTCCAAAAGACCTTTCACTTGTGGTATACCCCAGGATTCAGTACTTGGACCACTCCTTTTTGGCATTCACTTCTTGGAGGTCAAAGCTAATGTTAATGGTTTGTGGCTGCAAACTTGGTGCCTTCATAAACTCCTCAGAGGACCCAATAATCCTCCAAGAAGGCCTGTCCCAAACAAATAGTTGGTGTCAAAACCATATATTAAAACTAAGTTCTAAGAAATGCATACTTTTATCCTTTTGCAAGCATGACTCCTGTTATAACTATCTGATTGACAACACACCCCCTGAAGACTGATCACATAGTTGAGGATCTGGAAATTATGTGAGCAGTGAACTGTTGATCACTGCATATCTAATATTGTACGCAAGTCAATTTTCATCACACAGCTTACATCTAAAGGGTATGATGTCCAGTTCAGGGGTGTAATCATTCCACTGTACTTGCATTCATACAGTATAATGCCCCTTTCAGTGTGTTTGTGTCCTTACACTTGTCACAATTGGAATGACCAAATTTCTTTCTCACTAAGAAAAATCAAATATGCAGACCATGTTAAAGCCTTGCTCCTCCGAGGCTACTGAGGTTGACATTGTACTATCCCTCTTCCAAGTATTGTAGAGGCTACTGAGATTGACTGTGTACTAGGATTGGGACAGATAAGGCATGTTGCAATCCACACAGACTTTACTCGGTCAGTGTTCCTCACAGTTGAAGTCTGACATTTTTTAATTTAGGTTTCAGTTACTCCACGATTGTATTTGTCGCAGCTCTGTTCATACATCGTAATGTACTGGTGGTCAGGACTCTACCCCAGTAATGGAGTGAAGCACTTTAAGATCATCCTACATCTTCATCTTCCAGTGAAGAATCTTTGTGTCTCGCTGTGTCTTGAAACCCAAGTTTCATGTTGCCAATTGTATTTGCTGTTTTAAGTAACTTTTTTATGCAGACCTGAAACTTTTGTTCTTGAAAGATGGCCATCCTTTTTACTATGTCCTTAACCCAGTGAAGTACTATGCTTCAAGATGTTAAGTTTACAGAGTCCCTCAAGGACACAGACTCTGTGTAAATCATTTTCTGCCCTGTTAGTCAGCATTTTAGTTATCTTCTTTGTTTCACTTGCTAGAAATAGAGAGGAGACTGCACCCATCATATCAGTTATGGTTCTTCCTTTTCATCTGTGAGAACAACCAGACAGACCCGCTACCCTTTGCTCATGGCAAGGATGGCTTTGCAGTTACCAAGCAGGCCATAAATGTACATTATGTAGTAACTCACATTACCCTCTGTATTTTCTGTACTTATTTCCAGTTTGCTCCTTTCTCATTTTTTAATTTTATTTATCCCTATTCAGCAATCTAGTTCTTTACAAAGATGCACATATTTGTAAACTTTAGTATGTTGTGCATAATACTGTCTTTTTATTACAATATATATATATATATATATATATATATATGTGTGTAATATGTTATAATTTAACTGTAGTCCATGACTAGTTGTGGGCAATGCTATTTACCGTGATTGATGTGTGGATAATTGCTGTATACAATGACTTTTGTTAAGAAAATAATTCTCACATTTTATAAAATGTCTTTGTATAAATGGGCTTGTGTCCTCTGCAGCTTCTGAGATAAAGGGATGTCTAAAGCTCGCATGATAAATGTATGCAGCATGTGTGTGTAGACTGTTGCACAGTAAGTAGTGGTTAAGGCTTCCTTTTATGGCTATTCTGTTTAAATGCTTCTGCTGTCTGATCATATATAATACCTTTGGACAACAACAGCGGTTAAGCTGAAGAATTTGCCAGATAGAAACGCAGCAGCTGTGACTACTGTCGGTTCAGTAGATGCAGTGATACTTATTTTCAGCATGGCTGACAGCAGTCGCAGCTGCTGTTTTTGTGTGTTACACACTGAGTTTGCTTTCTATATGTATGCAACTTATTTCAAACAGCCACAGCACTTGAGGACAGTACATAACAAAACAGCTGTCACTGCTTGCTGTTGGTAGCCAGAAGCTGCAGTGACTGACCTTGTACATGAGAACTAGTTGAGAGAGGTACTACTGTTTGCATTGATGCTTTAACTAGTAATGGTCTACTGGTCCTAGTAATCAGCATGAAATTGCTGTGTTCATGGCTGCCAAACTCATTTATAAGACTGGTGTTGAATTTACAGTGAGCATACGGATTCATTTGTCCAATTAGCATCCACGTTTTTGAATATCACTGAGCTTACATTGTATACTTGTTATGAATGTTGTTTTTGCCTCTCTTCCTGGGTTATGGCTGGAAAGGGTCCCTAGATCAGTGCACTTAGCTGGTTAACAGAAGGATTACCACAAAGCTGATAGGTCCCTTACCAAGTACAATGACATGACATTTTACCAGGAGTGACTTGCCTTCAGTGCCTGTTTCAGAAGTGCACCATGGCAGATAAGTATGCAGGCACCTGGTTGCCTGCATACCTTTGCCAAGCAGTGAACTTTGAGCTTCCACTCCTGAAGCTGAGCAGTCTTTGGGAAGACTGTCCTTAAAGACATTTTGCCCTGATGTCCTCCTGTTTGTTCATTCAACTCTTTCCATCCTCTCTGAGGCTGTATTTTAGGACAGTGCTTAAAATTCTTCAAATATATTCCACCCACTAAAGGGGGCCTCTGTTGATTCAAAAGTACATGCCATATTGGATAATCTGTGAAAGGGGGTGGGGGGTGACTTCAGTCAGTGCATTATTTTCTCTGTCTTTCCCCTTGCATGAGACAATCTACTTGTTTCATGCTGGTAAGAGGGCCTTCACTGATTGTTCTTCAGATTTGTACTTCTCTCAGTATTTTGTTTCCCTGTAACTGCAGCCCAGTGCTGGCATGGGGGTCTAGAAAGTGGGATCTTGGTGGTACATTCAGACATTAACCCTGCTGCAGAAAGATGCTATATATTTGGTATTGAGAGTGTGCCTTGAGACTGGGAGATTGAGCCTTTAAAGGCAGTCACATGAGAATATTGCAAACACTGAAGAAGACCATATCGAATTAGAAGTGATGTGGTGAGTACACATGTTGATTTGCCCCATTATGGAAAAGGCAGTCTTTGTACATGAGAACTACTTGAGGTAGATGAAGGTACTTCTCAGTTTCTATTGGGACTGCACCTGATAATGGCCCACTGATACCAGTAATCAGCATGAAAAGAGTTTCTCTTTACTGTGTTACTGTGTAAGAGACAAGTTCCTGTCTCTCCAAGTCCTCAGTGGCCCAGCTTCCTCTGTGGCTGGGTCTGCCAGTAGTCACTGAAGCATCTCTAAAACAACAAAAAATCCTTCTCTCTTTCTGTATCTGCATTAACTGCTGAAAATACAGACTGAAATATTCCCATCAGAAATTGCTAAAGGTGCTAAATATTTGTCTTCCGTTAGTTCTTTCCTGTGGACCTGTATTTTGGGTCAGCTAGACAGAGAATGCCTAGGACTCCCTTGCTTTCTCTGATCATGGTTTTCCAGTGATGTCTAATTGGGGGACAATTGTAAGGGAGATTACCTTGTCATATATGCTATCAAAACAAACCCAGAAGACCACAGTATCTGGACTTCCTACCTATAATAAGATGATTCAACTTCCTGAACCAGTTTGGAAAAAATAACACATTCTGTAGTACTTATTTGTATTAGGGCTGTTATTTACTCAGTGTAGCTCAATTCCAAGATATGCGGGAGGTCTCAGACATTGAAGACAGCTTCTCTGCTTCAAATTTCCCATTAGGAATCCTGCAGAAGAACTCATTACAGTTTCAAAGAGCAAGAGTCTAGCCCTTGTATACCATTACATATAATTTCTAAAAATGTATTATATGCATTGAAATATATTAAAAGTTAAATTAAAAAAGGTGTCCTGTCAAATTTTGGAACAGTTGTATTTTAAATAGCCTCTTGAGAATGCCTGACTGGCTAACTGATTTTATATATGTGCGTGTCTGTGCGTGTGTTTATATATATATATATATATATATATATATATATATATATATATATATATATATATATATATATATATAATGCGCACACTTTCTTCTGTATGCTTTTTGGACCATGCCTACTAACTGTCGAGCCTTCCCATAGTCACACAGCCCATTCATTCCCTCACACTGGCGATTCCAGGCTGGAAGCTATCCAGAAGGCAACATCATTCAAGTAGCTATGAGAGTGCCTTAGGCTGTTATAGTTACCCCCAGTGTGATGACATTTACAGTACCCAAACCCCTTGCCTAAATATTCAGTCCTGTGAACTTTGTCTCCCTGGAGGCCTCACAAACACATTCCCTGTGTGAGTGTAGGCTTCTGCACACCACTGGTGAAGGCTAACATCAGCCATTGGTTTAGTGAGACTAACAAGCATCCTCAGGCCATGCATTTGCTACATCTCCTCTCCTTTGAGACATCATGACAGTATGTAGCCAGCTCTGCCACGCCCTGCCCCCAGGATTAGTAGCCCAATCATAGGGCTTTATTCCACTGCTCCACTGGATTTAGCACACTATTTAAAATATATGCTGTTCAGAAACATACAAACTGGGTTTGGGAAACTGCACAAAGGCATTAGGAGGTCATTTTTTTCTGGAAGGTGGTATATAGTTCCAACAACTATAGCTGCACCCCTGCAATAATGTATTTTATTTTTAGCAAGATGCAGCTTTGATGTTGCTGTGACAGTACTTGTATGTTTGTATATAATTATGTTTATGCATTGCAAAATAGACATTTTTTTCATTGTTTTTGTCGTTACCACATACAAATGGTATCAATGTACTACATTCCAAAAATAGTTTTCTTGACTGCAAATTGTTATGGTCATTTCTAAATTTCAGTATAATGGTTATTTTTTTTTTATTAAGTCTGCTGAAAATTATTACTTCACTGAGTATTAATCTTTTTTTGTGCTAAAGGAATAAGCTAAAAGAGAGGCAACTGTGTTTTTTGTAGAGCCCAGGAAAGATCTGGGAAATGAGCAGTTGTACAGTGAGGGCCAAAAGGAGCATATTTGCCCTGAGTGTTTTAGATTAAAATGTTTTAGAAGCTATGTGATAGGACATAGGTTCATAGGTAGGTACTAGGCTATTGGCCCTAGGGCCTGTATAAGCCTAGCCAAACGGTACACTGGCTTTTGCCAGCCAAGAAAATTATTTTCCTGTGCCTCTGTCAAGCAGAGCCCCAGAAATGATCCCCAGGGTGAATTTCCTATTACCCATCCAGTCATCCAGATTTACCTTGAAGAGTGCTAATGAAGATCTTTCTTTGATATAGATAGGTAGTTTGTTCCAGAATATGGGAAGTCTCTGAGACAGGAATCTATCCCTCTGGAATGTTCTGTTTATTGTGGTGATAAGGTTTAGGTCCCTAGAGCATGTAGCTCGGAGGGATTGGGATTTTTTTAGGAGGAGCATGTCCACCAGCTCTGGGTTTGACATAGCTTTGTATGTTAGGCAGAGATCGCCTCTGAGTAGGCAATATGCGACAGAGTAAAGCTGGAGTTTTTTGAGACAGTCTGCGTAGAGCATCTGTTTGAGGCTGGTAATCCTGTTTGTGAGGTATTTCTGTGGCCTTTCCAGTTGTTGTAGATGTCTTGTGAGGTACATACCAAAAGGTGTGCTGTATTCTATACTGGGTCTAATGAGTGATGAGTAGAGGAAAACAATGACCTCTTTTTTCCTAGATGAGAAACCTTTTGTGATGAGGTGTGCCACATAGAAGGATTTCCTGAGTACTGTGGCAATGTGATTATCAAAGGAGAGACTACTGTCCACCTGTGTCCCAAGGTCTCTTATCGCACTTTCGGTGTTAAGTAAACTACTGCCTATGTGGTAGTTCATGGGTGCAGAGTTTTTACCAAAAGGAATGACAATGCACTTTTTGGCATTGAGCTTGTGGCTATGGCTTTGACACCAGGCATTTGTCTCAGTGAGGCCCTTTTGTAGGATGTCCACATCGTTAGGAGTTTTTATTATGGCTCCTAGTTTGCAGTCATCTGATAACTTTGTTAGCCAAAGACCTTCTGTGTTAACCTGTACTTCAGAGAACTAGATACCAAACAGGAGAGGACCTAGGACTGAACCCTGTGGTACTCCACTTGTCACTGGTCTGAAGTTGGATTTAGAGTCTGCTGCTTTCACAGTGTGGGTTCTGTCAGTGAGCCATTTGACAACCCATCTTGTGACATAGGGATTTATACCTAGTTTAGTGAATTTATCTGTAATTCCAGAGTGGGGGATGGTGTCAAAAGCCTTGGCGAGATCTAGATAGGCTGTGTGAACCACCTTACCCTCATCTACAGCTTTGCTGACCACTTCAAAGAAGTCTATCAGGTTTAGGAGACATGATCTGACTTTTACAAACCCAAACTGGGTAGGGTCCAGAGTTTGGAGATTACCAATGTCATTGTTTATAAGTTCCATGACGATGTGCTCCATAGCCTTGCAGACCAGGCTCATCAGGCTAATGGGGCGGTAGTTCCCGTGGTCCATGGTGGCTCCCCCTTTGTGGAGTGGGATAACCATTGCTGTGTGCCATTCAGTGGGCACAAAGCCTGAGGTGAGACTATGATTGAACATGGTACTTAGGTGAGTTGCAAGTTCATTCTGTAGTTCATGTAGAATGCAGCCTGGGATGTTGTCAGGTCCCATGGATGCTGTGTTCTTGGCTTTGGAGAGTGCGTTGTTTACCTGTGCAGCCGTGATTACAGGTACTTTGCATTCTTCTGGTGTAGAGATGGGCCCGTTAGGGGATGAGAGAGGGGTAAAGTTAGCACTGAACCTATCTGCCAGGATGTTGGCAATATCAGTTGGTTCTGTATGTTTAGTGCCATTGTGCTGTAACTCGGAGCAGATCTGAGTGTTGCCACTGAGATTCTTGACATAGCCATAGAATGCTTTGTGGATGTCTTTAGAATCAGTGGCAATTTTGTTTTCGTAACTAGCTTTGGAGGATTTTATGAGGGATCTCAGCTTCTTACTGAGGCTGACCATGGAGTTCCTCCAGTCATGGGATTTTACTCTTTTTTTTGCAACAGTTTCTTTCTTCTGTTGTAGAGTTTGTTTATAGCAGGGGACCACCAGATTGGCTTCCTTTTTTTTGGAGGATAGCATCTTGGTTCTGTTAGGGATTGCACGATCCATGCACTTGTGTAAGTGCTTATAAAGTGCAATTGTATAGGATTCAGCAGTCGTATCTCTATTGTCCATCAGCATGGGTGTCGTGAAGTTTGCCACTTCTGTCTTAAGAAGTGTGAAGTTGGCTTTGGAGAAATATTTTGCAGTGGTTTCCCTAATGGGGGGTGGGATGTGGATGTCTAGGGTGATTTGCTTGTGGTCGGATCTGACCAACGAGGAATTGACCTCTGGTGTGGAACACCGGTTGCCCATGTTGGTAATGACCAGGTCTAGGATATTGCTGCCCCTGGTGGGGGTGTGGATAAGTTGATCCAAGGCATTGGAATTTATGAATTCCAGAAAATGTTGAGCAAAGAGTTGGTACATGAGTAGTTTTTCCAGTTAATGGTGGGGTAGTTGAAATCGACCATTATTAGCATGTTAGGTTGTACCCTAATATTTTCCAATGTATCAAGAAATGAGGAGTGGGAATCCTGGAGCAAGGTGGGGGATCTGTAGCAAGCTACAATTTGCATTTCGGTCTTGCCCAGAGTTAGTTGCACTTGGATAATCTCAAATGCATTATGCTGAGCAACTAGCCTGGAGGTGTGGATATCCTTAATGAATATGGACACGCTGCCACCTTTAGTGCTTCAGTCCAGGTTAGGTGGCCGAAAGGTGTGGTATGAATTATAGCCTGGTAATGCAGGGGGTGCTCTCTGGAGCCTTGAACCAAGTCTCTGTCACTGCACAGATGTCGATGTTCTCCATTTTAAGGAGTGCCTCGAGTGAGTGCATTTTGAGGTTTAGACTTCTAGCATTAAGTAGCATTACCCTCAGATTTTGCTTGCTTGTACCTGCTACAGTGGTCGATTTGTCATTTGAATCTTGCCTAAAAAAGGCACTATAGGGGGTGGCAAGAGCCTCAGCCAGTATCTGGAATCCCAAGGTTGACTGGTGCAGGCCATCTCTGGCAAAGCATCGTGGTTTGTCGATCATGTCATCCCAGGCAGACAGATACTGGATCCCCTTAGAATGACACCAGAAGCTTGGCCGACTGAAGTCAATAATTTTGTCCTTGTACTGTGGTATCATTCTGGGTGATGGCAGGATGCTACTCAGGGCTAGGGACGTACCTGCCTAGGCTACAAGATCAGAAAGCTCCTCCATGTCTCTTTTCATGTAGTACAGGGAGGTACATCTCAGGTCATTCACACCAACATGGACAATGACAGAGTCATATTTGTACTTGCTGTGGCGTAACCTGAGTGCATGCATTATGTGGCTGATCCTGGCACTTGACAGGCAGCTGACAGTAACCTTCTCCTTGTTTAGCCTGGTGAGTGGAACCTCAGTGTGCCTGACTATATTGTCAACTATGACTATAGTGTTGGGTATGTTGTTATGCCTTATGGGCTGTGGTTGAGTGGCACACTGAGTTTGTGGGCTATGTGTCATTTGAGTTGTGTTGGGGGGTGGAGGTTGCTTGCGTTTCTGCTTTGGAGGTCCCTGTTGCTTGGGTAGATTTTTTTTGAGAGCCTCCGCGAATGTAAGTGTGTGTTTTGTGTTTCTGTGTGTGTGTTTTGGTGGTGTAGGTTTTGAGGGACTATGTGATGAGTGTGGTATGGTGCAAGTGTTTACCTTCTCCTCTTGACTGTCTAGTCCAGTCTTGGGAGAAGAGAGCTTTGCTTCTATTTTGGTTATATAAGTGCATCTCTCACAGGTTGTTGTGTTGGGTGGTAGGAGGAGAGGGTTGTCTGTGTACATGAGGCAATTGCTGCATTGCCTCAAGATGCCCAAATTCATCAGGTAGACAAGAGAAAACACCTGGAGCTGACCCTTAGACATGTCTGGATAGCTGCTTATTTATTAAGTACTAAAAACAACTGGTTTCCTCTAGACAAGTGAGAAAAGTTGAGTGTTGTACTAATTTGTAGCTTATTTAGTGCTTACGATGAGTTCTGAACAAGTGCTGAGCTCAAAGAAACAGATTTGAGTACTGAAACTAGAAAACTGGCTAGTTCTAAGAAACAAAATTAAGCTAGAAGGCTTCCCTCCAACACAGAAAGGCTTGGGGGCTCATAAGCTTACAAACAGTCCTGGATACAGCAAATCTGTATCTGGACTAGACAACTTATAGGAAAGGCAGGAAACAAGCCTAGAAAATTTTTTTTTTTTTTTTGTAAAGTGGAAAGGGGAAAAGAGGAGCAGAAGCTAACTGGGTTGGCCTTCTCAAATGTTCTCCCTGGAATAGGTAGAATGAGGTAATGGCACTAGACTGGGAGGAGTGTCCCAGATCAAATTTACAGTAGGGGCGGGCAACTGCAAAGCCACCAAGTAAAACAAAAATCAGAACAAACAAAACCAACCAGATGCTTAACAATTGTAGAAAATTCTACTTAATAACTCACACACTGTGAGTAAAATAAAAGTGCTATAAATAACTCAGAAATGAGCAAAAAACAGGATACTTAATGTTATACATCACAGATTAATTAGCTGAGAGCCCTTCCTGCAATTAGCTCAGTGTGAAATCCACTAGGAGGATGTACTGAAATGGTCGATGCAATGCATTTTTGAAGGGATCTTTGTTTACACACTGCCTTACCTCATCAACCCTACTTTTTTATGAAACATGATACCTGATGTTGAATTCTGCCTTCAGAAGTGAGGTCCTTTTGGACAGTATATAGGAAAGGAGTGCAGCAAAAAAGGACCACGTCTAACATGAGAGAGTTTAAGGGGCTCCAGCTTGTCAGAGCAAGACTCGGATGAAAAATGTCTCTCATTCAGAAAATCTCTTTTCTTGGCTTTATAGTACCAACAGCCTTTGGAGTACCCAAGTTATTCACATGGAAATTAGTCTGTATGTTTTGATATGGACACTTCACAAGGATTTTTTACTATCCTGTAGTTATTTAAAAAAAAAAAAAAACTGGTGACTTTATCCCACAATCTTCCCTTTGGGAGTCCATTCCTTACCATTGTTTTTCCTCTCTTTCTCTTTTTCTCTGTAGGGATAGTATATCATATCTGGCATTTCGGTGTCGAGAGCTTGATGGGAGATGCAGAAGAGCAGCATCACAGTAGTGTACCACAGATTTTAATTAAGGAAAGGCTTTCAAGTAGAGACTGAATTTAACTGTGTAGTGACTTTAGAAGAGAGTGCTAGATTTCAGGGCAGCACACAGTGTGTCTTCCCTTCAGCAGCTTCGTGTAGCAGTGGTGTCTAGCTGGGATTGTGACCATTGGGTAAGCTTGGTGGATGTCTGGCTGTAGCGTAATATTACAGCAAAAATTGCTATAGTGTGAGATGTTTAAATTGCTGAAGAAAAATGAGGCAGCTAAAATGAATGGGTGCATGGTATTCATGCACTTTGTGCACAAAACTAATGGTAATGACTCAGAAAACTTAACATGCAATGCCGGGATACATTTACTATTTATCATTGCTGTCTGGGAGCTGTATTTCTTCTGCAGAGTTAGATGGACCTCTCACATAGAGGGGCCTTTCACGTGGTATTAAGCACAAGCAGCTTGAGTTGAATAGCGTTGGAGTTGGCATCTCCTCCTGTCTTTGAATTGCGGTAGTCCATTTTTTGCTTCAGCTTAACCACAAGTATATGTTGTAGCTAAAAGTTTTTTCTGAGTCTGACCTTGATCATGTAAGTTGAGTATGTTGAGCTAAGCACAGGTTCTTCTGAATCTGACCCCTGATCACATTCATTAAGTGTGTGGCACTTCGTATTGCACTGCATGCTAATTCTTGTAATGACCCATTACATGACGTTCCGTAAGACACTAACATTTGTAGATAATCTCGTTCATTCAAAAACTTGAACTTCCTCTTGAAGTTCAATTTAAATGTGTTTGGTCAGTTGCATCATAGAGAGCATTTTTTTTTCTACATGTTTATTAAATATAAAGCATTTTAAGGCATGCTCACAATTTTAACGTATTCATTAAATACAAAACGTTTTTAAGGCATGCTCACAAAATCCATGCCTGGAGCTTTTCAGACATTGTGTATTTCCCTGTTTTGAGCAACAAGTTGCTGTATACATTATACGTTATAGAGCACATAACAGATGCTAAATTTGAATGTACTTATGAGAATCTCTATGCTGTATAACAACACCATGGTGACTGCACCTACTTTAAAGACATGAGGAAGGGAAACATACAATAAAGAGAAGTTCTGTAAAAATAGGCAGGGTGCCATATGCACCTGTTCTGCTTAACTTATCTATAATTGGTGTGTTAAAGTGTAAATACAGTTTTTTAAGTATATAATAGCATATTAAATTCTGCCTTCCTCCTTTTAAATGCATTTATAGCACACAATAGCAAGAAGGGTAAAGAATGCAACTTGCACACTTCTAAGTAGCCCAGAGACAGAGAAATCAAATTTATCTCGATTCCACTTTGTCAATTCAGCAGTTGCTGCAAAAAAACAACTTCATGACATACCAATTGTTTAGCATCATTGAGATCATAGAAAAGCCAGTTTTTCAGCTAGTAAGAAACAAATGTCATTAATCTAAGTACTGTATACCTAAACTGTCTTGATGTCCTTCCTTATCACTGTTGCAGCATTTTTACTCCTGGGATATCCTGCCTAGGATAGCTAAATATCTGGCCAGAATATCAAAGCCTTTACATCTTCTTGGTACTGTATATCAGGTGTATGCCTATGTGCAAGGTGTGTAAAGTATGTATCAGATGGATGAGCACCTAATCCTCAGAAATGAAGCACTCTAGAACAACTTTGCTGCCAGTCCAAATGCTATGTTTGAATTTGGTTCCACTACGGAGCCTTCTACAGATAAGTCTACCACTGGGGTCTCTCTTTTTTTGTTTTACTAACTATTATCTTAGTTAATATGTCATCCTTGATGGAAAAAGATGAGTGTGGGAGGTAGATTCCCTGTAAAGATTGACTTGAACAGTACCTTTTTTGTTTGGATGCTACCCACGCCCATATGCAATGGGAGATTTTTCGGGTGTTTATCCCTAAGACTCCACACTCATCTGTTGTTTCCAGTGATTGAAGCTTTGGTTCAGGGTACCATTGACAAATCTACTCACCTCAATGTTCAGCAACTGTTGAAAAAAAAAATCCAAAAAGGCACAGACTGATTCTGCTGCTATCCATCCTGTAGATGTTTGTCAGGTTGGAACCTGAGGACATTCCTGTGCCAGTATCTGCTCCTTCTGCCGTGACCCATTTGGAGGACAACAGGGAGATGCCTACACGCATATCCATTGAGACATTGTGCCTGTGTCTGATGCAGATGTAAAGGGGTAATCATGGGTAATTATTTTGGTGGGGCTTTGGAGGATTCCCCAATATTTGTTGGAGAAGAGGTACCTGATACCCTCATTGAATCTTGGCAGGTGTCTGAACAACTTAGATTTGTTGAAGCTTATGTTCTTTTAAGAAAGAAGCAGAAATCTAAGCATGTGACCCCTGTGACTAAAGATCCACACAAAGAATGGTAGGATTTTACTTGGGGGGGGGGGGGTAATGTTCGTTATGGCTCTAATCCCTCAAGGATTATCTGTTTCTGCTTTGGTTTTGTGGTCTTCCAATTCTTCAACACACTTTGGGGACTCTGATTCCTCTGAAGACTTTGACTCTGTTGAGGAGTCCTTGGACTACTCTTCTCAGATTCACTCTCCCCTTGCCCCTGGGGTCTGAAGTAAGAAGATTCATTTTCTCCAGACTCTCCTATGGAGGAATTGTCTTTTGAGGAAACTGTGGTTTGTATGATGGAACACTTTGTGGGACTGTTCCCATGTTTGATTATCAAAAGAAATAACATGAGCTTTTGCTAATAGATTCTTCCTAACCCTCTGTAAGTCCCTCTAGTGATGGTTGACCTGGATACTTTCACTGCAGGTTCTCAGGCCCCTGAATCCCTCCACCTTTGGTTGCTAAGAAACTAGACTTGTTTTGTAAAGTTTGTAATGCTCGACAGTTTTTATATAAAAGCCCTTCCACTGATCCTACTGTTATTTCTGTAGCTACTGGTAAAGCATCCAAATTGCTGTCTTCAAGCTTTTACCTTCTGATAATGGCAGCCATGCCATGGACAGGTGCAGCAAAATGTATATACCTCTGCTACCTTAGCTTTCAGAGCTATTAGTATTCAGAGGAATTCTCTTAAGCCCTCCTTTGTTCGTAGGCAGTGTAAACAGCCTTCAAGGGGCAAGAGAGCGTCTAGGAGAATTTTTCCAGACAAGCCTTTTCAGGATTACAACAGTCAAAATACTTTAACCAAAAAGTCTGCTTCTATTTGACATTCTGCTGCTCCTACCCCTCAGCCAGATTCTTCTGTCCCCCAGGTTGACTTTGTTTGGCAACAGGTAACCATAGATGCTTGGGTACTTTTCATTTTCCAAAATGGTTGCTTTATAGCCCGCAAATCTCTTCCTATGGTCTCGGGCCTTTCAGCCTCCTTGTCAGCTCCCACAATTCCTTTTGGTTCTTCTGGACCTGGTGGTGCAGAGAACCATCAAAACTGTCCTCTGATCTTACCAGTGAGCAGGTTTTTATTCAATGATGCTTCTGGTTCGCAGGAAGGAGTTATGAAGGCCCATTCCATACCTATCTTTTCTCAAAACCTTTCTCAAGATTCCTTCTTTCAGGATGTTGCATTTTCCATCTGTTGCTTCTTCAAGCCTTTCTGGTGCACCCAGTTTTGAAGGATGCTTATCTTCACATTCCTATTCATCCCCTCTTCATGAAATAATGTTTTTTTTCTTCCTTTAAAAGTTTTCTGCTGTGAATTTTGGACTTTCTAAATGTCAAGATCCTGTGGTAGCATTCTGCAGACTTCAGAGAGTTCAGATATTCTTTTATTTTGACAATCTTTTGAATCAAGCCCCCTCTCAGTAGCTCCTACTTTAGGATCTATCCTTTACTATGCTGCTTCTCTGCATTGTGGGGTTCACCCGCAATCTCAAAAAGGTTGGATAGACTCCATGTCAAGACCAAGTGCTCCTAGGTTGTAGGATTCAAGCCATTCCAGTGTTGGATTGTCTCACACTTCAAGTTCTTCTGTTTGACTGCTTATTTGTAGTCCGTTCATTCTCTTCAGTTCTTGCAAGGGAATTTCTCCAAGCTCTAGAGTACATGGCATCCACCATGCCCATGATTCCCCTTTGCTAAACTCCACATGAGGAAATTTCAATAGTATCTCAGTACTGTGTGGCTTCAGCACTGCTAACCTCTGAAGTAACTAGTTCCTCTCTTGGCTTGCCTCAAGCTTGAGATCCACTGGTGGATTTACCAGTTTTCCATTAATCCAGGTCTGTCTTTTCTGGTTGCCTTCCCTACTCCGGAGCTGTACATGGATGTTTTCTGATCCTGACTGGGGAGTCTCCTTCAGCAAACTCAGTGTAGTGTATTTGGTCCCATCAAGCAGATGAGGGTTTTATTTCTAGCTGTCCAGGCCTTTCACTCACTTTTGGTTCCAGGTCCTCTAAAGGTTTTTACAGACAATACCACAGTTATGTGGTACATCAACAAGAAAGGGGGAACGAAATCTTACATTCTTTCCAGTCTGGCTGTTCAGGCTTGGGGTTTTGTAGTCAGCCATCACTTGCTTCTTCAAGTGGTCTATATTTCTTCAGAACACTCTTAGAGGAGGTCCAGTACAAATCCCCCCAAATGGACATTGTACATTGGTAGGTATTTGTATCTTTCCTGAATAGACAACTTCTCAAGTTCTCTTACAGAGTGCCATGTTTATTTACTTATTTTTTTTTTTGCAAGGGGTTATTTCTGCATGCCTATCCCTTTCTTCCTGTACTGCCAAAGGTCTTGCACAAGGTCATGTGGGATACACCCAAAATCTTGGTGACTCGATTTTAGCTCAGATAGCAGTGAGTCCCCTCTTCTATTTCATCCTGGCTAGGGGCAGTCATTACAATTTGCATTACTGGATGGATCTTCTCACACAAGTCGACAAGGGATCTCTCATTAACCCTCACTTGTCCCACCCTTCAATTGACATGTTGGGTGATAGGGTTTTGATTTCTTTTAGTTATCAGCTTTCTGAGGACATGCTATGGGTTTTGCAAGAAGCCAGAAAATCCACTATTGGAAAGTCATATGTGACTTAATGGAAGAAATTCTCTATTTGGTATCTGGAGCTTGACCTGGACCCATTTTCTGTGGGGGTTACTCTGGTTATTTATTATTTGCGTGAGTTGCTCAATTCTGGCTTGGCATATTCATCTGTTAAAGTTTATTTGTGGGCCATTTCCACTTCTCTGTCTCTGAATCCATGTTTACCTTCTAGTAATGTCAAATATTTTTTTTTAAAAAGCACCCTCATAGCCTCCACAAAAGTCTATTCCTCCTCCTTGTGACCTTAATGTTGAGAAATTGACACAGTCCTCAACTGAGTCTGCAGTTTATTCTTCCCTTCAGCATTGTACTTGGAAGACTGTATTGCTAATGCCTGTTACTACTGCCAAAAGGGTCTCTGAACTCAGGCAGTCATTGTGGTTTCACCTTTTTTGTTTTTTCACAGGGACAGGATGTCTCTTCATACCAGTCCCCTTTTATGCCCAAGGTAGTTAATGATTTATCCTTGGATTAGTCCATTCATCTTCCTTTTTTCCCTCTCCACATAATCCTAGTGAGAGAGTTCTTCACACCTTGGATTTACATTGACAGCTCAGATATTTCTTGGACAAGACAAACATATCAGGAAATCTGAACAGCTCATTTGTTTCCTTTTATGCTAGGAAATTGGGTTTTTGGTATCTAAGCAAACCACCACCTCCTCCTCCTCTGTTTCTAAGGCCATTTTTTGCCATTCTTTGTATGGCCAGCAGCTTTACTGTTCTGTTTGTGCTCGTTCTGCTAGGGCAGCATTTTTTTTATACTTTTTTCAAGGGTCTGGATACTAGATCCTTCTTGGAAGCTGGTACTTGGTCTTCTTTTCACCCTTTCAACAAACATTACAAGCTGGATATCATTTCTAAGGCCAGGCCATATTTTGCCAGATAATCCTTCATGGGTTTTTGGAGGGTTCTTCTGTGGTGTCCTCCTCCATACCTTACAGTTGCTTTTGTACTCTCCTGAGAGTAAATAATGTTGCAACAGTGATAAGTAAGGGCATAATATAGTTGTGCAAGATCTTATAACAGTATATGGGATTATAACCGTTCCTTCTCTCCCAGTGGAGAGCATGTGTATAATATAGACTTAAGTCAAAGCTTAGTTGTACTCCACAATGTTTCCTTTAATTGTAAAAGTGCTACTGATACCTGCATTTAAAGGGGTATTGTGCAGATCCTTTTTATTTATCCAATATGTACTGCATTCTTCAGTAGCTAGCAGTGACATCTATTCCCTCAGGACCAAGTTCATTTGTGTTAACTCCTCTGTAAGTAATTCCCACAACTAAAGTGTATTATTGGACTGAAGATAAACTACTTTAGGGTAAGACCATGTCATTAGTTTGCATATTTAAGATACTGTGCAGATGCTGGACTTCTTCCTTATGTGTTTTCAGCATCATCCTTTGTCAGTTCTGTGTATTAGACACATTTTGTAATTTAACATTTTAAACTTAGCCATATGATCTGATGTGAAGCATAGGTTATCCATCTCAGGAATGTACTTGGAAATTTTATATTTTGTACTGAAACCTTGTGGTGTTACTCACCACTTACCTATTTAAAAATGTACTCAGTCCTCAAAATGTTGCTTTTATACAGGTTTAATGCTACTTATAAACATGCAAAAGACTACTTTTGTAGGTACACTCCTCTCAAGTAAGCATAACTCTCTACAGCTTGCATTAATTTAGAGTTCTAAAGATTTTGTGCTGTTTGAGCCATAACTTCTCTGAGAGATGCTCAGAAAAGATGTAATCATTTGAGTACATTGAGTATACCAAGATAGACCAATGATCCAGTTTTTCACTAAGCACTTTTTAAACTATTTGATTTAGATCTGAAGTTCCTTATGTCATTGTTCTGCCACTGATATTGCAGGTTTGAAACTGAAGAAATCACTGATACTCGGAAACTAGCTTTGAATAACTTAACATTTACTTGAATGTTTGAGTTGTGTATCTTCTGCATGGAAAACATTTTTGTCAATTAAAAGGTCCAAGATGTCCTTCTGCTCTGATCTCTACCTTCTTTAGGATGTTTTTATTTTGCCAAGTCTGCGCTGTTGGCATTTGAAGCATACCCCTTTATTTTGACAAGTAGTACAGTTAGTGTGGTCATGGAGCCTTGTCTTTGGTTTACGGAGGTGTCTTAAGGTGTGTTGGTCATATGCCGCAAGAGTATGTAACAAAGCTTTGGACATAGCCTGCTTTACTGTATACAGTACAAAATTATACAGGTTTTCATGCAAAAATTGTTTTTGCCTTCTGTTTTATTGTAACAGACATCCCCCTGAATTTGTTTTGGAAGTGGAAATCGCTACCCTTGTATCCTGAAAGATCGAATCCAGTATGCTTCACTGCTTAAACTAATATATAGGCTACTGTATTTCCATGCTAAATGCATCAGTATGGGTAAATATTTTACATTCCACAAAAGCAAATCATCAGCTAGGTCTTGCAGGTGGAACACCTTAATTTGAAAATTAGCACATGATAATGTAAAAGTGAAACTACAATTTAAGGGGAAAGCTGTTCTTCCAAAGAAACAAGTTATTTTTGCTTACCCATAATTTTTTAATGGTTTATCATTGTCCACTATGTACCATGGTAGCTTTTTGTGGTTGCGGTTATAGAAAAAATGAGTAAATCAGTAAACGGCATAGTTTTTAATATGGTCCCCAAACCCTTAGGGTATCACAAAGTTCACTTTCTGCATGGTTGTATTATATTTTAAATGATCTGAAAAATTATTCAGAGAATATGGAAGCATAAGATACCATGCATTCAAAGAGGATGCTAAGTGTGTTTATTTTAGCTATAGTGCCTATCTTCTCGTGTATTTAATCACTGAAAGGGTAGTTACAAGATGCAATTGTTCATTTTTTATTTTTTGCAGAAAGGATATAGGATCAGTACAGTGGCTCAGCAGTTTGTGTTTTGCTGCCGCACAGTGGTTGACTCTTAAGTTTGGTTGTCACCTCTTTGCTCAGTCTTCATGCTCTCTTTCTGCATGGGTTTGGATGGCGGCTGCTCTTTCTTCATGCATCCTAAAAACATGCTTTTGATTAATTATAAACCGCCAGATTGCCCAAAGCAGTGTGTGTGTCTGTGTGTGTGTCTGTGTGTGTGTCTGTGTGTGTGTCTGTGTGTGTGTCTGTGTGTGTG
>NC_056750.1:358166852-358193917 GCF_019279795.1 Protopterus annectens | reverse complement strand
TTTCCCTCTGTGTGTGTCCCTCTGTGTGTGTGTCCCTCTGTGTGTCCCTCTGTGTGTCCCTCTGTGTGTCCCTCTCTCTCTGTGTGTCTGTGTGTGTGTGTGTCTCTGTGTGTGTGTGTGTGTTTCTCTCTCTCTCTCTGTCTCTGTCTCTCTCTCTCTCTCTCTGTGTCTCTCTCTCTCTGTGTGTCTCTCTCTCTCTCTGTGTGTCTCTCTCTGTGTGTGTGTGTGTGTGTCTCTCTCTCTCTGTGTCTCTCTCTCTGTGTCTGTCTCTCTGTGTGTCTCTCTCTCTCTCTCTCTCTCTCTGTGTGTGTGTCTCTGTGTGTGTCTCTGTCTCTCTCTCTCTCTCTCTGTGTCTCTCTCTCTCTCTCTGTCTGTGTCTGTGTGTCTCTCTCTCTCTGTGTCTCTGTGTCTCTCTGTGTGTCTGTGTGTGTGTGTCTCTCTCTCTCTCTCTCTCTCTCTCTGTATGTCTCTGTCTGTGTGTGTCTCTGTGTGTGTGTGTGTCTCTCTCTCTCTTTGTGTCGCTCTCTGTGTGTGTGTGTGTGTCTCTCTCTCTCTCTGTATGTCTCTGTGTGCATCTCTCTCTCTCTGTCTCTTTCTGTCTCTCTCCCTGTGTCTGTGTGTGTGTCTATGTCTCTCTCTCTCTGTCTCTGTCTGTGAAATATGTAGTGTATTATAGCATAAATGATGGAAATGTCAAAATTGTGAACACACAAGTGACAAAAACATTTTGAGCATTCACCTTTTTGAATATCCAAACCTATAAAAGATTGTACAAAAAAAAAAAATCTTTTGTGATCTTTGTCAAAACCCTTTCACAATGTTCACACCTAATTTGTCTGGATATTTGTTTGTATTAGGGGAAATGTTTTTGTAAGGTAAGTTGTAGGGTTAGAGACGGAGTCAGGGTTAAGGTTAGCATCAATTAATAAGAACAGCTACTTCTCTCCTGTACAACCTTAGTAAATCATGTTAACCGTTACCCCCCCCAAAAAAAATAAAAAAAAATTTCTGCAACACTACCACAAAAGACATGCTGAAACACACACACATCAAGAAACACACACAACATTCAACAGTTTTAATAAACACTTACTCTAACTTACATGTGAAACTACAGTTTATCCCCTTACCTAATGCAATCCAAATTGTAAACACACACATGCATGCACACCAACCCAAAACAAACCTACTTAGCTGTTTTTGCAAAACAGACATTTAACAAAACAGATGTTTAGTAAAATGGGCATTTGCACAAATGGCCCTGTATATCAAATATTTGATTTTTTTGTTTGTCTTGTGCCTGTTGATGGGCACATATTTTGTAAACAATTTTTATGTTGTATGTGAAGTATATGCAGTTTGAGTAGTTTAGATGGGTTTTGAAATGTAATGTTGGCACTGATGATGGATATATTCTGTGTACAATAAATCATGATTGTGGAATAATACTTGTTTTCTTGATCATACCTCCCAATAGTGAATAAGTACCTCTTTATTTCATTCACCTCTTTGTAAGTCGACCATTGTATTTCATCAGCATGTTATTTACCAGTAAGTAAATGGCTATAATTGTGTGTGTGTGGCAACATTTCATTATGACTGTCAATTATAAAATACATTTTTTTCTTTCAGGTGCATATGCCACTTTGGCCTGGGTTATGATTCAACAAGTTAAATAGAACAAGGGTCGTCCGATCTAGGGATCTAAACTTTTGTTTTGCCTTCTTCCCTCCCAAATAAATCTTTTTCAACTATCTAGTAATTAGCATCCAGAGCTATTCAACTTGCTCATAAAAGTATGTCTCACCTATGCATAGGACTAAATGAGCTGAAAATGTTTACTACCTATATTTTACTGTCTGTCTATGGCTATTAGTTTCCATTCTCATTTAGTTAATCATACATTGCTTGATCTCTTCCCACATATCCCTGGCTGCCACAACAGAGTCCTCTTTAATTCATACACCTAAGTACTTCATCTTTTCATATCCCCATAAGTAATGTGTATTGTTCAACTAATTCATGTGTAAACACATAGGTTGTTGCTATAGCCTTTTTTCTACCATCATCTGTGTTACTTATACCCTGAAAATACTTCATACCACGTAAAAAATATCTCACAATTCCTTAATGTCAGATTCAGGATTTGTGAAGTGCAAGACTATTTCTTACAACAGTTAAATGTTATTGGCTACCAAACAGGTTATATCCCTGAATTTCCAAATCCCTCCACTAGAAAGGGCTCTGCCCAGACAGACTATCCTGCTCTACAAAGACAAATACATTTTTAATAAAGGGTTCCAAATATATAGTAAATAAGAGGGGGACAAGAGGACATCTCTGTTTAGTCCTTTTATTCAAACTGAATTGTCAGAAATGACTCCTCCCAGCTTTGTTTACCTCTGATCCATCATGTTCTCCTTATTAACTATATTGAACTATATGGGAATGCAAATGCTAGCATTGCCCTGTTCATAAATCCATAGCAAATCTTTTCAAACTCTTCTTGCATCCAAACTAATAAACAGTATTTTTAAAAATAATTTGATTCTCTTTGTATCATCAGCATTCTGTTAATGTTTTCAAATGTTTGTCTCCCTTCCATAAAGCCACATTGGTCCATGTCTCTCTCTCTGACAATTTTACCTTTGTTTTAGCTAACGCACACAATACCAAGATTTAGAATTGAAATTGGTTTATATGAGGAGCAGTCTGCAGGATCCTTGCTCTTATTTGGTGATTCTACAACCCCTGCCATCTTCTGTGATGCAGGGGTTTCTGTACTTTAAAACAGTATTAACCAGTGCCTAGCAAATATTGAACAGACTCCTAACTTCCACATTTATATGAGAATTTGATGTGTTCTTGGAGGTTTCTCTCCTGCTCCGTTATACATCACATTTTCTTTCCTTTATGTGTTGTGACTGTCAGTTGCTGAGTTTCTACTTTGCAAGACTTTGGAATGTATTTCTTCTAAATATGTCTCTTAATTTCTCAACTCCTCTGCTCTATATAGATTTTCTTGAAATTGCCAAATTGTACCATATCTATTCATGACACCAAGTAACTTTTCTTGTCATAGGGTCCCTAAGGTTTATCATAGCTGTTTCCATTGCCTTAGTTTTTGCACTAAACATTTCTGTGCTCTGTGAATGTCAAAAAAATTGCCTTAGTTTTCTCAAACACATGCATATTGCCCAAATGTTCACTTATTTTGTTCTTAGCACACCAAAACTGAACCTTTTTTTTATCTGTAAGCTTCCCTATCCTTTGCAAGATTTCAAGTTTTCCCAGTCCCTCCCAAGTAGTTTCTTACTTTTTTCCTATAGCTCTTCCTTCTATATTTCTACATTATTATGCTTTTAAAATCCATGTAATCTTATCCTAAACTTTAGCCAGTCCCTCTGGAAACATTTATATCTGCCCTAATACCCCTTAAATTATATTGGCCATTTCTTTAAAAAAAGTGGAGAAATGCTTGTACTTTTTGTTTAGTTTAGTTCCTTCCACCTTTATCGTGTATGCCTGGTTAGATATTATTGAATGGGTCTCAATACATTCGACCAAATCCATGTGATTCTGTGATGCATTATTTCTCTTCAGCCTACCCAGTTATTGTATCTTGGAAAATAATATGAAAATAATTTCTAAACTTAATGTGTACACTTAGTATAATCTTTCCGAGTGAATAGATAGCACACAAAATGTGGTAGGGATGTTCTTGAAACAGACCATATACACTGTGTAGGCGTTCGTGAATCTGCCCCACTTTTTACTACTATATTGCATTTTACAACAGTGTTAAACATTTGAACAGGAAATATGTAAATACATTTTTTCTGTTTTATTTTCCCCTCCATTTGGTTCCTTCACGAACAGCCACAAGAAAATGAAATTTGTATGCTTTAACTCCCCTCGCATTTTAAAATAAACAAATACTAGGGTCGTCACTCAAATGTTCCCTCACTATTTGCCAGGTTCTGTTTATTGTTAGCCTTCTGCACAGATTTAACCTTTTTTACTATACCTGCTTCTGGTTCAAATCCTAGCTGCTCTAGACCAACACAAAATGGGATTCAAGTTTTTCAGCCTTTTCAGTAGTTTGAGCAGCTCATAGTAGGAATGATGTTTGCCATTTCTTCTCTTCAGTAAGTTTCCTGTTCCTAACATTTTTGCAGTACCAGCATCTGGCTGAAACCTTAAGCTGCTGGTCAAACCCATGGACTTCTGCCCCCCCCCCCCTTCTCTCTTTCAGGTATTTTCTTTTGGTACAAGATAAACTGTTTCACTGGGACAGTTCCTTTGAATCTCTTTTAGTTGTTTAGGGTCCAGAAACTCGGTCATCTTTACTTTGTCAACTGAAGTTCTTTTGACTGATTTTTTTTTTATCTTTTCCAAAGCCATGTCTGGCTCCATATGCATTTTTAACCCATGTGGAAAAAATAAGAGTAGTTGGGCGTAGGAGTTGGTATGCCACCCAAGCCTCACGACAACTCTAAATGGTTAGAGTAATCCTACTCTTATTTTGTCTAGTGTAAAGCAAGTAATCATTTTCCACAAATATCCTAGCACCAACTATATTTATCACCTTACCTTGTTGCCATACATTTTCAGAAGCATTTCCTGCTGAAATGACTGTTTTAATCAGTATGGGGTTCAGCTTTTTTAAGGGAGCAAATTAGGAACATAAATGTGATGTACTTCCTCAGTTAAATTGCCCTGTGAATCACCAGTCTGATTGCTTATTTGTACCTGTACAGTTGCAGTTCATTCCCTTCAATTTCTCTGGTGTTACTGAAAACCTCAGGCTTTCTTTTTGTGCTTTATCTGCCATGTTTACCATTTTCTGAATGATTTCTTCATTTGATGCCACAGTGTCTCATTTCTTTCATTTCTGTTTCCAACTTCTTCATACTTAGCGCAGGTGATCAGATTGATTATTTAATACTTTAGTTTTTCCATCCATTTTTCATTTAAGCAATAACCAGCAAAGTGGTGTGATATATTGAAGATTTACCCACAGTTGGCATGGTTTAATCATGAGGTCGAAGCCCGAGTGATTAAATAAAGCCAACCGTGGGTAAATTTCAGTATACCACAACCACAGAGTCAGTTATTGCTATTATACAATGACATTATTTAAGAAAAAAAAATACTTTTCTTAAATGTTTTTGTATAATGGTGCATTACTGTTCTTCCACGGCTGATGGTATACTGCTTCTTTGTGTTGATGTACTGCGCATGCATGTGGGACTTGCATTCCCACACACAACCAGTACAACAATGCTTTGAAACGGAAGCAATGTAGTAAAGAAAGTCTGCGTTGCTCCGGTTTTTTTTCTTCTTCTTTTAATTAAAAAAAAAAAAAAAAACCTTAGGGCAGTTTAGGAGTAGGAGAGAGATAGCATGGAATAAATACAAGGGATATCAGTAAGTGTGTTTCATTTTAAATAACGTACCTGATTTTCCTAGTATTTTGTCCAAGCTGCCTCTCTGGTATGTCCGGAGTTGGGGGTAAAGATTTTCTTTTTCTTTTTAAGAAATAGAAATAAAATTTAAATAATATACCAAAGGAAAGAAGTCCGGGTGACCAGACCTTTTTCTGTTGGTATATTGCGGACATTTACAATGGCCATGCTGGTTGGGCTGGCCAATCTGCGTGCACATTTTCTAATATTAATGGGAAGTCATTGTATAATTGCTCTTATATAACCTTTCAAATGTCCCACTTACATTAATCATGTACGAGCGCATCTTGTCATACCTCTTAACCTCTTAGTGCAAAAAATCTGGACAAAGCCCGACAAAATGGGGGACAAATGCCCAAAAATAGGAACATATTTTTAATGTTGCTCTTATAAACTTGGAAAGTTGCTAGAGTATTAGGGTTTGTTTTTAATATGCATGTTCTGAAAAATTTGAAGTCTGAAACCCAAATGTAGGTTATTTAGTGACTTCAGTCCTCACATCATCCTAGTGATTTGCCAGAAAAACAAACATTTTATGAGGAACAATCCAAAAATAAGAGCCACAAATCCAGACATTCTGCAAAAATCTGGACAGTTGAGAGGTATGCATCTGGATTACTTTTCTCCTAGTTTACTAGAAGTTCCTAGAAGCCATCGCCTGCATTGGAGCTACACATAGGTTTGCTTCCTGCTGATCAGCCTTCAGGCTTTTCTCATACAGAATGTTTTCCTTCCCTTTTTCTTGTGGAAAATTTTCCCTCAGATTTTCTCTCCTCAAACATTCAAGGAGTGTATCTTCTGTTTAATACCGGAATTTCCCCAGATGTATAATTTGTACCTTTTTTAAACACTTTCTCAGGTTGCATATGGGGAACACTAGTTAGCATACTTTCCAGACAATCCACTATCTTGGGAGTGTTGAAAGGGAATACATGACTGTTTAGTGGGCCTTCTACTCTGTAAGGTACTGCCTGTTAAGCAGACATTTTAGTGACTGATCATGCCCATTACAATGTCCAAGTAAAGAGCTGGATGGGAGTAAAAAGCTCTGTAGCAGAACACTGTGTAACGCCTACTTTTTCAGTGTTCTATAACTGACATGGGCAGCTTTGATACTGAGAACACTAATGGGTTGTTTGCATCTTAAAACACATCTATGTGATTTCAAAACCAATGGCATTTTGCTGGGAGTTGGTTAGTTGTGACATCTTGTCAATGGAAAATGTGTAAAGTCTGTAAAATGTGTGAACTATAAGTTGCATCTTTAAAATTCTCACAGTAGTTCGTGAAGTAATTAATACTGTTAAACAGGGCAACAGAAAACTAACTTCTATTTTAGTGTTGGATGATAGGTTGTAGCCTGAAAGCATGAAATCCGGAAGTTAATTCCTCAATGAGAGAATCATGATGGGTTAGAGAAGGGCTATGCCTGGAGCTTTGTCAGGCCTATGTTTGATACATTCTAAATGATGATCACATGGTCCCTTTGAAGCCAATGTTGGATGTGTCATGAATGACCAACAGGTAAAAATAGTTTGTGTAGAGCCAGAAAAAAAAAAAAAGCCAAGCTTGAGGCATGCATCTGCAAATTTGTAATTTATAGACTCTCTGCTGGAAGGTTATTTAAGACTTGAGCTTCGATAGAATAAAATTTGTGTAGTTAGCTGTAAAGACTGAGGATTTGAATACAAGGTTTGGTTCTGTGTAAATAATGTAAATATGTCCAAGATAAATTGTGGAAAGCCAAAGTGGGATGTTTTCATTTTATACTTAAAAAAGTAAACTTCTGGTTTGCATATCTTTGCCTCCAAGGTGGTTGAAGAATTCTTCAGTTTTGTTTGTTTTTCACAGGTATAATCTTTATGCCATGGCTTTTCACATCTGTTTTTAGACCTTTGGAAACTGTTTGCAATGCCTACATTTTTGCATGCACTTTACCCTAAGGTTGAGATGCGTCTTTCCTGTGAATACTGCTTCACCCATCCACACACACTACCTGAGCTATATTTTATACTTTCCATTCTCTTTTACATTTACACAGGTTTCTTTTGTTCCTCTTTCTTTTGTTTCATTTTCTTTACAATTTGTAATTTCAGAGTAATCTCACTTTGGAATAAGCAGCCAGCAGCTATAAGGAACACAGCTACAGTTAGGATATTCATATGTAAATTAAACATTTGTAGGGCTTTCACATATTAATCTGCCTGCCGTGAAATGAAATGAAAATGACTGCAGTTAATTACTCTGTGAGTAATGCACCAAACTAAAGAACCATACTTTATTTTTCAAAGTTTGGAATTTCACAGCTTATTTTCTAACAGTGCTTTAAATTTCCCTTCCATGAGACCCAATTGTTAGGTTAAAAACTGCATGCAACTATTTTATATTTAATATTTAATTTTTATATTTATATTTAACTATTTTTATAATTATATTTACAGTATATTTTGATAATTCAACTAACCATGTGCACTGTATTAATATGCTGTTTTACTGGATTTGTGTTTGCTTTTTGAGGTCTTTTATGTCTTGCAAAGTTTTAGTCCTTGTTGCCTGTTTTACTTTATTACAGCTCATTCTGGAGATGCATTTTCATAAATTACACAGTACTTTTAATCTGGTGCCCTTCCATTTTTTTCTGTTCCTCGTGTTTTGACTAGATCTGTAATGTTCTACTTCTGTTATCATTTTTAGAACTTTAGTTTTCTCTTTTTTGAATGGCATGTCAGCCTCCTTCACAGTTTTTCTCCTAGTAAAAATGAGTGATGATAAACTAATTGCTGTAAAATGGAATTTGTCAGTTATGTATCCCATCTGTCCAGTTACTCCAGTAGCATTGTTCAGTACTATACCGTTCTGTTTTACTGTCTGCACAGGTCCCTTAGTGATCTTCGTGCCAGTTAATTCCTCTTGTAAATGGTTTCTCCTGTCGTTAGCCAGACTCTGGTCTCCATGCTGTACTAAAGTTTGATTTTTAGAGCTTCTCTTGTCTCTGTATGAGGCTTATTCTAGATAGTGGGCCATCTTCAGCTGAGAACAGTTTCTTTTGGCATGTAAAAATATACCTCATTGAAGAAATCCCAAAAGATGTAAAGGAGAACAGCTACTGCCATGTAACCTTTCCACCTCTTTCTTGTACAGTTGAAGTCATAACTTTGTCTGGTTGTCCCAAGGGCGACATTCAAAAGTCCATTATAATAGAAAAATGAACTTTAAACATAAAATATTGTAAAGTTTTCAGAAATTCTTCTGCAGTTGCTTCTGTTTATATTGCATTCTGTGTCTCAAACACATTAAAAATTGATTAGGATTGGAGACCCGATCATAATGCTCTTATTAAAAAAATGCATAGCAGTACTTCAGTTCCCATTTACCTACTACATGTTTAGCACATCAGGATGCAAAATAAGACCCTCTCTGTATAAAGAAATTTTTGTCAGATGTTAAAAATGTACAAACGTCTGTTAAGAACAGACTGTTTCTACTTTTTTTGCCAAGTAATCCAATAACTGCTACACAGTGACTACTAATCTAATAACTGCTTCATGGTGACTACTAATCTAATTGCTTTTGCTTTATGGTGACTACTAATCTAATTGCTTTTGCTTTATGTTGACTACTAATCTAATAACTGCTTTTGCTTCATGGTAACTACTAATCTAATTGCTTCATGGTGACTACTAATCTAATAACTGCTTCATGGTGACTACTAATGTAATTGCTTCATGGTGACCACTAGTCTAATAACTGCTTTGTGGTGACTGCTAATCTAATAACTGGCTTTGCTTCATGGTGGCTACTAATCTAATTGCTTCATGGTGGCTACTAATCTAAGTGCTTCATGGTGGCTACTAATCTAATTGCTTCATGGTGACTTCTAATCGAATAACTGTTTTTGCTTCATGGTGACTACTAATCTAATAACTGCTTCATGGTGACTACTAATCTAATTGCTTCATGGTGACTACTAGTCTAATGACTGCTTTGTGGTGACTGCTAATCTAATTGGTTTTGCTTCATGGTGACTACTAATCTAATTGCTTCATGGTGACTACTAATCTAATTGCTTCATGGTGACTACTGATATAATTGGTTTTGCTTCATGGTGACTACTAATCTAATTGGTTTGTAGTGACTACTAATTTAATAACTGCTTCATGGTAACTAATCTAATAACTGCTTTGCTTTATGGTAACTACTGATCTAATATGTGCTTTGCTTTATGGTAACTACTGATCTAATAGCTGCTTTGCTTTATGGTAACTACTGATCTAATAGCTGTTTCATGGTTACTAATTTAATAACTTGCTTTTGTGTTATGGTGACTAATCTATCTACTGCTTCATGGTGACTGTTACTGTAAGGATTCATTATAGCAGCGGTCAATCTCTGACAGTTCTGTTGTCACCAAGCAGTCAATACTATCGTGTAGATTTGAATTTGGGTGGTACGTACAGCTATTACTTGCTCCACCTTCCTTAAGCGTCCTTAAAGAACTGTAGCAGTAAATCTGTCTGATAGATGATTGCAATACTGTCATTTGGAAGACATTCCTAAAAAGCAGTTAATTATTTATGTAATTATGTCTTATTTTAGTCTTTTAGTAGCCCCTGTGTATGTTTGATCATTAATTTTCTGAATATAGCTTTGTGCTTTTTAGAACTTTGGCGAAGCTGAAACGTATCCTGGCAAGCAATAGGCAGAAGGCATGAAACCAGTCATGGACAGGATGACATATCATTGCAGGATCCCTCTCTGTTTAAATCTTTCAAATACTAACCAATGTCTAATTGTACCCCATCTAATAGATTGTCTAGTACATTGTGATGGCCTACATCTGAGCAGCTCACTACCCACAGTTTAAAATAGTTCATTTAGTGTAAGCATAATAATCCTTTGTGTTTCTTTAACTGCTTTTTGTGCACACATTAGTTGTTATAGACTAGTAATAATCTTTTCCATAAGGATGGAGACAGAAATACAGCAAGTTATTATATACTTTCAGACTGAATACCATTAAAAAGGGAAAGGATACAAGTTTGCATGTTAGAGAAATTTAACTGTAATCTTTACAATATAAGGGTGCTGTCACAGTTAAACAGCATGCTTTCCAGCAAGATGAATCCATAGAAATGAGACCGCTTCACTTCTTAACTTGTGTATTATGACTTGTATCCACCAAGGAAAGGCATTAGGGCCACATAATATAAAAACGCTGAATGCTGAATAAATGACATTCTCCCATGGCTGGACTTCGCTTCATCAAAGAAATATGGGTCTGGTTCACTGTTGGAGGGCTGGTAGTTGGCAGGCAATTTGGCATTAAAAAAGACAGTTTATTTTGGTCCTACTTGTATTTTTAATGGCACTTAGTACCTCCTGATCACAGTATCCTAAAGGAAAGACTTTAGTCCTACTTTGGTCTCTATTACTGTCTTGAAATAATTTGCCTCTTAACTTTCAGATCATGTCCGTTGGGCTTTGTCAAATATTACTTTACTTCCTGCTTAAGGACTACATATGACCACAAGGTTCTATTTTGAATTGGCTGTTGTTTACTGGGCAGATGCTGCCTGTGAAAGTTGTGTTGAGAAGGAGAGGTCCACACTAACATTTGTGAAGCTCATAGGCAGCTTTATACCTCTTGGCTTGTGACCACTTAATCATACATTATTTTATATGTTGTTTGCATGTTCTTCAGTGGTTACATCATAATTAGTTGAAATATAATGTATCCAAGATTGAGATTTTGATTATTAATGCTGCTTCAAGGGACTCAACTTCTTCCTTGCCTCATTGTGCTATTTATGGAGGGGCCATTTTGAAGTTTGCATCTAAGATTTGAAATCTTGCAGCAAATCTTGACAGAATGACATTCCAGGGCAAAATTTCAGCTGTAATAAAGTCCTCTTACAATCATTTGAAAAAAAAAAGTCTCCAGGAATTAAGCACCTGAGTCACTCAGAGAGAACACTTGTGGGCCTTATTCTCCACAGATATTAACTAATGCAGAACCCTTCATCTAGGGCTACCTTAAACTAAAAACTTAAGTAAAGCTGATGCCAACAGACATAATTTTTGATATGCTTTATCGTTATCATCAGACTAATCAAAAGTCCCACTGTCTACAGTATTTTGTATATCAGTGTATAGATACAGTTTCCAAAAGCATGGTACATGGCTTGGATCTTCTTCCAGTAAAGGGTTGCATCTCCCTCCTTGAGGAGTGCTTAAATTGGCATTTCTGTGGCTATCAGTAACTCTCTAGTTATGGCATTAAACTTCTGGCATCCTAGTTGTTTGCTTTAAAGTCCTGACTTCAGGATAGTACAAAGTAAATTACTGTAATCGCTCTGCAGAATAGTACAGAAATGAAATCAACACTAAGAAACGTCAAATATTTTTAATAGTTTTAGCTTTTGTATCCCTTACTTAAGAATGTTTAAAGTCAAGTAACATTGGAGTAAGGTAAAAATGCCCACACCACCAAAATACTGCAATCATAAGAAATGATTGCATGCAGCCTGACATGGATTCAAGTAACAGCAATTTAATGTTCCTTTCCAAGCAAACTGACGACATGACAGTTTGTGTACTGCACTTTAGGAGTGTCCCAAAGTAGCTACCTTTAAAAGATCCCTTAAAGACTCATTTATTTCACCTAGCCTATCAGAGCTGTTAATTGTTTTTAATCTCGTTAATATATTTAAATTTAAAATTTGTTTTACAGTTTATTACCCTAGCTGTGGTATAGCTCTCTAACTGCATTTAGTACATGTAAATATAAAACTTGGATGAAAAGTTGAGATTCAGCTAGTCACATTAATTTCTGACATGTGAAGAGAGAGAACAGACTAAGGTGTTCATTTAAGCCTGTAGCACCTTTTTCTATACTTTCAGTTCACACCCATCACTCCTTATGGTATCCAGAACGTTTTTGGGTCGGGCTTGATTTTCTAAGTGCCTTTCCAGCTAATAGTCATTTTTTAGAAAGTGCAAGGAGTTATTAACAAAATAACTTGGACTATTAATCTAGGGAGCCCTAGAGTAGACAAATGAATTACTGTTCATCACTTATTATTCATATGTTCATATTTGTGCATATTGTCATAACTGAGAACCCTACAAGTTATTGAGGTATGGTGTGGTATGCCATGGTGAAAGACAGAAAAAATCATTGTAAATGTCCATTTGTATCGCACTATACCCGATATATTTGTTGTTAGTGAACAGGCTGAAGAAGGCATCACAGGGTCCAGGGCTGGGGGATAAATCTGATGTTCCTGGGATGAAGTCCAAGGAAACATGTTTCTGACAGTGGAAAAGCCAAGGTGAGAATGTTGACAGGAGTTTAGAGCATTTTTTGAGATGCCTTGATAATGGGCCCTACAGGTGGTTGTCCCCTCTCCAGTACATGATGGAAGAACATGCCTGAATATAATTGGAGATTGGGAGGGGTCATTAATTATAGGTTCACAGGTGGTTACTAGGCTATCAGCCGAAGATGCATTTTAAGCATAGTTTACCCCAAATTTACCAAAATATTGCTGACATGTTTCCATACCCCAAGAAATTTTATGAGTTATGATATAGGTGTGTACACACAGCATTCTCAGGATGCCCCTGTTCCTTAGGGGAAATAGATACCAAACCAGGGGTAAATTTGCGATTTTCCATCTATTGGTATAATTTACATTTGAATGTAGTTAGGAGTGAGCTTTGCTTCACATGGGAAGCCTGTTCAAAAAGGGTCCCTTCTTTGAGGTGCTTACCCGTTTATATCTCAGGCGAGGTTTAATTCCATAGAACTGATATTTCTAATGTTGTTGGTACTCCACATATGCATCAAATCTATCAGTGTGGAATTAGAGGATGCCTTGTAGACTAGGTATAGATCGCCATGCTGCAGGCATGGATAGGGCTTTGAGACTGTCCCCGTAGGACTTGTAGTTTGTTCCCTGTATTCTTTTTGTGAGGCATCTCTGTGGTTTCTCAAGCTGTTTCAAGTGTCTGGTCAGGCACACACATACAAAGGGTCTGTTATACTCACTGACTGGTCAAATGAGAGATGAGCAGACTGATCAGTGACATCCTTGGAACTGGATTCCATACCCTTACTTTTAAGTTGGGCAACATAGAATGAATTCCTTACGACAGTAGACACGTAGTAGTCAAAGGTCAGGTTACAGTCAACACATGTTCCAATTTCCATGACCATAGGAGTGAATTATCAATGTGGTAATTTCTAGGGATAGCCATCTTTCCAAAAGAGACGTGTGTGTCTGTGTGCGTGTCTGTGTGCGTGTCTGTGTGCATCTCTCTGTCTGTGTGTTTTGGCATTGAGTTTTAGTCCATGGGTCTAGCACCAGTTTGTCTGCATCAGGCCCTCTTGATGAGTATCTGTGTATTTAGGGGATTTATTGACCATGCCTAGTTTACAGTCGTCAATAGACTTAGTGAGCTAAAGGCCCTTGATGTTTGCCTTTACTTCAGATAAATATAAATAGATACCAAAAAGGAGAAGCTTCAGCACCTGTTCCTGCATGAGTCCACTACTGACTGGTCTCTGCAAAAGTGGATTCCCCATCCTAACTTCTTTTATCCTATCAGTGAACCAGCTGGCTAGCTATCTACTGACCTATGGGTTTATGCCTAATTTTGTAAGTTTGTCTACAGTGCGTGAGTGAGGTATTGTGGTGAATAGCTTGTCCAGGTTGAGGTAGACCGTGTGGACTGTTTTACCTTTATCAGTAGCTTTAGTGACCTTCTTGAAGTCAACAGTTTAAGTAGGCATGACCTGCCTTTAATAAAACTGAAATGTTTAGAGTTCAGTGTCTGTTGGTTTCCTGGGTCATTGTTTATCAGATTCCTGATAATTCTTTCCATGACCTTGCATATCAGAATACTCCAGTATATGTGTCTGTAGTTCCCTAGGTCCAGTGAAGGCCCCCATTTGAGTAGAGGGATAACCCTTGCAGTCCTCCATTCATTTGAAACAAAACCTGTCTGCAGGCTGTGGTTAACTAGAGTTTCTAGTGGGCTTGGCAGGTCATGTTTCCTGCTGTTCAGGTGGCATCCTGTAGTATTATCAGGACCCACTCAAGCAGTGTTTTTGGCTGTCCTATGATATTATCAGGACCCACTAAAGCAGTGTTCTTGGCTGCAGAGAGTGCATTGAGGAGGACCTGCTCACTAGTAATGGTTGGTGGGAAGATTTCTGTGGGTTGACTGGATGTGATACTGGGGTATAATTGGAGCTAAATTTATCAGCCAGCAGATTTCAGTCTCCTGCAGCTGTATATGGGTAGTTCCATACAGAATTATTGAATTTTGTACAGTGATTAAGTGGTAAAGAGTACTTGCATGTATTGATATACTGAAATTGGGAAACATGTAGGGCATCCATAATGGATAATATTGTAGAGCCTGTCCAACTGTGCCCTGACATCCAACACCACACTGTGTGACTCTAGAGGTAGTACTACCTTCAAGGGAGGCTAGGAACTCCTCCATTTTTGTGAGGTTTTTCATTTGAAAATCACCGTCCAGCTGTTGCTTCTGCTATGTGAATGGTGCCACAGATATCTGTGGCCCTGCGGTGTTCCATTTTACACTGTCCATCCACTGTATTCACATTGCTGACTAACTCAACCATTTTGTCACAGTGGGTCTGGTCAGCTTCATGGACATCAAAGAGCCCTCTGTCATGGAGACAGGGGCCTATAGTACCATCTCATTCTCAGGATTAGAGAATTGTGCTTACCACTAAATGTTGAGGCCCTGGCAGAGGCAGTTGTCTTTTTCTGAGAGGCCTGTTTTTTAAGCATTACCCTGTTGGTATGAAAATAGTGGAATTAAATTTGTTCCTGCATGGGCCTTAGAAATCCTAATACTGCTGCTATCCTCCTAGGCCATATAGTTTGCTGAGCACATATCTCCCACAAAACAATTACTGATTTGCCACTGACCGGTGACACTTGACTGTTGCACTCACTGGTGCAAATATTTAGGTTAATTAAATATGTGCAAGGCATATAACATTAAAATTGTATTGAACTGTATGTGAATATGAGCTCAGGAATTTCTCCTGTATCCCACCAGGACTTGGTAATTTATTCAGGCAGCTAATTCCTATGCCCTTGCAACCCTCCCAGTACACTTTGTCCAACAGATTTAAAAGCATAAACTGATATCGCTTATAAGCAGAAGACTAAACAGCAGTCATAAGCAACCTCTGTACAAAAGAATGGATTTGTAAGTAGCATTGAATCTAAATCAGGCTAAGATCTCTGCTTGTAGAAGGTATCTCCAAAATTACCCTTAGCATGAATCAAATGCTTGCAGCAGTGTTTTGTTCCATAGCACATTGAGTCTGTGTGCTTCATGTGACACTTATATCCCACAGATACACCTATCTTGGTGCAATTAATATATTTAAGTGTATTAGTTAGGGCTTAGCTCATTATTGATTTAGAATTGCTCAGTTTATTGTGATTTGCTAATGGAGAGGGTAGTGAGTGATTTGTACTGGTTTGCCCACCTTGAGGTGAGTGAAATGAAATTGCCAGTTGTTGAGATTGCTCCACTGTAACTGGAGACTTTAATTTGTCTGTAAGACCAGAGAATGCAGACAACTGAAGCTGGTGACCAGCTTTCCTTGTCAGAGTGTTTGAGGGACTATGTGAGGACGTAGAATGCCTTCATAGTGATGTAGGTACTTAAATCAGCCACTAGCATGTGGCATTAGGGACCTAACCCCAAGCCTTGTAATGACTGCCTGCATGGGTGGTTGATAAGGTAGCAGGACTTGGATTTAGCAGATAATAAGAGAGAAACGTGATACTAAACAAACAATTAAAACCTTATAATGTGGTAGGTAAGATCAGATTTAGGGGGTAAGAAATTCTTAAATCAGGTTTTGTGGAATGTCATTCAGAGCTATCATGTTTTTTTTCACAAGGAAGCTAAAATAGCACCGAAGTGTCACAGTGAAGGAAAGAGTTAACGCATGCTTCTAAAATATGTGGCGTTATACGAATAATTGTGTAAGAAGGAAAGTGTGCAGTAGGAAAAGGATGTGCTTGTTGCAGTGTTGTCCATTAACAAATGTGTAGTTTCTTAATGTGAAAATGTACAATAAAACTGTAAACAATGCTGCATGTTCCCCTTTTATTAAGAATTGTGGACTTAACTGATTTGTCACAGGCAGTCTTGAACAAAATTTAGCTTCATCTTTGTTGGGTTGAATGCTGCATTATATAAGCTTCTTGTGTTGAACAGCGGTTGCCATGACAACTTAATGCAGTTAGGAGATAATTTATAACTACATTAACTAATTGTATTATTTATCCTGCCATTTACTTTGATGTAGGCAAAGTTTTTAACCAACAAATGGAACATGGGAGCAGCTAAACTAAATGTCTATGCAAACACTAGGGGAATCGTTTCCTGTTAACATTGAATTGATTTCTGTCAAGCACATCCTTAGTATAACAGACATCATCATTATACACCTACACGCTTAACTGATTTGCAGCTTCCACTGTTTTTGTGGAAAGCCACAAAAAGATGCAGCGTTCTTGATATAGCTGAATTGAAAATTAAGTTAAAATATTCATTTTCCAGGGGTAATTTGGGTACTTTAATTTGGTATTTAAGTTGTTGACTCTGGAATATTGTAACAATCATATCATACAGGACTGGATGCAGGCAGTGAAATATTAGTACTGTTAATTTACAGAGGTGGCAGGGTCTTCTAAAGTCTGAAAGTTGAAGTGAAATGTGTACCATTGTTAGCAAAATGTCAGTGGTTATATTATTTACTGCTATACGAATGTATTTTAGCAATAGTAAGAAAGAGTTTTACTGAATGGAGACAGTGATAGGGATTTTGTTTCCGCTATCTTCAGTCCCCTTGAAGTGCAAAACAGGAGTGAGAAATATACACACCAAAGTACCTTTTTACAGTTATAAAATGAATTGCTTATTAATGAGTAAAAATGGTAACATTTGGAAGTATTTTTATGAAGTGGTGTCTATTCAGAACTTATCCCCCTCAGTAAGAGTTTCTTTAACAAAGGGTTAGTTTTTACAATATTTGTAGGCAACATTTGATGAAATATGTAGTAATTTTACATTACTTGTAAGAAAGCTGCCCGACCCATCCTTCAAGTTTTGACATGGCCTTGTAGTTTGCATGGTAGACTGGCATTATGCACTGTGTGGAACCTGGACTTATGTACTATACTGAAAAGTAAGCAATGTTTTTCATTCTTCAGCCACATCCGTATTTGTAGCAAGATAAGTCTTTGTATGAAATGTTGATTCTCTCAACTATAGAAATGCCAGGTAACTGAATTATTGAGGGAGAAATGAAAAAAAATGTAGCAGAGATTCTGCAAAAACGCTTTTACAAAGTCTTGTATAAAGTAGTTGCTTCCTTTGAATAGGTCAACATCTTTAGCACTTTTTATTTGTTTATAGGGAGATTTGTCTTCATTCACTTTTGAAAACATTACTGTAACACTGCTAAAACTCAGAAAGCATTACTGTGTACTGTTTTCAAAAAACACCTTGCTGGTATCCCATTTTACTGGATACTTAATCTTTTCAGTTATGGGTGACTGTTATTGTTGATATTGTACTGTAATGTAACCTATAATGGTTTGGAATTAGCTGTAAGACCTTACCGTATCTTGGCATCACTATCTCAAAAACATTACCTTCCTCTCTACATTTCCAGCACTCTCTCACCACTTAAGATCTTTCGAAATATACTTAACTAAAATATGTGCGTAAACATTTCCACCCAAATATCTTGACTTCATATATTTAGGTTCTGTACAAATCTGTTCCTCCTGTTTCATAATTTGTCTCTTGTCTTTTCCCAGTCTCTACTAAGTTCCTCTGATTCTTACAGTTATGTAAAATATTATATGGCCTGCTTTGCGGTGTATATTACCCGCCCCTGTTTTGCACTTCCATGTGACTGAAGATACCCAACACAAAGTCACCCAGGGTGGTCCTTCACTTATTTTTTTGTCTCAGTTGAACTTTGCTGAAAATCCATAGTATGGGAGACCATTCCTAACATAAGTCAGTTGTTTGCTTATTTTGCGCCCCACTGCTGTTACTTTTCCTTCTGATGTATCACATTAGTGAATTAGCTAATTTTCTCCAGTTGTTTCAAGACACCTCTTGTTTAATCTGTGCACCATTATTAATGTATGTTCTTATTGGATTAATATCCTATTACCAGTGTTGCACTGCTTTTGTCTAGGTAGAATTTTCTGCCACCTTAAAGATGTTAATATTCCATGATTTTTAGTGCTTTCCTTAATGGCTTGCTTACAAACTACTAATCTTCCTTTATCCGGCACACTTTCCTCTTGTCCTACTGTTATCTTTTTCCACTTTGAGCAATAACCCTTAACTTGTCAACAAAGTTTATTAATAAATGCAAGTTTGGTCATTTGGTCCTCCAACCATTTGCACCCACAACCCAGGCCAGTTAAGCAATTAGCTTCAGCATACAGCTACTGTACTATATTACACCATAATACAATGTGTATATTACAGACAAATGTAGAGAAGTAGTTAACATAGATGAGTATTATATGCAATTAGTTATACCCACTAGGGGGGAATAGATGTAGCTCTACCCCATAGGAAAGAGAAACTGGCTTACCTCCATCTACCACACAAGACCAAGTTCTAAACATGCCATCAAAAGCTAAAAATACTGCATTGATGGGTCCTGACAGTATCCCTGGATGCATTTTAAATAGCATGAAGCATGATTCAGCCACACCGCTAACAACACTGATCAGTCTCAGCATCCATGCAGGTGTTGTACCAAATGAATGGAGAAGAAATAGTCATTCCCCCTGCATAAGGGAGGACCTTCCACAGACTCCTAAACCTAGCTAGCCTCCCATACAGAGCTCTGGATATGGAGAACCTACAAATGCTAGACCTCCAAATGCTAGACCTATCTCCATTTGGATTTGTCAAGGGCAGGTCTTGCTTACTCAGCCTGGTGGATTTTTTTTTTTGAAATGTCACTAAAGCAATGGATGAAGGCAAAAATGGTACACACCACATACTTCAACCTGACTAAAACTTTTGACCCAATTCCCTTCTCAGGCATAGTAGAAAAGCTAAATAAACTGAGAATAACCCCCTATTTCACCTGCTAGATTACCGACAGTCTCAACTGTCTGAAAGACAGGATGCAGATAATCAAAGTACTGGAAATTAACTCTGCAGAGAGACCAGTCACCAGTGGAATCCCCCAGGGTTCTGTGATGAGAACTCTCTTGTTTGGTACTTTTCTGAAGTAAAAGCCAATACCAAAGGGCTCTGGCTGACTAGGTTTGCAGATGATTGCAAGCTAGGATCAGTCATTGAATCCTGACTCAAATAAATACCTGGTGTCAAAATCATGGTCTTGAACTAAATGCCAAAAAATGCTTTATTGTATTTTTTTGGAAGTCATCTAACCCTGGGAGCTATACATTGGCAGTACGCCCCAAAGAACTGACCCAGTTGTTCAGGATTTGGGAACATATATGGACAGTAACCTTTTTTTTTTATGGTACGACCCTTCTGTTTAATTGATAATGCATGAAAAATTTGAATACCACTCAGTTTCTTAAATTCAGTTCACGTGTAGATCAGACTAGTATAAAATGACACTTGGATTTACAGTGGCAGACAATGGTTTTACCAACACGATTTACAGGAAACCCACCTTCGGTAACACCTATCTCCTCTTTTCAAGTTGCCACCCTTTGGCCCAGAAGAAAAGCTTAGTAAAAGTGCAGTATATTATTGTGGCCAAGATGACTTCTAATAAGCATGATTTACTTAAGGAAAAGGATAACATTTCTAAAATGTTAATTTCTGGAAGTTACCAAGAGAAATTAGTAGTATTAAGAGAATGGGGATGAAAATTTAAACCTCTCTTAGGGGTGCGTTTGGATAAGAATACAAGTATGCATGAGAATGAATGAATTATTCTAAACAAGAAATATAAAGCTATAGTTCTAGAATGTAATAAATATACATGTCACAAAAGGAAATATTGCCAGGCCAGCTATCTGGAATTTTGTATGTCATAGATCTATGTCATTTGTGAATATTGATATGATTTCTACAGAACTGTATGTTATGTACTGAGGTATAATGTAACCACAGCATACCCTGCTGGCTTAGAATAGAAATGTATATAAACTATCGTAAATGTGTATGTTTTAACTGTAGAAACTAGGACATACAGAGTTAACTTTTAAAACTTCAAGAAAATAAATTGAAATTAAATTGCTTTACGATTGTGCTATAAAAGTTATTTCTCAGTTTCAGTGTAGCAGACAATGTCTAGAGCTAGAAGTTTTTGTATTGTCTTGGAAGAGAATTACTGGGTTTGAGATGCAGAAGTGTTTTATTGCTTTAAGGGTTCCTAGCAGCTGCACAGATCTGAGCAAACATCTGAGAGATCTTTATATTTCACACAGAGATGTTAAATTCTGTTAGTCTCTGACAAAAGGGATTTAGTTTGGAAACTGAAGTCAGGTGACAAAAAGTGATGTCATCCAAGCTAACCCAGCAGCAATATTTGACATTAATTTAAGAATTTTCTCAGAGAGAGACTGGGCATTTTGTATTTTGTCTGGGACCTAACAAGAACATTTACTCATCACCACCATTGGTACAGTAATTTCTCTTGGATACAGTTAGGAATATAACTTAGATGTTTTTATTTATTTGAGACTGCCCTGCAGTGTTTTGAATATTAAAACAATATTCAATTAAAACATTTCTCACATAAAATGGGATTAAATCAAAACATTCAATGTGCATTCAGTATTAAGCCCACCTGGATTTAAATTACAAAACTTCAAGATGTTAATACTTGCCTTATACAACAATTTGATTTTAACGTTTGAATTATACACATCACAGTCAGTTTGCTCCAAAATACTAGCTTTAAGTAAAGAAACATCACTGTTATAAACCGATTTAAAATGCATGGCTACAGGACTAGTAATTTTTAGTTAATTTTAATGTTAGTATTGTTTTGAATATTTCCTGTGGTTTTCAACTCTGAAGTAACTGTATTTTTGAGTATTGTCTTGTTTTTTTTTAAATACATTTAAACATATCTTTGTGGCTGATATTTGTGAGAGATATTTAAGCTCTGCGAGTACTTGCATATGTATTTGGTGATACTGTACAAGCCACTCCTAAATAGCTGTCCTCTTGGTCAGACTACCATTTGGATTAATAGTAACATTGCACAGCCTTTGTTAAGGGCCTTAAGTAGCTGATAAGTAGTGGCTGGTGGCAGCTGGAACTACCTTATAGTCTGGGCAGAAGGAGGCAGAGCTAGTAAACCTGTGCTAGCCTTCCCCAGGTGTGTGTGTGTGTGTGTGTGTGTGTGTGTGTGTGTGTGTGTGTGTGTGTTTGTATAAATCAAATCTGTATATAAATCAAGTGTATGTGTTTGTGGGCAGGGACAAAAAGCACTGGTTGGACAGAGAGGCTGTTGGAGGTCTTAGCTTGGCTATTCAGTTGAGATCTCAACTCTGTAGCTGTGCCAGTAGGGAGTCTTATTGGGGATCTGGAGAAGGGAGAAACCAGCCCTAGACTGACAGTGATCTGTGTCTCTTCTTAAGGGAAATTGCACTTTACTGTGTGTACTTGTCATCCTCCCAAGTGTACATTCCCCACTGGTGCCAATGGTGAGGACTGAGGCTCCATGATTATTGGGCCAGAGCAGGGGCATCACAGTACAAACAAAATTAAACGTGTAGTGAAAAACAATTTCAATATATTTAAGGTTTGCCCTGAGATTTTCAATTTATTAGGCAAGAAACCACTATTTACATGCAAGATGGCACGTAATGTGAAAAATATTTTAGAAGTGGACCAGAATATTGCACACAGTTCTGGTAGACGAACAAAAGGGGTGGTAAAATGTAGTTTTGCAAACAATGTGCTTATATTTTGTAGGCTAACAATTGTTTTAGACAATGGAATAAGATCCAGGATTTATGTTTATGGAGGAATAACTGTCAAAATATGGGGGTAGTCTGTCTGGCAAAGTGCTTGACCTGTCAGGCATTTTGTCTGTAAAACACAAAGAAATATGCATAAAAGGACATGCCAAAAATCTAAGAATGTTAATAACACATTATGCAAAGATTCTATCTGCTGTGTACAGTTAGACAAGCTTCAGTTTGGTATACTAGAAAAGGTTGTTCCCAACCCTAGGGGAGGTGAATGGCAAATAAAAATAGAAAATAGATCAGAGCCATGGCCTCAAGCTGAATGTCAAAAATGCATAGTCATCCCCTTTGGAAAAAACAAAGTACCCACAAATTACCACATAGGTAGTAATCCACTAGGTACGGAAAATGTAATTACAGACCTGGGGACCCAGCAAGATAGCAACCTCTCCTTTGATGATCACAATGCCAAAGTGGTTAGAAATTCTTTCTATGTAGCCCACCTAATCACGAAGGGGTTCACCTCTAGATCAAGAGAGGTCATTGTGTCCCTCTACTCATCACTCATTAGGGCCATAATGGAGTCCAATGCCCCATTTGTTATGTATCTTACTCGACACCTGCAACAGCTGGAAAGACCACAGAAGTACCTCACCAAGAGGATCATGGGTCTCAAAAGAGATGCCCTATGCAGCTCGACTAAAGAAACTCCAGCTATACTCGGTTGCTTACCGCCTGCTCAGAGGTGATCTCTGCCTGACGTATAAGGCCATGTCCAACCCGGAGTTAGTGGACATGCTCCACCTCAAGAAAACCAAATCTCTTAGAGCCGCACGCTCTAGTGAATTAAACCTCAGCACAACAATAAACAGGACATGCTGGAGGGATAGATTCCTGTTCCAGAGACTTCCCTCGCTCTGGAATAAAATCCCAGTCTATATTAGGCAGAGCCCCTCGCTGACTCTCTTAAAGAGGAATCTTGACGAGTGGATGGGAAATGATAAATTTACCCCTGGGATCACTTCAGTGGCCCTGCTAGACAGAGGCCCAGGAAACTAATTTAAAAGGGAGGCGAAAGCCAACACATTCTGGCTAGGCTTATAAATGCCCTTGGGCAGATAGCCTAGTAACCTACCTATAAACATATGAAACCTATAAAGAACTTTTCTGGCAACTTGGGTTAAATGCTAACAATACCTCAGGCCTGAATGACTTGACTCTTCAGCCACTGTTGAAACTTAATGCTTTGAAATTGTAATTTAATGACTGTTTATTAGTAAGAGGTTTTAAATATTAAATTATGCAAGGGATTGTTTTTTTTTTGTTTTAAAATGTAAAGTTTTGTATACAGTATGTTAAAAGCTATGTTTTTTATATATTTTTATATTTCATGTGTAACATAGGTTTCTTTAAGTATTTCGTGGATAATTAATGAATTAGGATGTGTAGGTGGGTCTTCTCTACATTATTTCTTTATATAGAACTGTGAAGGTTAGCGTGAAATTATTAGATTATTCTGAAGAAGTCCTAATAATAGGCTGAAAGTGCTTAATAAAATAATATTGCTTGACAGTGTTTGGCTGGTGACCGCCTGGTACTAACATAAACTTATTTATCAGTTATTCCTAACATAAAAAGGGAAATTGGCTAGGCTTAAAATGGCTCCCAAGGGCAGCTCTCCTAGGATTTACCTATAATCCTAAATAATTACATGAAGCAGAGAAAGTACAATTGAAGTGGTGCTAAACAATGAATGATGCATAAGTAGTAGTTTGCAGTAGCATGAGAGATGTATAATATAGTAGGGGATATATAATATAGTAGGGATGGTGATCTCTCTCACACACACACACACACACACACACACACACACACACACACACACACACACACACACACACACACACACACACACACACACACACACACACACACAATCCATGTAGAATATTAGATTGAAAAAGTAAGAGGAGGTAAAAGTCTGAGTTGACTGCTAGATGTCAAATTTAGCCTTTGTCAGAACAGTGACACTTGTATTCCTCCTTAAGATACTTGACTGGTTGTTTCTTGACTGTAGGCAGTTCCTGCTGTTTCCAGATATATTGTGGTGAGGAGTTCCTTGCTGGCAGGTACCAGTTTAGAGGAAACTGTTTCACTTCCTTCAGTTTAGAACTGGGTCCAGTTAAGGAGATTGCATCTTTTGCTGATAAGTGAAGGGAGTATTTGGTTTGTCTAAGTTGTGTATGTGCTCTGTTTGAGCAGAAGTAATTTGAAAGTTTGTAGGTGAGGCAGTTAAGTAATAGATGCCCTGGCAGTTATTGGCATGAGTTAATGATAATTCCTTTGGATCCCTAAGATTATTAATTGAAGTACTGCCACCTGTAGATGCGGGTGTTATGCAGTGCAGACAATGATAGGCGTGATTCCAGTTTGGGCATAACCATTTGATTACAAGATTTCAATGTTAGAAGGTAATAATACCTATATGCTACTCATAGCTGACTGCTTGCAGATGTTAAGGTATTTTGCACACAATTTGCAGACATGAGTTTCCGATTGCAGGTAATACCTAGGTACACTTGTTTAGTAACTCCAGGCTGTGTTGTACCTCAGGGGTCAATGATGTTTAAAGTGCAGTTTGATTTCAGTTTTTGATTTGTGTCAAACTGCACAGTTGTAGTTTTTTTGCAGTTTAGTACAAGCTGCCTGTCAAAGAGCCATACTTAAGGGATACAGTTTAGCATTGGTAAATCAAGTGGTAGGTTATTAATGAAAATAGAGAAGAGAATAATGTAGCCTAGTATTGAGCCTTATGGTGCTCCTCCTTTTAAAGAATCATTTTCAGATTGATTTGGAATCTCCATGTTGAAATGTTGGCATTCAATGTCAAGTGCCAGCAAGCCAAAAAAAGACTGGAAACACAGGAGGAGAGTGAATTTTGAAAGCATGTCTTCTAAAACCTTCTTTTTACAGGGGAGGCAACCTCCCACCGATATATATATATATATATATATATATATATATATATATATATATATATATATATATATATATATATATATATATATATATATACACACACACACACACACACACACCTATATATATATATATATATATATATATATATATATATACATATAAATGTATATATGTTTGTTTACCATCAAAATGTTGAAAAGCATCTGTGCGAATATTCGGAATGCCGAACTTAAATGTTGAAATTTGAAATAAATTTCCCCCCTAGTGTCGAACATAGGAAAATTGGAGTTCAACATTTGTTATTTCTGGGAGTTTTATGCGAAAACTCATTTGCCTTCCAGAATGTAAAACGGGAATAGAGTTTTGGCATTGCAGATTCAGTAAAACAATTTCCACATTACAAAAATTTAGATTAGAGTCAGTTGAACGGATGCGTGTCAACATTTTGATGGTAAACTGTATATATATATATATATATATATATATATATATATATATATATACACATTATATATCAACTCTGAGATTGCCACACTTCGAAGAAAAGGGAATATTCTGAGAAATGTCATCTTGGACTTGGAATGTGCAAGTCCGTTCTTTCGGTCATTCAGTCTCCATATTTTGTCTCTCACTCTAGCGGGTCCTGACATTTCAAAATGGTTACTGGATTAGCCCCATGAGGTGTTGTGTGTGTATGTATATATATATGTGTATATATATGTATATATATATATATATATATATATATAATTTTATAACATTTGGCGAACATTTGGATGTAGTGCGAGGTATTTTTCTGACTTACTAAAGTTTTAAGTTTCCTTTAATACTGAGTTAGATGCAACTGCTTTAAAGTAGTAATTAATTAACTAATGTTGGATGATTTCAATTACCCAAACATTAACTGGGAGAACTACTCAAGTTCTAACTCCCTTGCCCAATGCTTCCTAGAATTTATAAACTCGAACGCCCTGGATCAACTGGTCAACACCCCCACCAGAGGTGACAACATATTGTACCTGGTCATCACCAACATGGGCGACCGGTGTTCTACACCAGAGGTCAACCCCTCACTGGCTAGATAAGACCATAGACTAATCACTATGGTTATCCACATTCCAACTCCGTGAAAAACTTTTCAAAATCAAACTTTGCATTACTTAAGACTGAGGTGGAAAGGTTCACAGCCCCCATGCTAAAGGACAACACTGTCCAAGCTGCTGAATCCCTTACAAAGACACTCTATGAGCACCTGCAAAAATGCATGGATCGTGCTATCCCAAGCAAAACAAAGACTTACTCCTCCAAGAAAAGGAAATCAGTCTGGAGGACCCCTGCCATAAACACGCTATACAATAGAAGGAGGAAACTAGTACAGAAAAGAGTAAAATCCCAAGAAGGAAAGACATCCCTGATCAGTATCAGCAAGAAACTAAGTTCCCTCATAAAATCATCTAAGGCTAGCTTCTAAAGAAGAATTGCCAAGGACTCCAAAGATAACCACAAAGCATTCTTTAGCTATGTCAAAAATCTAAGTGGAAACTCTCAGATCTGTTGTGAGTTAGTGCAGAATGGCACAAAATACACTAAACCAACTGATACCAAC